>NC_056480.1:13657459-13964959 GCF_008729295.1 Plectropomus leopardus
TCTGCAACATCAATAGCAGATGCAGGAGGATACCTAGAGCGTAATATGTAAACGTGGAAGTCCACTGCAAATATATGACCTGTATGTGAACACTTGGGATGACAATGTGTTGGAACAACACTGAGGAATTCTGACGGGAAGTTCACGCTCGCCATGTCGGAGGAGTTTCAGGTGGTTGCATTTAGCAGTCCTCATTGTTAAATTCTACACATTGTTCCTGTAATAATCTGGCTTTTAATAAGATAAAGGTAATAATAATAGTTTCAAAAATGGGGCGAGGGGCGTCTGGTGGCTCAGTGGATAGAGCGGGCGCCCCATGTACAGAGGCTGTGTCCACGCCACAGAGGCCGCGGGTTAATTTCCAGCCTCTGCCCTTTGCTGCATGTTGCCCCCTCTCTCTCACTCCCTTTCACACTTGTGCTGTGCTATCAAGTGAAGGCAAAAATGCCCAAAAAAATCTAAAAAAAACAGTGTGCTAATTGCACTACAGTCAACCACCACACAAAACAAATTTATTCTCCAAAGTCATCCTGCTCACCAAATATCTTTTCCCCCTTAGCTTCTCCTCATTTCGTTTCATCTCTTCCTCCATCGCAGGGTTCAGTACCCGTGCAGCCCTAGCAACATGGGAGGGTCTGTGGCCCGGGAGATAAGAGCAAGGAAGGATGAAGTCAGTGTGGTTTTGCTGCTTGTCCTCCTCATATGGCGCATTCAGACCAAAATCATCTGTCCTTTTCTGCTGCTCCTCAGCCCTGGACCAGGAGAGAGACAGACATGTGTGGGAGTGTGGCGGGGTTAACACATCTTAATAGACCATCAAACCAATATCGCTACAAGGTTAACTTGCTCATGCAGTCTTTTCATAAAGACAGCAAAATTTCTGATAGTGGTGGCAGATAATTTCACATCTCCAGTATGGTTTTTAGGAGTTTTAGAAACAGGTGACATTTATTTTGAAATCTGATGTTGTATAAAGAAAAGGTCACTTGTGTCGTGACCATGCTCAGAGGGGTTTGATTAGAGGCACTGGAAGAGTTTTCTGCATTTTACATCCAGTTTTAAGAACTTACAATACACCTGTTGGAGAAGTGATCTTTTTTTGGTAGTGCATAATATTGTAGAAACTGGTTAATCTATAAGCCAATGAATAACATTAGCCCAGAGGTTAACCAGTTGATTCCATAATTTCATTTCAGCATTTGGCTGGACTTAGTTGAACCCAGTGTTTTGCCCTCAAAGAGAATGAATCATTGGCTCCGTGGCTCCATCCTGTAGGCTATGTGTGTTGGCGGCGCCCGCTTCAAACCATGACTTTTTAATGAGGCTACTCTTTAGTCACCATCCTGTCAACTGTCGAGTCCACGATGCGGAACAGACGGTCCGGTGGGACATGGGACGCTTATGATAACGTAGACGTCATGGAAGCTCCGGGGCGGCTGGTGAGCAGATGGTGTTCATTAACATTATACAGTGGGTCTATGACCGCACAGCAGCCCACCTGATCTACACTGCGATGTTGAGCCCGAGCTTAGACATAGAACTCAACTTCTCACCTATTCTTACATCCAATTTCCATAATCAACTTAGGCAAATAATATTATGAACTATGTAGGTGTGGTTGACAGCAAAACAACTTGTAAAGGGGCAACATTTCAAAAATGTCAGAATGACCTCTACGATGGACCTAGGGCTGGGCAATATGGAGAAAATGAAATATCATAATGTTTCTGATCAAATAACTCAGTAGTGATATTGTGATCATAATGTATGGTTTGCTTTCACAAAATATTTACACAATAAGAGTTTTGATGAATATTCCTCAGAAATGTGGATGTAATGAATATGTGGGAGAAGGCAAACAATAGAACAGCTGGAACAGTCTGGTAAATTCAGAAAATGACATCACTTTAATGTAATGCAGCCTTCAAAACCAGGAAAAGTCAACTACGATGCTATGACATCCAAAATCTAAGTAGATATCTATTCTTGTATCACAATGTCAATCAGTATATATTTCCCAAGCCTAAATGGAAAACAAGCCATATATTGTAAAGAAATAAAATAAAAGACCATGTATTTATTGTTTTTAATGTTTGTTTAATGTCTGGGAAGCTAATAATCTTTTATCATCAACATTATAGCATTACTACAACATACCAAGAATAAACACCAGCCAAGAGGATTTTTCACAAACTGGCATTTCAAAACCTCTTTCTACCAATGACTAATACCTCATCTTTGAAACATTGGTAAATCATTTTTAAACATGAGTAAATATATTTTTTTTGTACCATGACATTTAATAAATCAATCCATAATCGTTAGTTTATTTCAGTGTTTCCAAATGATACAGACACACACTGAATACCTATGAATACAGTGAAAATAGGGGATGATATCACATATAATGGTATCGGCCCAAAGTGATTATGTTCTACTTTTTGACTTTAGAATATTAACTTCAACAGTGGCTTTTCTTGGGAGGAACCTTCGATGATACAACAGCAGAAAAAAATGATGCTGCATGAGCTTCATTTATAGACATAGCATACGAGACAGACTGTATTGTAAAGGTACATAATGATACAGTCCGTCTTTATGAAGGATGCAAGGATTTATTATTGTCTTTATACAATACAGCACTGCACAGTGAAATGAAGTTGAGTGTCTGTTGATACATTGCAGCGTTTTGTGTGCTACTAGTTAAATAATAGAGGTGCCTTTGGTCCCCAGATTGAGCGTGTAAGTGTGTGTGTGTGTGGGTGTGTGTGTGTGTGTGTCTGTGTCCAGCGCAGCTTTACCGGTGACTGGGTTTGTTGTCTGGAGCCCTGCAGTCTTTAATCTGTTGTCTCTGTGGTGAACTTTGACCTCCGCCGAGCGCCTCCTTGGCCTCCTTTGCTCTGCTCCAGATGTTTTTGCAGACATGATCAAAGTTGTCTTTCGGCACGTGCGGATGAATCCAGGTGGAGCGCGGCAAAGGTGCGAATGCACTCACGAACCGGTTGCGAGGATCTGTAAGCATCATTTTCCCTGTGTTGTTCACACGCGTGGGCTTGTCCATGAGCTTGACAGTCTTGTGACAGCGCTCAATTGTTTGTTTTGAACCAGCTTTTTGAAAGAAAACATTATCTGGCGCGATCTGTCATAGCAACCGGTTGGAATTCGAGAATGATAATTCAGCCATAGATCAATCACTAGTGCACTAGAATAAACTAAAAACAAGGGCTCTGGATCAGTCCAGATTATCCCCGCAATTACTTCCCGTCATAGTGTTTTAGTAGTAGGCTATATTGTAATGAATGAATGGGCATCACGTGTATACATGTATATATATGGCATACAAATGTAATTTCATTACATTTATCTAAAATCTTAATTTTGAAAATTAAGAATTTTGCATAAAAAACTTAAAGTTTATCAAATTGTGTAATACATTTTCCTGACTATACTAACTTTTACTTAAGAACTTAACATTTTCAGTGCACGATTTTTAGTTGCAACAGTAGCTATATAATTCACAGGTTGGTCTTAGTACTTTTACTTAAGTAAAGTAACTGAATACTTCTGCATATGTCCACACAAACCTGAAACTTAGTGGACTTCCTGATTATTTAATAGTATAAATGAATCATTAACCCATATTAGGATATACAAAAGCTGAAACTATGTCCCAGAACAACCCGATCAGCAGAGACAGGAGCAGCGCACTGTTGGCAAAGTTTAATTTAATGTTGCGGGGAGACTATTTATGATCTCCATCTTGTATTAGGGGTTGAAGGCCACCGCGCATTTCATTATCTCGACTGTTTCCACGCACGGCGCATTGCGGAAAACTAATTACGCCGGTCATATGCAAAAGTGGAAATGACATTCAAATTTACTGTTGAGGGGTTCCGGCCTGTTAAGCATCAATTTCACGTTTAGTGAGCAGGAAGTGGACATCTATGTTAAACTGCCGGGCAATCCGATGATTGGTCTTAATAGATAGAGACAATGGACCCCTAAATCTTACCATAACAAATTGGAACAGGGTGCATTTAATGCGTCATATCCTATTATTATCATTATTATCATCGTCGTTATCAATATCATCACTATTGTTAGTATTGTTATTGTTGTTATTCTCATCAATAAAAATATTGCCTTTTTTTCAAGGACGTAGTTATTGTGTCAATGCTGGGGGACAAGCGGGGGGGGGGGGGGGTACTCCGTCGCTTTTGTTTCACAAACAGTTAATTTCCTTAATTCTGGTAATTTTATGAAGCAGTTTGTATCTTCTCTGCATCATTTAACCCTTTTTAACCCTTTAACATCTGGACTGACATCAGTTTTGTGCATTCAGACATCTTTCACGAACATTTAAACCTCTGAAACTTGAGAAAGTTGGTTTGGTTTGATTTCTTTAGAAACACGGGCGAAAAGACATGGAGTACTTACAAGAAATGTCCCAAAAATTGCAAAAAAAAAAAAAAAAAAAAAAAAAAGTAAAAGGTTATACAGAAATTACCTGAAAATGAGCTGGGGGGATTATTAGATAGCATCATAAAAACTAGGGGAAAATTTCCAGAAGACTATGTTTGAAATCCTTATAATTATGTATTTAAAATTATGTTAAAGAAAAGAAGTGTTATTTTAAGGACGGTAAGGTAAGGTTTTTCTTTCTTTTTTCTCTGGCCTATTTCCCCAATATTTTTTTGGAACTTTTTACTAATTTCTTGCAAATTTGGGCCCCATTTCTTTTTAGTTGCTCATTGCCTTCTTCCCACGTTTTTGAAAGAAATCAAGCCAATTTGCTCAGGTTTCAGAGGGTTAATGGTGTAAATGTCCGTAATTTTGTTACAAAAAAGAAAAGAAAAAAGTCCACTGCCTTAAATATGGAGGGGGGCATGTGCCCTGCGCCCGTGTTGATGCTACAACTATGCTTTTAATCATCATAGAGCATATTTATCTAATAGAAAAGTAATAGTTCATGACTGAAAATGTTTAGTGAATGGAGTTATTAGATATATCTCAAAATGCTTTTGAAAATGCGGGCATATGATACGACTGGAGAAGGTACCAAGGGAGAGAGAGAGAGAGATAGAGAGAGAGGAGGAGGAGAGAGAGAGAGGAGGAGAGAGAGAGAGAGAGACGCGCAGAGAAGAAGGAGCAGGTCTGCAGTCTGATTCTTGGCGTCGCACAGACCCGAGACGACGCTGTGGCCAAGCGCTGCGATACTGGGAATACATACATACCGCATATTTCTCTCTACACAGTCAGATCTTTGACTACACTCCAACATTTGGTTGAGAACTTCTATAACGAGGCGATTTTTCCTCTTGGATCCGGATAACCTCTGTGGCTCTCCATCATTTCGCCGTTCGTTCATCTGAATCTCGAATCCAATGACGAGTTTGAACGTGGATTATCGGCACCGCAAATGTTAAATGGAGATAAAATAAAGAGGACAGATAAGTGCTGCGGAGCAAAACTGAAGGAGGGATCTCCTGGGTCTTTTTTGACGTGTGTCTGGTAATATCAGTGGCATATGTGGTGCGGTCAAGGGGATTTTCGTGATTTTTTACGCGTGCAGGGTAGATCAGTGACCACTTGAATCACGTCTCCCCCTTGGTTTGCCTCCCCTCCTTTCTCCCCCTTTAGGTGTGAAATCGATCTTCTCAGACAGAGACTCTGAACCCCTCGGTCCCCGCATGACATGGTTCAGTCCAGCTGCGAGATCCGAGCCTCCTCCATGCATTGGGATTTTTCTCAGCGCCGACACCGAGTGAATCTCCCTTTTTTGACCATCTGAGAAGTATCGTGCCTGCCAGACCCGAGAAAAAAAAGCACCTGCCATGACCGCCGCTTCAATCCGGGACGGAGCAACGGGACTCGCGAGGAGACCGGAATGCGCATGCAGGAAAGGGGACGGAATACGGATTTTTGCTCTAATGAAGGCGGGAGTGCAGGCGCACCACTGGAGCCGGGTGCTGTTCTTATACATGGGGCTACTGGCCGCCTCAGTAAAGGGTAAGTCCCCATCTGTACCGCTCAAGACATGCAAAATGCAGCAGCCTTACCCCCACTCTCCACCGCCCACCCTCCACGATCCCCTCACTGAATGCAAATCAGCAACACGCACTCATCCTAAAGGCGCATTTAGGAATCAACCTTGCTGTGATGTCGCTGTTCCAGAACCCCCAAGTTATTAATAGAGGAGAGGTGGCTGGCAGGGTGGCTATTTTGGTGACAGTGGATCCTCTGGAATTGTGTCCATCCTTGACTCTGTTGATGCGTTTGAGGACTGAGGTGTTTTCTGAGGAAATGAGCGTGCGTTTAATGAGCTGTAGGGATGATTAAATAAATGTGTGACTCCTGCTTCCTACAGAGGAGGTTTTACAGAGAAGGCATGTGCTGCTGGCGTGAGGAAATCAGTTGAGATGGTCAAGCAGGCTGCTGATTGTTATGCTGTTCAGAGTCCAAAAGGGTGTGTGTGTGTCCGTGTCTGTGTGTGTGTGAGGAGAGAGAGAGAGAGAGAGAGAGAGAGAGAGAGAGAGAGAGAGAGGGATGTTCTTCTTTCTAACTGTTCTTTCTCAGTTCCCCAGCTCATAAGATTCTTCACTTGCTCAAGTAGACACCAATAAACATCTTGTGCACAGTTCTCTCCCTATTCTTTCTATGTGTGTGTCTGTGTGTTTGTGTGTGTAGTTACACTATGTGTCTGTGTGTGTGTGTGTGTGGGGGGGGGGGGGGGTAATTAACTGACTCTGGGTTTTCTGTCCTTGATTAATTGCAAATGGAAATCTTGCAACCGGAGCTGGGCATTCAACAGATTATCATTTCTATTCATTTACTTTCACGTCTTCGCAACATAATGTGTCTCTGAAAGAAGAGACTCAGTTACTGATCCATGTTATTTTTTCCTCATTTCGACACTCATCACGAAAAGCCTGTGGTGTTATTTAGAGCCCAAGCTTTTCGGGGGAAGAGCCGCAATGATTTTTGCCATCCCGAGCAGGTCCTTTGGCAAAGAAAGCCGACCGTTTTATCACTGTCTTGGCTCCACACCACAGAACGGGCACTATTTTTAGCAAAAGCCAAGAATACTGCCACGGCCACAATATGAATTTGACAGTGAGTCATGGCTCTGTGTTCGCCCACTCATACCTTTTGGTTTGGACAGCACATAATCCACGAGTGAGTGGAAACTGGGCACATTTTCAGCACCACCAAAGCACAGTAGGCCGTGTCGTCTCCTGCTGTTTCAGTGCGCCTCGAGCTTGATCATTACTATTTTACAGAGAAACGTCATTCCTCTCATGTCTCCCACCAAATATCTCCCACTTGTCACCCACTTTTGAGCAAACTTATGTCATCAACCACCCAGATGGTTTTTGGTGAGATGTATCGCGCACGGCTCAGCGCCAATGATACTGACAAATCTCCCTCGACTTTCATGTGGAGTAAATCTCATTGCGGCTATATTCGTAGGAGGCTTCTTGTTTTATTTGCGTCCAGGGAGCTTTTTTATTGCCCACTCTCTTGCCGTTTGAGTTTTGGGGCCAGTAAAGCGACTCTAAGTTATTGCACATATTTACAAAGAGCAAGAAAGGCTCAGACGATCTATCTTGCCCTCCCTTGTAACAACGTTTACTTTAAACTGTGCCAATAAATATGTTTGAATACCACACGCCGGCGTTGAGGTGGTCTGGCGAGTCCCTTGGTGATGCTGCAGCCACCAGCAATTGCCCCATCCTCCCATTGAGCGGCACCAGAGCCTCACGCTATACTGAGAGGCGGAGCGGAGAGGGAAGAAAGACAGGACCTGGGGTCCGTGGCATCTCACATACTTTATCAAGCCTTGGCGATTAATGCTCAAAAGTAGCCAAAAGATACAGGTGTGATGCTGCCTGTTGACCAAAAAGGCTCATTTCCAGCTTGTGTTTGAAAAGCATCACATCTCAGATGTATAATTGTGCTTTAACACTGTCGTCATTTGTCAACCAGTCTGACTTTAAACAATTTCCAGCCTGCATTGTAACCAATTATCATTCCCAAGGGGCCGCACAGTCAAAGATAGAGATACGTTTAACAGAGATATTGAAGAGAGCAGCGCGCTGTCTCCATGGGATCAAAACCAGCTGTCCCAGTGGAGCCGTCGCTCAATAAACGCTAATCAACCTCTATTCATTTAATCGTGCAGAGGAGAGAATGCGAAGACCGGGAGTGAGAGGAGGAGGACAGAGGAGGACAGAGGAGGCAGATCGAGGATGACGTGTCTTGCCTATCAGCTGCGTGTTTCGGCTCCCCACTCCACGCGAGCTCGGCCGGTATTAGATCATTCGTCAGCGGCGCATGAGACAGTCACTCAGCATGTCCATTTACACGCAAGTTCACGCTTCTTCGTCGTCGTCCTTTGCTCCTCTCATTCAGACTTGCCTTTATACAAAGGCACCGCGTTGTGCTCATGATGCAACTTGCAGAAATGTTATGAGGACTGGAGGGCTTGATGCCCCTTTCCTTTTTATCTTTTTCGCTTCATGACATTTGCTTGTATTCGCACAGTCATGGGGCTCCTGAAGAAAGAGACGGGCGAAAGAGTGTGTGTGTGTGTGTGTGTGTGTGTGTGTGTGTGCGCGCGCATGAGAGGAAGAAGACTTGGGGCGAAGGAGCGCGCGTGCGCGTGTATGCTTCCAGGCAATAACACGGGGAGAAAAACCTCGGTGTAAAGTCGTTTTTGAAGTTCCACAAATGAAAAAAATAAAAAACTCAAACTTGAACTTTTTCATTGTAAAGACCTCCAGGCGTTGAAAAAGGCTTCAGACCTCTGATTGATACAAATTTAATTGGGGAGACCTATTTAGAAACACATTGAGTAATGAACGATGTAATGTCTTCATGTAACTTTAGAATAGGATGAGAGATGAAAATGGAATAAGTTATTTTCAACAGACTCTCTCTTAAGTTTAAGGTGCTGGGATGGTTGCTTTGCTACATTAAAATAAGAGTATTACTATATTAGTATGGGGCCTCCAAAGACCTATTAGATCCCCCAAAACTTCACTGGTACACTCATTTTGGCTGCTTGGGTGTCCAGTCTCATTTTTTCAGTCAGTATCCAAAGCTCATGACCATAGGTCAGAGTCAGAACATAGACTGACCAGTAAATTGTGAGTTTTGCCTTCCAGCTCAGCTCCCTCTTCACCACAAAGGTCCGGCACAACACTCACATCACTGTCCATTTCACACTGTATTTTTACCTCACTCAAGATATTTGAGCCTCTTAACTTGAGGTAGTAACCTTCTTCCAACCCAGAGGGGGCAATCCACCATTTTCTGGCTGATAACCAGACTTGGAGGTACTGACTCTTATCCTGACTACTTCAGACTTGGCTGCAAGATGCCCAGTGCATGCTGAATGGAGGTCATGGTGGGTTTAAACCAACAGAACAACATCATCTGCAAAGAGCAGAGATGCATTTCTGAGGTCCATAAAACAGACACTGTCCTCCACCCTGAAATCCCAATGTAGCAAAAACAGAGTCCCATGTCTCCCCTGTTTTCCATATGTGCTTTAATGATGAATATACTTGCATCTCACTTTCCTTTTGTTTCTCACTTTACCTCCACCTGTCTTCCTTCTACCGCCAACCTCAAATCCTCCACTTCCTGCACGCTCTATTGCGTCCCATCTCCCATCTGCTCCCTGTTTTCACCGTTGAGCAATAAAGGATGGAATGGGAGCTCAGAAACAGATGACATAATCTATTTACCCAAAACAAAGAAATGTTTTGAATGCAAAGTAGAAGTGCATTGCTACTTTTCCTACTTGAGCGAAGGAGAAACAGCTGTGGAGTGGGAGGGAGAGTGGTGGTCAAAATAAAGATGGAGATCATAAAGCGGTGGCGCAGGGAGAGAAAAACAGCAAAACAGCAGGATGGAATTTACTGTGAGGGGAAATGAGAGGCAGAGAGGGGAGAGGATTGTTGGAGTAGTGGGGTGATAAGCTTACACCAGCTGAGTGATAATCCGGGCCCTATGTTTCTGTGGCTTTTGAGTGCTGGGTGATTTTCCTCTCTTTAGTAAATTATCTATTTGGAAGGCTCATTTTCTTATCAGGCATCAAGCAGACTCCTATTTCAACAACTAACAGCGTGTAAGTAAGCTCGTGGGCACGTGCATGTCTGTGTGTGTTTGGATGAGCCTGTGAGTTGCCACCCCCATTCACTCTAGGATGATTAGACCAAAGTGTTGGCAAGCAGGTCATTAGTTAGCTCAAAAGGGGCCACTGAGAGACTGGATATGTGTGTGTCTGTGTGTGTGTGTGTGTGTGTGTGTGTGAACATGTGTGCACGTGAGCTGCTTTCAAAATGATGCAAATAGTTCGTCCTTGTGCGCACCCTGATTTTACCCACCTGCTGATGTGTCACCCTCTCACTGTCTTCCCGCTGCACCCCCCCCTCCCCCATCCCTCACCCTCCACAACCACCTCCCCTTTCTTCCTCCATCCTCCTCTCTGGTGATTCACACTGTCATCTGTCTCCAGATGGCCTGAGCTCTGTCACTGTGCTTCGTCACACTGATCACAGCCCTACAGTGACTCTCACACATGCACACATGCACACACACACACTCGCTAATTCATGCAGACTTGCAGACTCCCACCAAAAATGCATTCATGCATTTAGACACACACACACACACACACTAGACTATTAGACCTTCTGGACTTATAGCCAGATGAGCTTTTGGGGAATTTCTTGATTAAAGTGGCACTTAATGAGATGATGAGGAACATCCAATTCATTTTCAATACAATTCAATTGCTTCCTCTGCTATTTCATCTATTAAACTATTAAATATGATGGTATTGCCATGGTAAAAAGGTTAGCTTTCATTAAATATTTAAATTTGATACAGAAACATTCAATCTGAGACATTATTATACTATCTGCGGGCTGTGGCTGAAAAAGTAGTAGTTAAGATTTGATTCAATCAGAGAAAATCTGGGTGAAAACAAATGAGAAATACTTGTGTTCTTTAAAGAGAGATCCAGTTGATTACTTACATCAAGACGATTATTTTTTTGTATATGCAATTTCTTTGAAATATGTTGAAATGCAGATTCGCATTATTTAATCAAATGTGCACTTTTTGCATAAATTTCCATGACATAAATCTGAACTTAAGTAAACCTAAATATGTATTTTGTATCATTTCTTTTGAGTAGTTTGAAAGAACAGGAGCACAATAGCCCAAATTTCCAAATTAACCAGCGCGTGGAAAGGGAAAAAAAGAAAAAAGGTCTTCACCTGGAGCGTCCCACCTCAAATATCGCTTTCAGCATGTCCCTGAGTGCAATGTTAAATTAATAAATGTATACTTTGGCTGCTTTGCTTATCCAGGGAGTATAAATCTAGCACCATTCTGGCAGTATCTTTGCTTCACACTCACAACACACTCCTGTGAACTCCTCTGTGTTCTTCGCTCCTCTGGAGCTTAGCATTTTAGCAGCTAAGCTCCATTTAAGACTCAGCATGGTGGATGGTGAAGTTATGGCAAAGTGCCTTGCTCAAGAACTTGATTCTCAAGAAGAAATTGGTTTTCATTTTCCTACCCACGTTTCCCAGTAGAAGTCAGTACAACAACTTGGTTGTATTGGCGAGCTCCCAGATGTGAATATGTGCTACTAACTGCTGTGCTGCGAGCCAAAGTATGTCAGGAAAACAACACACGCTCTCAGTCAATCTTCCCTTGATAACTGTTGGCGAAAATAAATCAAATAAATACATACACAAAAAGTCGAGGGCTTATGTCTCCCTGAGCCATATGTGGTAAATCAGAAGTCTCAATCTTGATTCCGATACCCGTCTTCCTAATATTATCAGACAAAGGATATTTGCCCCATCTACTGTAAATCCCCACAAAGTGAGAGACAGATGTAGATGCCCTGTCTGTCTTGTACAGACACAAAGCTCAGGCAGGGGTTTCTTTAGCTTCCTGATTTACACTGTTCTTATCAGATATCACTGATTCCAGAGATTGAAGATTAGATCCCAGGCAGGAGGTATCTTGTCCTTGTCCTTGTCTTTTTTTTGCTTTCCTGTACAGCTTCTCTCTCCATTCAATGTATAGACAATCTGTCAGAGGTCTTTTTCTGGGAAAGAGGCAGAGAAAGGCAGTGAGGATGTGTGTTTGTCACACATTCCTACACTTGTGAGGTCCATTTTCACTTCAGAATCGAAAGCACATTGCTTCTGCTTTAAACCTTTGAAACCTGGATCGACATCAGTTTTGTTGTGCTGCTTTTTAGACCCCTTTCACAAGTATTTAAATTTTGAACCCTAAACAAATTGGTTTGATTTCTGTCAAAACATAGGGGGAAAGGCGATGAGCAACTTGGTAAGAAATGTTCCACAAATTGCAAGAAATAACCAAATTTAGAAAATTATTTTTAAAAAGCAAGGGAAAACTTACAGTGGAGAAAAGGGAGAAGAGGGAAAACCTATATTCATGATTTTTAAAAAAAAATCAGGTCACAGAATTATAATAATTTTTCATGACCTTCTTTAAGGTTTTTTTTTTTTTAACTATCTTTTTGGTCATTGTTATTTTCACGTAATTTTCTTGTACTTTTACTAATTCCTTGCTATATTGGGGTCATTTTTTCTTTTGTTGCTCATTGCCCTTTTCCCATGTTTTTGAAAGAAATCAAACCAGCTGAGGTTTCAAAGGATTATTGGCCTGCATAAACCCAGTAGTTTTTCTTTTTAAGGGCAATTTTAAAAAGTGGTGGTCCATATGTTTACATATATTCACAAAAGCTGATGCTGTCTATTATTGGAGCAAGAATTTTGTGTCTCTAAACCAATAGTTTGATATTTTAAGGATGAGGCTGAGAGAGTTCGCTGACAGGATTGATCCCACTCTCATATCTGTGCCGTAAATATGAGGCTACAGCTAGCAGCCAGTTGGCGTAGCTTAGCACAAAGACTAGATACAGGGAGAAACAACATTGCTGAAGTCTCTAAAGTCAGTCTAAAGTGTGTGTAAAGTGTGTGTCTGCGTGAGTTAATCACCCTAAAAGTATCTGGTGTCTAAACCAGTTTAACCTAACGTTACAGCCGTTACCTGTTGGCTCATGTTACCCATTTTGCTGCCACCTGGGAAAAATAAATTTCTAATGAGTGGAAATGAGTAGAAAGTGTCTTGTGTTTCGCCACAGAAACAGACCAGACAGAGTTATCTTTTGAGGAGTCAAGAAATACAGTGTTGCGTTTGGGGCTGAGTATTGTCTAAAAATGCTAATACCAGTTTAAAGTCATACCAATAGATCATATCAATTGGTACCTTTATTTGTACATAGTTCGACTCCCATCATGTGAATGGGAGCATTCAGTTTCCTATATTGCTATAACTACTCATCTCTATCCAAATAAGTTTCAGACAAATACATCTTGAAATGTTTCAAACTATTTAAACATTTGCTAAAAAACTGAAGAAACATTTCTGTCTAATACATTGCACTCAGCTGAGAACATCACATGCTATCATAGAGTGCATCTAGTAATTTTACACCTATCATTATTGTAATATGACATGTTATTGTTACCGTTATTGCTGTGCATCTCTTCCCCTCTCTCCCTCTCTCTTCCCCTCTCTCTTTCTCCTTCTTTTTTGTTGTTATTGTAATTTAATTGTTATTTACGAAATCTATTGCAAGTCTGTCCGTCCAGGAAGAGGGATCCCTCCTCAGCTGCTCTTCCTGAGGTTTCTTTCATTTTTTTTCACCTGTTACAGTTCTTTTTCAGAAGTTTTTTCTTAGGCGATGTGAGGGTCTAAGGATAGAGGGATGTCGTATGCTGTAAAGCCCTCTGAGGCAAATTGAAATGAATGAATTGAAATTGAACTTCAACACACAGAGACTATATGGGTTGTTGGCTGCTGTAATTATGGACCTATCACATTTTACATTTTTTATGTATTTCTGTATTTGGATCCCCATCAATCAATCAATTCCAAGGTAGCAACAACTCATTCTGAGGTCCGCACAAGTAAACATTTAATCATATCATAAAACAGATATTAAGGTTTCACAATACATCAATCTGGATCAATATTTCAATTCAGTGATCAACAATCCAGTATAAGCAATACAGCTTGAAAACCATGATAGGTTTTGTCGTCTTTAAGATACACCTTTACTTTGTTATTCCCATGGCACATTTTTTCACCATTTCCATCCAAGCACACCTGCTTCCCTAAACATTTAACAGACAATGGTAAGCAGCCACAAAAAAGACAATGAGGAGATTTTTAATGATGCAGTCTTATATCATTTGCAGTCCCCTGAATTAAATCAAATCAAAATTGTATTATGGTAGACATTGTGAAATCAGCAAATATCAAAAAATTGTCTGAAGAACTGATGTAATATTAGATGGAACTTGTGATTTATACCCCTAACAAATATGTAATTAAAAATACAAGGTAAAGGGGGACAAGAAAAAAACAAACAAAAAAAAAAAAAAACAGGCATGCAGCATTAAATTGGAAAAATGCTTGTTTTGATTAGCTGCAAGCAAAACAATACAAGTAGCTGTTTTTTTCTAGATATTTTTAAAAAAAGATCTAGAAATGTTTTGATACTAACGGATACTGGGTATTTAAAGTGGAACTACACCCATTTTTAAAATTCATATATTATTAACATTATGAGGGCCCACCAGGATTTAATGGATTAATTCGAATTTGTGGTTCAGGACGATTTTTTTTAAATGCAAAGCTCTATTTTTTCCTTTGCTGCTCCCTTTGGGCTTTTGTAGTCACAGTGGGATGAGCCTTATTATTTTTTTATCTTCTGCAAAATCTAATATCTAATATTTGTGTTTGTTTTTAAAACCGTGCTACTTTTAATGATATTCAAGAACAAAGAGACTAATTTTAATTAAACATCCCAGTCTGTTTTTTTGTGTAAATTAGATGCAACCTTGAGCCTGATAAATATAGCAGGAAAAATTATCTAATGTGTAAGTTGTGGACGTAGCTGCCAATCTGACACGCTGCCAGTTTATGTTTCTCCTTACAATCTTAACATCTTGGAGAAAAAAATAACAACATTGGCTTTAATTTACACATCCACTGCCAATGCAAGATTTCCATGTCTTTTGCTTTGAGCAGTGAGGAAACGCACTATGCAGAGACAATATTTCATTTAAAATAAATTATTATCCATTTGAGTGATGCATGCAGCCCATTAATTATGACTGTGGCTTGCAGTGGACACTGGAGCCTTCCTGGGGGGCAGTTAGGCTCTGAGTTGAAAGGTTAAAGTGTACTACAGTAAGTTGAAGTGAGGCTGATTGATCAGCTGCTGCTCATCCATCACTCAGTGATAGATGAAATTGTCCTGCAGGGACGTTCATGACCTGACCTTTGCACCGGGGCTTCCTTTTCGGTTTAATATAAACGGCTCAGAGAGGATGAAATGTTCATGAATACCCACTCACTAACACAATTCAACATGCTTGTCTCAGATGATCTCATACATTTAACACATCCATAATTGCATTACCCCACCTCCTGTTGTTTCCATTGATTGGTTAGAGTCCAGGAAGTTTCCACTGATTTCCGGTGCAATTTAAGTGCAAGTGCGGAGCAGGATGTAACTAAGGGTTGGCTGCTTAGTGAAGGCAAATATAACTCAAAGAGCCTGGCTATCAGATGTGAGCAGAATGAAAATTAGGTGATAACTGAGCTTAACTGTTTCACACATTAATGTCACACACAAATGTTTGCCTTCCCATAAGTATTAGGGAGAAAGGAGGAGAGAATTAAAATGATTTAAAGCATGTATGAGTGTGTATTTTTGCACATTTAATGCCTATGCATGCTGGTACAAGGGAGGGTGTACGCGTGAGATTAAGTGTTAAGGCGAACTCAAGCAGCAATGAATAATAGAGGATTGGTTTTTATACGTGTTCTGTTTTCTTGTTGTCATGGAAACAACATACTGCTTCTGTGACACAAGCAGTAAATGAGGCTCTTTGAACTGCACTTCTCTCCTATTTTTATTTTACTCATCTCATACTGATCAATATCTAACCAGGCTGAGAAGCTAGAAAAAATTCTAGATTTCTAGAGAGATTTGGATTTTATCCCAAGACTTAAAGGGACAGTTCAACCAATAAATCAAAAATAGCTATTTTGCCTCTTACCTGTACCTTTATCAATATGGATTGTTTCAATGTGAGCTGCTAAATGTTGACGATATCAGCTGTAGAGATGTCCAATATAACGGAACTAGATTGCACTCGGTTTGTTTTGCTGAAATGGCCAAGAATATACGTTTAAAAGATTCAACAGCAATGTCTCTTTCCAGAGTGATCATGACCTTTTTACTGATGATAATCAGTTGAGCAGTTTCATGTAGGTATCGTAGTAGTGCTAGGTGAGCTAGCGCTTCCTTGTCAGCGTCCTTCTGTGCGGGGATGCGGTTGTAATCCGGCAAATAGAAAATAGTTCCTACATTGCACTGATGTGGATAGACCTCATGGCATTGGGCCAGCTTTGGGGATTGCAAGAAACCTATGAACAGTTTTGCATAACCACCAAACAAAGCAAACCAAAGGGAGGTGAATTTGCAATTACCACCCTGATGCAGGGGAAGGCAGGCCACAGTTTTTCAGCAGGCACTCTGTGAGATCTGCCAACAACACCCCACTGAAAAAGCATAAAAATGATTTTTGACCAAAGAGCTCCAAATGAAAATGACAAAATAAAAGCCTTAAGGCAAACAGCTTAAAACACAGACATGCAAAAAGGTTATTTTAGGAACACAAAATGCAATGGCAATTAATCGGCTGTGTGACATATCCACCTACTCAATGTGACTTATCAAGTCTAGCAGAAAAAAGGCACAACTAAAAAAAAACAGTTTTGAGTGTAGTACCGGGATAGCAATAGCCTAAATATCAGTCAACTCCAACATACCTCAGTTTCAGCATAACTTGTAGTAGCTTTTCTCCTTATGCTCTAACTCAGTGATACTTAATCTACAACCCATGGGTCAAACCTGGATTGCGATAGGGTGCCAGGTGGCCTGCCGAATTTACCATTTTCTAATTCACAATGAAAATGAACTGATTTACGCTCTTTTTTTTGTCTAGATGACTAACTGAGCATCAGGCTCATGGGGAGAGTGTTTCCAGGTGAGGGGAAACCAGGGCAGAGAGATAAAAAGGTGCATGGCTGAGTGCTCACAGAGCAAGTGCCATAGCACACACAAACATATTGACGGACTTGCAAAAACACATTTCTACAGGCATCTCACCCCACTGTGTTTCGTGTGGGAGGCCCAGCGCCTCATAAACTCCCCCACAAAGACAGGAGTCCATTTGAAAGGGAGGAAGCTCAACGGTAACATGCTTTTGACTCTGAATGGGCTATATTTTATTGATCAGCTTGAAGCCTTGATGCGTGGGTTGCTGAGGAGCTCACAGCAACACCAATGTGCCATAATGTACTGATAAGAAGAGGAAGCATTGAGGAAAATAACATGATAAAGAATACACAAACAATTGTGTCTCAAAACAGTGTTTCAACTGAGTGTAGTGTTAGGGATGAGCTGTGTGAAAATGCGTAGGTGGCTTTTTTTGGGTGGGTGGCTAGGTCGCAGGTCGTTTTGGCTGGCATGATGATACTGCTGGTTAAATATGACCCAGCTGGAAGGAACTGCCTGGCTTCCCCCCACCTTCTCTTCCTCCCTGTCTGAGTGAGAGAACACATGCTCCATTGTGCCTCTCTTTGCCAGATATGTGCGCATGCACTCATGCAAGTGTGCATTTCTGCATGCACGCCTCTTATCATGCAGCCGCTTTCTTTGATGCTTTAATCTTTGGCTACATGTTTGCACGTGGGTGGGTGTTGTTTATTTTCTTACTCCACACATTTCACCCTCCAGCAATGTTGCTGTGACAATGTGTTTTTGTTTGTGAGTGCATGTGTTAACTATGTGCCACCATGGGAGTCAGCAGATCTTTTAAAGAAATGCCAGAGTCTGATTTGTGCCAAAAGTGCAACGTTGGAATGTAACTTATTTAGTTAAGTTTAACCTTTTGAAACATTATCACTTTTGAAGCAATATCACTTTTCTTGTGCTGCTTTCAGACAATTTACACAAGTATTTAAAAGTGTAAACCTTGAGCAAATTGGTGCATCTTAAGAAATTAGTAGATCTAGAAAATGATTTTTAAAAAGCTATAGGAATATTTTTAGGGGGAAAAAAGCCAGGGAAAAGCTATATTTATAATAATCATAATTGCATATTAAAAATTAAGTTATCGAAATATTATATATTTTAAGTACTTTTCCCAGGTCACTTCCTTGTTTGTTCGTTTGGTTTTGTTTTTACTAATTTTTATGCAATTTTCTTGTACTCTTCACTAATTTCTTGCTCATTTTTAGGAACTTCTTTTGTTATTACTTATTGCCTTCTTATTAATTAATTAGATTAATAATTAATATAAAAAGCTCCACCTTTACCAAGTTCAACACTTAGGTGATGCATACACTAATACATCACTATTTATAATCCAATAATACCATATATAATATATAATTCTGCAAAGTGCCATTCTGCACAATAAGGACATTTTGTTATAGTACTTTAAGTATATTTTGATGCTTATGTTTCTGTACTGTTAACTAAGTAAGATCTTGAATGCAAGACTTGCAATAGAGTATTTTTACACTGCAGTATTTCTGTTTTTACTTCAGTAGAATGTTTGAGTACTTTCTCCACTGCTGCCAATGCCTTCATATATGTGTTTGCTCAAGTGTTTCTTTGCATACACATATCAAAGTTTTACTTCACACATTCAAGCAGCAGGAGGCCATTCCAAGCTTCAATTGTGCACCATTATGGAGATGCAAGCTCCATTTTTCTGCCCTTTTAAAGAAACAGCATTTACCATTCAGCTCAGTGGAAACAACCCGTGAGGGGGAGGGCTAAGTGGGAGCAAGCCTATCGCAAGTGCCTTCCACTGCATTTGGCTTGTCTGTAATGGCAGACGGTGTCGTCCTGGCCCAGACATTAGCCTAATGTATGGAGGCGAGCAGGATCGCTGAGCTCATCCATTTCCATTTTAATGGCGGCCATCTAGAGGTTAATTCGGATATGATGCGGTCAAGGCGCGCATATGCGCTGACACGTCAAGAGACAAATAGTGTTGCTGAGAGGATCTATGGGGCGGAAGGGTTTATCTTCCCACCAGGGAGGCAGTTACTGGCACACACACACACACACACACACACAAAACATTTGGTTGTTTGAAGTTTACTCATGGGGTTGGTTATATGTGGTTATATGTGATAGTTGATAGCTTTGTTACTTGATAAATCCCAAGGGAGGCACTTATTTGGTTGGAAATTATTCACTGTTTGCTCCGATGGGATGTTCATTTTATATGGGTATTGCTCCTGATAGACCACATGTATGGAGGCTTTATGGTTTCTCTTGAGAATAAGGAAAGAGCTGAACTCTGTATTTCAGCTATGTGATGGGGGAGACCTGGAATAGGTGAGTTATGGTCCAATTTAATGGTTGATTGCGTGATTCTTGTGACTAAGGTTTCCTCAGTTTCTATAGACAGATAGATAGATGCTGTACATGCTTTGGCTACAGTTGGAACAATTTCACAGTGATTTCCTGTGGCATTGATTTATTAATTCAGTATGTTCTTTAAGGTCCCAGTGACCATTAAAAGTGGGCAGATAAGAGTAGAGATAAGATAAGAGTTAAGCAAAATGGAGCTACAGCGGACTGCTGGCTCAAATGGATGGATTTCTGGACGTGCCTACTGGGCACAGGCCTAGAGAGAGAGCCTCTGGCCTTCGCTTGTAAAATTTCACTCAAATTAACATGCACCTACAAGGGAGGGATTTAAAAAAAAAAAACACATGGAAACACAAAAAGATCACAAAGAAATGGAAAGAAACCACAGAGATGCAAAATAACTCTCAAAACAGGCAGAAAACACAAAATAAGCACAAAGCAACACAAAGCAGCCAAACAAGACACAAAATTACCTCAAAGAGACTCAAATTACTACAAGACAAAAAAATAACCATTAAGGAATACAAAACTACCAAATTTTCTGTGTGTCTGGCTCTTATGTGGGAGAGGTGGTGGGGCCCTTTTCTTTGTGCCCATGGTCCCATTGGCTCTTATTACCCCCATGTTGGCTCCATATGCATCTTCCTCGGCCTTAGATCTGGAGGAGGATGAGGGAGAGATGATGAACAAATTAGATTAATGAATAAATGAATTAGGCATCAGTTAGAATATTTCAAAGATGAAATTAAAGGTTTGACTGTTAAAAGGTAAGCTCATTGTAACAGTGAAACCTCGACGGTGTAGTACTGACGGGATAGCAATAGCCTATATGTCAGGAAGAGAGAGACAATGGGAATTATATTCCCCATGTAACGTTGGTTGCTGAAGCAGTCCACTTTAAAATGCATGCACATAATCCAGTGCTGTCACACATAGCAAGCTGTTTCTAACAAGCTAACTAGCTCTGTGCTCTCTGACATGTATCTCTTTGTGTGGCATTTGTTTGAATTTGTACAGCACTTTGATCAACTGTGGACATTTTTAAATCTGCTATATAAATACATTTGATGTGATCTGATATCATTAGATGAAATTGGTTGGTTCTAGTTTATGTAAGCACATGTCATATTTTATTTTACAGGCAAAACCATAACTTGATTTTGTTAAATGAATATAAAGAAATGGACTTTTTTTTGTCATTTTGGCAGGAATTTATGTTTTTAAATAGGTGCACAATATGTTGAGGAATGTCATGTAAAATGATTAAAAAGGCGTTTTTCATTTCATCTTGACTTTAATGTTCCCATACATTAAAGCCTTACATTTATTGACGATGTCACGGACACACCGTGCTATGCTAAGAAATGTTAAAATTCTGGAGGGCCTCTTTCAAACATCAAACAATAAGTTTCATTCTCCTCAGCTCTTCAGTTGTGTTCATTATGCGCAACATAAGACGTGCAGCACTTCTATTATTGACTGCAAGAACAAGATGGTCTCTGCATCTTTGTCTTTTGTCCAAAGGCAAACTTGAATTGTAGATGAGGCGGCCAGACAGAGGCGGGGAAGGATAAAGAAACAGAAAAAAAAAAATAAAAGATCAGAGTCGAGAAAGCAGATTTTCAGTTCTTGTATTGCATGTATTGTTTGTGTCTTTATGGTATTATGCGAATGTGATGTTGGGATTATGCTCGCCAAGATGAAATTTCCTCCCATTGAGCGCCAGTGTAGCCAGTGTAATTGCATCTCAGCAGAGGAGTTACATGCAGATATGTGACACTATACTCACCTGGGGTATAGGGATTACACCCATACATCTACAGACAACTGATATGTCCACGTGCAGACATGTGTGCATGCTTGACGCCAGCACAAACACACACACACACTGCTGAAGCGTCCCTCCAAATAGACCTCTAGGATTTGCTAACTGTGCAGATTAAGCGCTATCTCACTGTGAATGTCACACTGGCTGTTTGTGACCTCAGCACAGAAGGGCAACGAGACAAAGAAAATAGGTGAAAAATCTCTACCCTATGTCGTCTTCCTCATTAACTCCCATTGGCTGTTGCTCTTCCTCTCATTGACCCTCTGACATGTTCTCTCTCGTGCACTTTCTTACCTTTTTGCTGCTATATTTCATCCCCTCTCATATGTCCCTTGTCTCACCCTTGCCTCTATTATTCCCCACGTCACGTCTCCCAAATCTATTTTCTCACATGTCCATACATTCAGCCAGCCAGTCAGTCTATGTTGTGTCTGTCTGCCCCTGTCGCCCTTGTTCTCTCGCTCTCTTTGGTCTCTTTCCTCATCTCTGAGGGGCTGCTGTCCTGCCGGAGTACAGCACAGTGACCATCGATTCATCAAAGTGTCACAGCATACCGCCGCAGCTCTGTATGCCCGCTTCTAAACAACTGCCCTGGCGAAACAAACAATAGCTCCTACACACACACACACACACACACACACACACACACAGGGAGAACCTGGAGTGCTGCCCCAGCAAGGTCATACCTCTCCCTGTGCACCCATTTGGCGACGTGCACACCGGAGGCAGTTATTGCCAAGCAGATGCTGCCAGTGGCACAGTGGGCTATGTAAGTGGACAACGTATCTGTTAAACAACCACAGATATCTAGCATAGTTAACATTCCGGTACAAGCCAGTGCAAACAGTTTCCACACTAAGGGATGGAATTTACTTGCCCCAAAAACATGATAGCAATTTCCCTAATTGCTGAACCAGCGTATTTGCTACTACTCAATATTCATAACACCTGAACAACTTAAAAAAACATGACCTTCTACTTTGCTGGTGGGCTACCGGGCTAAAACAGCATGGCCAGCAGTCTCTTTATGGGGTCTTTATGGTGCATCAGTGGGGTCAGCTGTGCGATGGGCTCTTCCCTGCAGATTTACATTGAGGGGCTTCACAGCAGGTCACCGGCTCCCAGCAGCCAATTTCATAATGCACCCTGAGCAAGGCTTAAATAATTCAGCCGAGCCCAGAGTGAAGGATCTACTTAATCAAAAGCTCTGGGTTTTCAAAGAACAGAGAGACTAGACCTATGTACATTACCTCAGTTTACCTCAACTGCACTTGCACATATGCGTAAATTTTGGGGGGGGGGGAGCAAATATTGAGGATGATTTGACATGCGAGACATGTACATCTTAAAATGATGCAGAAATGCACAAATTGGTGCATAATTTACCAGAATGCAGGAAAATACGCGTTTGAGGCTCAAAGTTTCCTGGCAGAGGACCTCTAAAGCAGGGATACTCAATTTGCTTTGCTTGGGGGCCACTTTTGCAAAATGAAAGGAGGGCAGGAGTCAGTAGCAACAAACCCATAAATGATTCTAGGATTTTAGGATTATTCTGGGATTTTAGGATGTTTCAAGGATTTTAGGGCATTTCCAGAATTTTCGGACATTTCTATGTTTTTAGGATGGTTAGAAGATTTTAGAATGTTTCAAGGAATTTAGGACGATTTTAGGATTTTAAGAGGTTTCTAGGATTTTAGGACATTAGAGGCTTAGCCAGGACTTTTGTCGAGGTGTTCAGGGAATCCTCCGCTGACACTTTTTTTTGATAAACAAACTCATTTTTGATGTTGTTTTATGTATTCTGGCACCTGATGTATACTAAAAGTAAAAATAGAAATTCCCAGTGTCAATTACTTTATTTCTATTGTAATTTAGAAAATGGTTAGTGGAACAATGGGGCCATCGGGGGCCAGATTTGGCCTGCGTGCTGTTAGTTGAGTATCACTGCTCTAAAGTGATTTTTATCTTATGGTTCAAAACTATTTTGTGAGAAGCTGTTCAAAGATCCAATGATCATATGAATAAGACTACACAGTGCATTAATGCCATCTGGCAAACATCCCTGTTATTACTGTGTAATGTGAAAATCAAACTAACTTGACAGTGCTGTGAATCAGCCCTTAATGTCTAAGGAAGTGCATTCTGGAGTAAACTTTGATGTTTCTGTTTTTGTCCAATTCAATTCTGACCATCTATTTTTCAGTACAGACCAAATCTTGTCTGGCTGCAGCCAAAATAGCAAGCTCTCTTAAAAGCACTATCTTAGTCTTTTGTCCCAGATTGTGCGCGTCATTATCGATTTAAGAGTCGGTCACTTGGCACAGGTGCTCACACTTTGAAACAGCAGTCAGCCAGGCTCTGGCAGACTCTGTGTCGTGATTTTTTTCACTTAATTGTCCCCATAAAACAAAGAGCATGCTTTTCTGCTTAGTTGATCACCTGTCATATATCAGTATGGACGGCGTGTTCCATCCCCGAATAACAAATGCAACTCTGAAGATATGAAGCACTTAAATTCAGATACAAGATGTGCTCCTTGGGTGTCCTTTTGTAGTGCATTCATTTTAGCTGCAAATGCTGAGGACTATTATGCTCTTCACATGTTGATATTGAACATGAAAGATTTATCTGTTGAGCCTGAAGGAATCATTTCTTTCTTCCAGCATGTCAATTCGATCCTGAAACTGCTTAATAGCAATTCAGTTGCCTCAACTTCCCTGCCTGGTATTGCTTTGTAATTCATCCCAGCCCACACATCCTAACGTATTGCCTATGTACAAGAGGTTCACAGTCCACTCTGACCTCTATCAAGCTCTGCTATCAGGCCGCCATTGATTGGCATTTGTCTAATAGAGGCCTCGTAATGAAGGAGATGATGAGGAGATTATTGACCAGGCTGTAGATATGAAAATCAGGTAGGAGAGGTGGATGTGGAGGTTTTACCTGGATAATAGTATTGACCGGATGTTAATTGGGAGGGTGGATGCTCACTTGCTGGGCCCCATTTAAAGGTGTTAATGCAAAATCAGATGGAGATAGCTCTTGCTTTGATCCTTTTCGGTCTTCTCTCTTTTTACTGGTTAAAGTGATGCTTTTTCAATTTTCAACCAGCTTTGTGTCATGACAATGTGGGAACTATGTGTAAATGCACTGCGGTAAACTTCCCTCCATCTAACCATTTTCTACATCTCCCTGCTCATCTCTTAGATCAAATGAGCTGGCTCTAGAGCTTCAACCACTGATTGGACTTCCACATTTTCGCGTGAAGTGTTTTGGGTGGATCAAGAGAAAGAGCTGTCTTTATCTCTTACTCTTTATCTTTCTCCATCCATCTCTTTCACACTCAGATCAAAAAGTAAAACTAGGCATTGCTAATAAATATAAACCAACTTTCTGTCACTGCTTTGGCTTTTTCTTGCCTAAAGTCTTTTCAGACACATATTTTAGTGTACTGTTTGGCTGTAATACAAGAAATTGCTAACAAGACGTTGGTGCCATACTGTCTCCTGTATTGTTAAAATGGAGGTTGAAAAAATTCAGATCAAATGTTAAAACTAAGCAGTGCTGACCAAATGCACACCCATTTTTTTTTTTTTTTACTGTGTAGCCTATTTCTCACCTAAAATGTTTTCATAAACACATTTTAGTTTGCCTTTAAACTATAATATGAGATCAGTTTTTACCAGCCAGCAGCCTTATTGGTTCCTATGTCAGAAACGACCAAGCTTGCATTTCGTTACCAAGTACCCAAGTAGGTCTAGCTATCGCTGCAGACACACCATGGTTAGGACTAGCAAAAAATCAGGGGTGGGTGTCTCTCATGAAGTGAGCAGTCTGCAAGCCTGTATCTCGATTAAGTGGCAACCTCTGGGGTGGAAAATGAAGCCAACACAAAAGTGCCCAAAAACTGTAGTACCTTTATTGGCCATTTGTGGCGGGCTACAGACCATCCCCATAGGCCCTCATGTTAAATTGCCCAACTTTACAGCAGAGATAAACATGTTTACAACCTGGTACAGTTGCTAATTTCAACATTCATGGCAGCTGTATGTGGGTTGAATTTTTCTATAACTCACACATTTACATGTTATTAATGCTTACAGTTGCACAAAATTAATGGTGTGGATGCTTTGATTGACAGGCTGCCTGCCTGACATTGTCCTCAGCAGCTCAACCCTCTTGTCCAAATATAGTCACTTGTGGCTCCAAAAAAAACAAGCTAGTCATGACCAAAAGGTCGAATTCAAGGCTTTAACACGGGAGTCCACAAAGCAATGGGTTACATAATGGTAGCTACGTCTTTTATTTTATGTAGTCGATGATTTAGACCCTTCTCCGTCCACCAGCAGGAACGTTTATTGATCCAATGCGGCGCAGTGCATTCTGGAAATTGTAGGTTTTCCACCTCTTGAGCAAAAGCAAATGCCACATCCCTTTCTCTTTGTTTTCTCCGGTCATGTTGCACCAATCTCAAATATTTAAATCTTTCTACTGTAATTTTATGAAAGACCCTCTTTCTAGCATTGAAATACATCTTCAGAGATGAGGACAGAAAAGAAACAGGAGTTTGCACAGTGATCCTCAGTTATTTTCAGCTCTCCATTACCATATAGGTCATATTTATTCACTGTTCATTTTACAGTATTTTGGTCATGTCTTCCCACAGTATTTTTCCTAAGAATTCATTGTAACACTTGCAGATCACTACAGCAAATAAAGAGCAGAACTCTCAATGCAACGTCGAACACCTGACTAAAGCATATTCAAGTGGCCAGGGTTCAAGTGCGCACAGATTAGCGTCTTTTGGAAGAGGTCAAGCGCATATGAAGTACTGAAAAGTGACGGCTGAAAGAGGCTTCTGCCGGTTTTTTGAGGAGACAGGCCCCCAGGGATTCAACAATGGCATGATGGATATACTTTGACTAGAGATGCTATTATCATCCCGCTGCTACTGATGCCAGCCAGACAGTCTGGATCTTTACCTCCTGACACTATCTCCCCTACCCCCAAAAAAACACATATTTTGATACCATTTTTGCTGTGCTGCCTGGAACAGAAAGCTAATATTGGTTTTGTTTGTTTGTGTGTGTCAGGGAGTGTTTTTCCAGCGGCATTTCAGAATTCATAAACACCCCTGATGTGGCACGTAGCCCCTGAAATCTTAAACAACGGGCTCGATTATTGCTGTGAAAACAAATGCAGCACTCGCTCGTCTGGCTAACCAGGGATTATCCATGTCCATTTGTATTTTTTTGTCATTTATTCTCTTTCCCCTCTGTACTTAAAAAAATGTTTTTGTTTTTGTCTTCATGCATGGTGCCTTATTACTTGTAAATCCCTGCTGTTTTTTCAAACATGAGGCACGTTTCAGAATAAAAATTTGGACTGATTGTTTTTTTTTTTTAAGCATTGGGGATTGTGCTACCCATCAGAGAGCGCATATAAAGCAGCACAGAATCTGTATGTTTCACAAGCATTCAATAAGGGATACACTTTCCCCCTGGAGGGATTTAACAAAGCTTTTACATGTTTTGAAAGACGCAGTGTGTTTACTCAAGATTCTTGTTTTTTAATGCCCTGCTTTTAATGCCCTCAGGTAGCTTATTTTGATGCAATGATTTATTCCAGACATTTACACAGTTGTTATGAGTATGGATGAAAATTAACGAAACAAAAATCATATCTACTGTGAGTGCTGGATTGTTTGTATTGTTGAATTATGTGGGTTATGCAGATAACAGATGTCCTCCAATTATACTCTCCTAATTACGTTTTAATCAGGCTGCATTGTGATTCAGGTTTGTGGCTGAAGCAAACAAAAGGGAAAATGCACATTGTTTGTATAAAAAGCATGCATTCTCGCATGACAGTCTAATTTGATCCCTCTACGTACTGTATGTTTTCATGCAGGTTCCTTTTGTGAGGCTATAACTTATGTCCTTCTGCAAAGAGAAATTGATTCAGAACATGTCCCATTCTTACTGTGGTGTCATTCAAAAGTTACAACATGTAAGATTAAGTGGAGCACACAGGATTTTTTTTATAGGGTGGCCATCAAGAGCCACTGAAAAAGTTAGGTTAAAATTATGTCAATATAGAGAGGTAAGGAATTGCATTATTTTATTTTACCTTGTTTTTTTTTTATTTTATTTTACAGTAAATATTGCCAGTCATTTTATGTGCATAGACTAATACTGGCACAGTTCGCATTTTGAGGTCAACAACACTCCTATTCTAAAGAACCATGTTAAGACATATGTAAGATTCAGGGGGGATTCAGTGGTATCCAGCATTGAGATAAGAATTTCTTCAGTGTTCATTTTTTAGGACAGTGGTTCCCAACTGGTCCAGCCATGTGATCCAGATTTCTCCTTAGGCATTAGTTCAAGGTCTTTAGATTATAACAGACTAAATATTAAGGTTTTTTTGTTTTTGTTTTTTTTTTTTTACAAATGTAAACAACACATTGGGGTTAGACCAGAAAAAGAAAAAAAAAACATATTGCAATAATAAACAGAAATGGACTTCAAAATGCAAACTCTGTGCCGGAAATTCACTGTACTTCAAAACAATGTGTGTTTTTTTAAGAAGTTGACATATTCATGGGTCACTTGCGGTTAAGTCAGAATGGAACTACAACCCACTTTTGGACTGTGACCCTCCTGCTGGCAGTCACTGGTTTAGGAGCATTGTAGTATGAGCTGAATTAGCCACAGAGGTCTCTTCCGCTCCTAGACAAATGGACCAAGTGATTGAAACTGGTAAAAACACTTAAGCTAAAGAACTAAAGCTGTTTCATGTTAAAAAAAATCTAACCCTTCTAAAATTTTAGTGAAGACACAATTTATTTCAGATATCCTGGGGTGAGAGTTTAAAAGACCTCTTTGAAAATGGTCATGCCAGCTGTTCCCTCGCCAATATTTTGTCTAATTTTGGAGTATTTTGCAGCCCCCTTATGACAAGCTATGCCTATATAATTGATACCAATGGGTGCTTTATGTTTTCTAGTTTTACAAGATACCCCTATCTTTGTGCGAGCATAAAAACAAGCATGCAGCAGCTTCTTAAAACAGAAATGTCAGCTTTAATTCATTTTCACCTGGCCACCCTGATACAAATACTGCCGCCCCATTAGCCCCCATGAACTAAACGTACTTTTAACACGAACCTTTTTTTGACTGGATGAGATAACAATCACCCCTTAATATGTGTAAGACCACAGGGTGATTATCCATACATGCACACATAATGATTTTCAAATCACACACTGACAACAGGACGTTAGATATAAGTGCAATCACACATCAGTCCACGTTAGCGATTAATTACAGTTAAATCCCTATCATTGATTAAAAGTCGGTGCTGTGCTCAGATCAGTCAAAGACAAGTCATTTAGCCAGGGGATTCAAAACACACACACACACACTCATAGTCCACGCTCCCCACATCCACCCCAAGCTCTTTACTGATAGATGACAACACACCCTATTAAAATTTAAGATTGAAGGCGGTTTGAGTGGCTGCGGACAAAATTGCAAGATGAGTAGAATTAATGTATTAGTCAAGTGTGTATCTCTTTGTGTGTATTTCCTCTCATCTCCTCCTCCCCAACTATGTCATGTATTAACACGGCAACCTATTACTAATGCGGTGAAAGGGCCAGTGAGTGAACAAGTGTGCAGTGATGGAGGTGGGGAAAGCTAGGAGAGGGTGAGCCATTTAGCACTGCTATACTAATGGCTCAGGCTGCACGCTGAAGGTGATAATGGATGTTGCAGCATTTGGTGCAAACTGTTTGACAGTGGGTGTGCATTTAACTCTGTGTGTGTGTGTCTGGTGTGTGTGTATTTGTATAATTTCCATCCTTGGATGTAGAGAAGTGTCTTTTATTTGGTTTAATACTCTATTAATACTTTCTGCTCTCTGCTAGCAATTCTAACATGCCGTACACCCTTTATAATAACTGCCTTTTTTCTCTTTTCTCTCTTCACAGCTCAGAACTGCAGTTACACACTACACAGTCCCAATGGGACGATAGAGAGCCCCGGCTACCCTTACGGTTATCCTAACTATGCCAACTGCACATGGGTGATCGTGGCGGCAGAGCACAACCGGATACAGCTGGTGTTTCAAGGCTTCGCCCTAGAGGAGGACTTTGACATCTTGTCTGTATATGACGGGCCACCCAGCCCAGGGAACCTGCGAACAAGGTAATGATGGCCTCATTTGATTATCATAATGTCATGAAACTAATGGGAAAGCAATTTTTTTTTCAAATATGTAGTCAACGATTTGACATTTATAGGACATTTTTAATAATAATAATAACAACAACAACAACAACAACAACAACAACAACAACAACAACAACAACAACAACAACAGCAATATGGATATAATGTATTAATTAAAAAATAGATATTAAAGAAATACTTACATATTAAGGACATTTTTAATAATAACAATAATAGATATTAATTAAAAATAAGTACTTATATAATGAATTAATCAAATCAACAGTTGGCACCATAGTCCCTGCAGCCTATTAAGACTTTCAGACATTTCAAACAATAATAGACATATTTTTAAGGTATGGAAATTATTCCTATGGTAACAATGACACTGCCACCCCACCCCCAAACCAACTTTTTTTAATCGTTAGACACTTCATAAGGATATAAAGTACATTGTTTGCCTGCCAAACTGCCAGGAAAACAGTATATTTTATATTTTTAAGGTTTTAAGGTTGCAGTTGATTACTCTGCTGCTGGATCATCTTATCTGATAGGGCATTCCTTTTCATTATGATTGCAAAGATAAAAAGGAAGCTTCTCGTTTTTTGAAAATATATTATGTCTACATATGCGTCCGACTTCCTGTACTAGTCCATGAAAGTTTCACATTGTGCTCATATCTTACAGGCAGAACAGTGAGGGGAGGTAAAGGGCTTGCTGTGATCATGCCAAGGGGGAAAAAAAGGCAAACAGGCCAAGACAAATGAGCGTTCAGACAATCAGGCAGGTGTCTAACAACTCCCCAAGTTAGAGAAACTTTTGTGGAAGAAAAAGCATTGTTTTTAAAACTTGCTGTCATCACGTTTTAACAAACCATCTTCCTGGTAGAACTTACTGTGCATACCGTAGTTGAATGTGCCCAAAATTTGGGCTTCTTAGTGATATTTCAGCCTCACACTGAATTTTGTTTTTATCTCTATATAAAGTGATAGCTAATCTGACTCTTAAACGTCGGTTTACAACCAGTCTGTTCGTCCGACTATTCTTCTCTGGCACCATCAAATTTTGTTGTACTGATGTTATTGTTTTCCTAGATCTCATCAGTTACTACAATGAGTACAATGTTATTGTAACTAATAAAACAGATCGCCCAAACCAGTAAATTAAGACTTGAGTCATATTAAAATAAAAATGTTGTTTATAGAGTTATTTTAACTTAAAGGTGTTGAAGAATGCTGTGAACTAGACAATGGAAAACAGACAGAACAATAATCAAGCCTGTAATCAGTGATGCATTCAGAGGCAGCAAATTCTTTGGTGACTAATACAGGACTGACTGTGGACGCTGTGACAGCATCCAAGGTTATTCACTGAGATTCTGGGTACATTCTGTGCTTCAGAGCTACTAGCAAAATGAAATGAAGCTCACTTGGGTGTGAAGACTCAAACAAACAATTTCTGAATCAACAGTCTCATCCTCCTCCCCTCCGACCGTCAATTTACCAGCCCCAGAGAGGGCTGCCCTGTGCCAACACTGCACTGCACACTGAAATATTCTTCACTCAGAGTTTCATGCTCACTAAATTTTACACATTTTGAATCATTCAGGATTTCAGAAATAGGGTGAAGTCAGGTAATGTTTGACACTTTTTGGTAGATTACCAAGAAAACCACTTAAAGCCCTGCATATGATCTTAACTGTTACTTTTATAACTTGTTATTGTTTTCTGCTATATCTCTATGAAGAAAATATGTTGTTAAGTAAAATAATTTACAAGCCTTCGAACCTTCAAATAAACAACACGATGACAGGTTTACGTGAAATGGACAGCCAATAAGGTAAAATGGGACAGTCATGTTTGTTTGTACTTTAAATGGTGAAATCCATTCATCAGTACAGTTATTATTTAATCAAATATTGCTGTAACCAGTGGCATTCATTAAAAAAGACTGTCCAACTTTTCTGCTATTCTTTTCCCATTCTTTTATTGCCTGTTTCCTTGGTGCCATATTGTCTCCAATGGACATGCATGTATGTGTAACATTTATGGCTAATTCTTAAGTGATGTGGCTGACATGGACTCACAGCATCATATTTACATGACAAAAATACAAAAGAAACGTCTGAAATGTGACAGGATGGCACACAATAGCATAACTCATGATTTTATGGCACATTGTAGCCTAAAAACATGCTGGTTTTTCAAAAGTGTCCTATTTTACCTGAATGCATCAAGTACTCATTAAGAACCCTTTCTCGTACAAATAAAAAAATGGCATGGAAATATTATGATAAGAGGTCAAACAGTTATTGAAAAGAAACACTCTTCAGTTGTTTTAGCTGCAGAACTCTTATTACTAACATGAATAAAACAACGTGTCGCATGGCTTTCCTAGCAAGTTCTTGGACCAGTCAGTTTTTGACTCTTTGCATGGCCCAATATAGTTATCTCAAACCAATAAAAATGATTGTTTCCTGTAAAGCGCATTTGTAGCAACAACTAAAGAACATATTTGGTGACTGGCTGCCAATATTTGAAGAGCCCATGATGTAAAACCTTATTTGTCCCATTTTACCTGATGTCCCACATTACATGACTTCACCCTAGATATCAATAGGCTGAATTGCCTTCTAAGGAGCCAGACTTCTGTTTGTAATAGCTCTGAATATAAGCCACAGAGCTGCTTTTCACTGACGCATTTATGTATTTCGGGATATTGTTGCTCACATCCTAATATCTGTCGGACATCTTGGCAGTCCCTCGCTTACAGGCTTAATTAGCGACTGCATCTGATCAGTCGAAGCGACACCAAAGCTGCTTTTAATTCTTGTCACCTTCTGATATGAGCTTGGCCTCACAAATAGTTTAAAGCATATGTTATGCGAGCCCTCTAGAGACAGATGAGAGAAATATTCTTAAGGGCTTTTGTTATTGACACTGTTTTGAGTCTCTGTCGGCCTCTCCCCGTCGATACCTCTCCCTCCTCTCTCTCTCACTCACCTCTTCCCTGGCCCCTCCCCTCTCCACATCCCTCATTCTGTGCCAGTGGTGCCTCCACTGCATCTCCCTGCAGAAAGCGAATGAAAGAGAAGAAAATCCATTATGGATTTGTGTTGCGCTGCTCTCCTCAGCCTTTCTCCTGTTTGGACCTCTGGGCTCTGTTGTATATTGATGCTCCGGCGGGACGAGGGAAAAGCGTTCCACTCTCTCTCTGTAAGCGCTTTGAAAATAAGTGAGGGGAGAGAAATGAGTTTGGAAAAAAGGGAGGGAAAGAGGGGATGGGGGTGAGAAAAAAGATAAAAAATACAGACAGGATGAGAGATGGAGAAATAGTAGGAGTGCTCTTGAGTTTGTAGGGAACAAGATCACCTTTTGATTCTGCTTGTGTTGTCTTTGACCAGAGTTCCTCTCTTTTCAAAGGTTTTGGGGTTTGTTTTTTTTTTTTTTAGATTTTTTTGGCTTTATCTTTGAGTGAGCTTGGAAAGGCTAGAAGCAGCTCTCAGCAGTCTGTGAGGACATGCATTTACATTCACACCCCCTACCTACACCACACACACACACACACACACACACACAAACACACACACACTCGTTCATAAACACGTTTTCATACAGACATACAAAGATGCACATCTGATAATTCAGCCCTCCCTTTGCTCTCATATCCCGCTTGTGTCAAAAGTAATTTTCTCTCCATCTCTCTTGCTCCTACCCCTCCAATTTTTCTCTCCCTCCCCTCATTTCCTCCTCACCTCTTTTTTTAATGTCTTATCTCTCCCGCCTGTTCCCCATTTTGTGTCCTGCGCACTGTGTTTGCTGAATTTGATCAGCCTTTCATGTATACCACGCCATAGGTTGTAGAGCGCAGAATATTGCGTTTAATCTCAAAGTAGTCATCAAAAATGAATGTTTTGCCGCTCGTCACGTTCAAGTGATCAGCTTTGATTTCTTTTTCAAAGAAGTCACTTTTCTTTAGATTTGTTTATTTATCCATTCATTAATTCATCGCTGTTACAGCAAGAGCTGAGAAAATTGTTGTTGTCAGCTGGCTTACAAATCAGTTCAGCTACATACTATATGTGCTTGAGTTCCTTAGTATACAGGCTATGCACCCTGGTGTGTGTTTGTGAGTGTGCTTGCTCCTGCAGCAGTTGCTTTATGAGTCACAGTCTCTCCTTAGGAAATGCATATGAGTCAGGCTGTTGCTGCAGCATTTCATTAAACTGCCGATCCCGACTGATACCAAGGGAGCATAGAAAAAATTCCACAGTTTCATTTGTTTGAAATGGAACACCAGAAAATGTATATGCAGTAATATATGTCCTGAATCACAAAGTCAACCTGCTGTCTGTGTATGATTCCTGTTAATTAGGCAGAGCATTCATTTCCAGATATGGTGACTAAGTGCTTAAGTGGTTAAGTGCATCTTGTGCCCTCAGTGTTGTTGAACTGCAGAAAAACTAACCCCAAGGTGAAATAAGTTTTGCTGACAAAAGTAGTTCAGTTATGTTAGCTGTGTAAAAAAAATTTCCTTATCCACCTATCTGTACTATTAAATAAATATGGCTTCATTGCAACAACTTAAGCATATTATTAATTTTCCATTTGCAGTTAGGTTGAGAAGGTGTTTTTAATAGACACAATTTGGCAGCAACCCACTCTTGACACATGATTCAAGAATAAACTTCAGAAACCTAACTTGGATCGTTGGTGCACAGCCGATTGTGAAGAACCATACACTACTAGTTTTAATTATTGAAGCTTAGCTATTAGCATTAATACAGCAGCAAACTAAATTTGCAATGTAAAGATATAGTGATGTAAAGGCATCCTGAGCAGGAATGAAGTAGCCTAAGACTCACTCTGTGTGTGTTGTTATCCAAGTTTCTCTATTTTTTGTTGTGGTAGACGGTAGACGGCAGTCAGACCAAAGCTCTGCACTGCGCTCATACAGCAGTGACCACTGACAACAGGACAGCAGGGTTGTGGAAGCATTGCGCCCTCCCTCCAGTTCCCCTAAATTTGATATAGTTAGCTCTGTCAGCACTGTTGCCATTGTTAACGCTGTTCACACTATTCGCACCATTAGCTGCTGGCTGGCTCAGCCACCTCCATGTTGAGAGCCATGTGCAGACAACCTCTAAATCATAGATATCCTCTCTACTAGAGCTCCTTTGAAAGAATAGTTCAGCGATCAGGGAAAAATGTTTTTTGGTTGTTTTTTTTCTAAGACATGACATTGACATCAATCTCATATCTGTGCTTTTAAAATGGAGAGGGCGTCACAACATAGTTAGCCTAGCTTAGTGTAACAACTGGAAGCAGGGTAAAACAACCATAGCCATCAAAGTAGCCTTCCAGCACAGTTAAAGCACTCATCAGCATGTATCTCATTTGTTTCAACTCGCCACCAACAGAGATGTGAAAATGAGAATTTGTGGTTTTATTGAGGGAATGCTTGGACTGTATCCTATCAAAAAAGCTGTTAATTCACTCAACAAGGAGTTCTGTGCAGCATTAATGGTCACCTCTCTGTAACAACAAAACTCAGAGACTGGCTTTCATCAAATACTATAGCTCGCACTAACACCAAAAGTTTCAGTTTTTGCATTTTGGTTTGTGTAGGTCTACGATTAAATAAACAAGATTGCAATGTTTTAATTTGAGTTTAAGAAATGTTGTTAGGCTTACTTTGGACAGAGCCAGGCCAGCTGTTTCCCCTTGCCCCAAGTCTAAATGCTAAGCAAGGCTATCAACAGCCTGAGTCCAGCTCTGTACATACCTAACTATAGAACATCAGATAGATATCACTCTCATCTAACTTTTGGTAAGGAAGCATATAAAGGCATTTCCCAACATGTCAATCCAGTTGTTTAACATAGCTGACTTACAATTGTGTCTTTTTTTTTGTTTATTTCCCATTTATTTCAACAGACTTTTAAAATCAACTTGCAATGGCTCTGTTATTAGCCAGTTTTGCCACCTTCATTTTATTGTCACACAACTGTCAAGTGCTAACACAGCAGAGAAACTGTTTTGTAAACTTTCTGTGTTGAATACTCTTTCACTAAACCACTACCTTGTCAACACAATAGCCATGCAATTCCTCGAAGTTTGTCCACAGGGAATAAATGCTTATGAATGTGTCGCTTTTGCAGAATCTGACCCTTAAGTCCCTGTTAAAGAATTATTTTTGAATGCATAAACTGAATGAAGCATTTTCAGAGTGTATTACCACATGACAATTGTGGGACCTTAGGAAATATTTTTTTCACTGTGTTAATTTGCCTGCATGTAGTGTCTGCAAGTTGGTTTGAAGACACAGGTTATAGAATTAGTGAAAATTAAAGGCAGAACGTAGATAGAAATAATTGTGGCATCTTTTCACAAAAGGTCTGTATAGTGCACCAGAAATGTAGCTGCCAATTGTGGTTGCAAAATCTTTGGTGTGGTCCTTAAATTTTTCTGAATGTAAGCTTTTATCCATACCTTATACCAGGGATACTCAACTTGCTTTGCCTGGGGGGTCACTTCTGCAAAATTACATTTTCTAGGATTTTAGGACATTTCACGGATTTTAGGATATTCCTATGATTTTAGGACATTTCTTGGATTTTATGACGTTTCTTGGATTTTATGACGTTTCTAGGATTTTAGTACATTCCTAGAGTTTTGGGACATATCTAGGGTTTTAGGACAAATAGGATTTAAGGATGTTTCTAGGATTTGAGGACATTAGGGGCTTAGCTGGGACTTCTGTTAAGGGGTGCAGAGGATCCTCCACCAGCCCCTTTTTTAAATAAATAAGTTGTATTTTGATGATGTTTTATGCAATCTGGCATCTAAAAGTTCAAAAACAATTCCCAGTGTGAATCAGTTTATCTTTATTGTGAATTAGAAAATGGTTTGGGGAAACCTGGCACCATATCAGGGGCCAGATTTGGTCCGTGGGCTATAAGTTGAGTATTACTGCCCTATCTTGCAGTTTGTTAGTGGTAGCAATAATTAATTCCATTTTGTAATGCAGTAAAATTACAAGATCATGTGATTATGTGGTCATTTATTTGCAGTAAAATGACAGTGATGGAATCTCTTTTAGAGACCAGTAACCCTGGTGTCCTGGGTTAAGCAGGGCCTGTGGTATTCTAGCACAGTAGTCAGACAGAGCTTCCCATGACTAAAGCAACAGCCAAATTGACCTCAGGCGAGACACTGAACCTCTACCAGCTCACTCACTGTCACTCTGTACAAGAGCCTACATTTCTTAGTTGTAAAAAGCAATCTTTTTTTTTTTACTTTTATGTCACATTTCACCTTGTAACTGTCAATTGGGAAACACTGAGTACATTTCATCAGAGCGAAAAGCCATGAGGTGTGTGAAAGCATCTTTCTCCACATGCCTTCCTCTCAGTGATGGAGTGATGGAACGGAGGGACTTAAGGCCTGGCAGTCTGGCAGGGGTGGGGAAGTGAGAGTGGGAGGAGGAGGCATGGAATGGACAGATTTTCAGCCTGTGGGCTCGATAGGACCTAAATAAGGAGCACTAGTGCATGGTGCTGGGAGTGGCATTAACACTACAGTCAGCCCTCAGTGCTGTGAGGTTGGGGTGTCACAATGTGGGTTTGTGTGTGTGTGGAGGAGGAAGAGAGAGGCAGTGTATGTGTGATCAGACTATGCTTACAAAGGGGGATCTGGGCAAGTATGCAGCCTATCCCAGCAAGCTGAAATAGTGTCAACAAAATCAAGGTTTATTGGAATACAGATAAAATGAACACCACACTCAAAAGCACACACACACACACACACACACACACACACAGACTTTTAGGCACGGCGTAAACGGCGGTGGGCTGGAAAACTGTAATTTTTTCAGACACATAAGGTTTTAAAGACGTTGCTGCTTTTTGGCAAGCACTTGAGAGCACAAGTGTTTGTACTGTATATGCATGAGAGGAGAAAAATATTATTAACCTGCCTTCATGTTGCCTCTGCTTGTTGTTCAAAGTTTTGATTCGAGATGTGTAAATATACCATATAAAACAAGCCTTGAGGGCAGAATTTAAAGGAATACTCCTAAATGTTGGGGAGAGTGTCTGGTTGGCCATTTGTCCTTTTAAGCAACAAAACAGACAACAAAATGGGGCTAGATGATAGTCAACTAGTTTATTGTCAGAAAGTTAGTTGAAAACAATTTAATAGGGCTCTACCCAACTTAGAAGTATGCCAGTTGAACTGGATTTGGCTATGCAATATGAATATTAATTTGTTTTGTTTTGTTTTCCATGTAAAGTTTAAAGTCTGAGCAGGGCTCTATTCAGTGTGAAAGCATGTAAATAGTAAACAAATTAATGGTGCTAATGACAGTTTGCAAATGCACAACATTTTTTGCCAACATCAACAAAACCCAGAGACTGTATCATATTAAGTTGCTGTGGGCTGTAAATTTACCTCTTATTCACCTGATGGTGCCCTCTCTCTCCCCCTCTGTGCCACTGCCTGCATGTCCTCAGCTGCAAAGAGGAGCATGAAAGTCAAGAGCACTCACTCTGCAGCAGAATATAGGAATCAAAACATGGGGGCATGTGGATTAGAAACAATGAGTGCAGGACAGACTGTGTGTCCATCATAAATAAATGCAAACTGTCTTACAGTCTCACTAGAAAGCAACTATTCTTAAACACCAGCAATGTATGATGTCAACTTCAAAGTAAAAATGCCAACAGATGAACACACCAACATTAATGTGACTGCCACATACATTTTCAGAAAAGAAAATTGCAAACTGAAGCAGTTGTCGATCACTTACAGTCCCTACAGGCCTGTTACAAGGAGTGAAGAGTCAGCAGTGAGTGATGGTATAAAACAGAATGGGCAGTTATATACTGTAGGTTTTCCAAAAACGGTGAATCATAGCAGCTGCAATGTCCTTGAGCACACAGTCATGACTGTCCACAGAAAATATTAGGCTCATAGGTCCAGTAGTTAAGGAGACAACAACGTCTGCTAAAACTGATTTTTTGGGGGCTACACTGGTGCAGCAGAAACAAGTTTTGAAAATAGCACAGACATATTCAGCTTTAAGTTGCTTGTAACACATCCAGCAGAGCAGCATTTGCATTCATTTAGAGTGGTGCTTGAGTCTACCTAATATATGTAATGTAAGGTAGCCAGTTGCTAACCTTGTTTGTCTGTTGTTTGCAGCTGGGACAGTAGCACACAGTCAGTTTTTATATACAACTGCCTGTAGCTCCTGTTAATGACAATGAGAGCCATGAGGCTGAACCAAACGGTAAAGCTGCTCACCAGAAAACCAAAACAATAAGCTAAGAAATGCTAGAAAAGCTTGGGTTATAATTCAAGTGATGATTCTCTGTGGGTCTGTCACTGTGATCAATCCATTTCACACCACACATAATTATCAAATCCATTATTAATATAAAATATATTAATTATAGCTGATTTAAAAAACACTTTAAAAATTAATCAGTAATTGTAAATATTGTTAGTGGAAGCTGTATACCAAAATTATACACAGTATATATATCCACAGATAATTTACTCTTTGCTAAACTGCAGTTAATCTTCACTATTTAGTAACAAATGATTGTAACAGTTTTTTTTATTGTGCTACAGATACACTGCATTATTTTTCTATCATTTTTTTTAAATGATACCATTTAAAAAATGGCATCATCTCATACTGTTTCTAAAGGGTGCTTCTCTGCGTCTGTGTCTGATGCCAATGGGCCACTGACCAAACGTCAGTGTTGGATGAGATGGGAGAGAGACTGGGCTGTTACCACTGGAAGCTCTGTCAGAACTGTTGTTAGTACTGTTAGCACTGTTGAGTGCAGATTTTGGCTCATCCCCCTTTATATTTGCTTGTGACAACAGAGGTGAAAGCCATATGCAGGCAATCCCAGCCCAGACTCTGAAGGTTGTATAGCCCACAGCACGTTTGATGTTCTATAACACTTGTATTTGGTTTAGAGCCACTATAGTTTAGTATTTTGATCACTTTTAAGTTCACTTCCCACTGATTATTACCTGTCTCTTCCAGCATTTGATGTGTTATGTGTGTCCACGCCTCATGTGTTAGCGAGTTCAGTGTTAGTCAATGAGCCAAGCTCGTAAGGAGCTATGTCTCCGTGTCAGGGTGAGAGTGGGTGACGTTCAGTGGCACTTCCATGCCCGAGCACATTCTTCAGCAGTATTTCTTTGTCAGTGACGGCCTTGGCCATCAATCTCTCACAATACACACTTGAGAAAATGACTTCAGTAAGCGAACATTGTGATGAACACGTGTTCAGCGCGTGTTTGCATACGCACGTTTCTTCTTTGCCTGTTCATCCTGGGCTACACGTGCTCATATGCAAGGAGTGCATATCCAAATAGGGAGGAGGAGTGACTGTGTGTGCGTGTGAGAAATATGGCTTCAAGGCTGCGTGGTTTGATTTGTTTGCGCTGGCTACGATTGAGCATCTTATTTAACATCATTCACACACACATACATGCACTCAATGTATGTATGTAGATAGTTTTTTTTCATACACACCCCAGGACATGTGCAAGCAGACTCCTTCATACACACACACAGGGACACACACACACACACACACACACACACACACACACACATTGTAGGATTTATGGTTCCTTATGGAACTTATGGAGTCTAGGCTGTTAATGGAGAGACTGCCACTTATCAACGCCAGCTTTAACGACAGTCTGCTAAAAACAGGAGGAAGAGTGATAGTTTGTTTTTCATCATCTCATGCTGGGAAAAAGTGAAACGGTGTTCAGATTTATGGCCCCAGCTCACCTGTGAGGCAGAATTATTAGGCCCTGTAACCCTAGATTAGAGAAATAATCAACTAGATGGCCATGAATTTATATCCTACACCCTGTGTATCACTCAATGTGCGTATTGCTTATTGACATTCCTCCATCCCTGGGCCTACCAATGTTCTTAACAGGATACACTTCAGCAGCAGCATGAAATGAAATGTTTCCCTGCCGAGATAAAAGATTGAATATGCAGCCTTCAAAAAGATGTGTCATTATTAGCCCTTCTGTGCTCTGCGTCACACTTGAGTCAAAGTAATGTGCCAAATTTCAGTGAGGCCAGCCTGTTGAGCCGTTTAAAGCTTCAGGGTTGAAAAACATAATCACCAAAAATAGAGGCATAATTACACCAATGTTGTGCTCCATGCTCATATTTTATCCAATACTCATTTTCAAAAAATGAATTTATTTATACTTTTACTCTTGCACAGCCCCAATTAATAAAATATCATATATAAATGTTAAGATTTTTTGGACAGATTTTAAGTGAAGAGCTTCATGTTTAAAGGGAGAACATCAAATTAAGTCAAATCATGTTAATTAATTTCACAACAAGGCTGTCCAAGAAAATGGTAAAATGTACAAAAGTTATGTGACTTGGTGTTATCTTTACTACTTAGGACTGATTTTGTTTGAGAGCAATTAGCTATGTGTAGCACAGCAGCAGTGACTTCCTGCCAATGCCAAAATTAGACTTGGCCAGATCAGATAAACACCGGTGCCCCAAGAATTTTTTCACAGGGGTGACCAAATGGAGGCCACTGAACAACCAAAAACTATAACAAAATCTCTAGAATTCCTTTATGCTGTACTCAAATATAGGCTTATTAAAAAATATGTCAGTTTATAGAGTTAGGAGTCATATACTGAAACACTATGGTTTCTTATTTTACAATTAATATTACAAATTATCTTATGTGCATTGAGTAATACAGTTAACATTTTGAAATCGAATTCAATGTTATTAGGTTAGGTATCCTGCTCCTTTGAATGTAAGGAATAAAACATATATGGGGAACAAGCCTTCTCAAGTTTAGGAGAGACTTGTGAGGACCCATTGAACCCATTATCATTCAAATATTTTGGGGTTAGAGTTCATGGGACCCTTTTGAATATGACCAACACATTCTCATCCTGAACTTGTCACATGTGCACACGTGCTGCTCTGTGTCAGCTGTGTGTGCACGTTCACATTTAACGCCGTCCTGCCGTGTTGTAGTTCAGGGACAGCAAATGCTTGTGTAATGTTATGCCATTGTTATTGTTTAGAAAGTGCTGCCAATGCATATATTATATATGTCACACAAGAGTCAGACGCTATTGTGTTCATCACGCCTTTGACACCCGTCACGTCTCTTTTGGTTCTGAAAAGCAGGTCAGAATGATGCTGCTGTCATTTGTAAACATGCAAAGGAGGCATAAAAAACAGGTCATATAATAGAAATGGTCCCAAATTTATGCAGCTAAAGTTAGATATTCATTATTTTTTCTTTATTTTAGCTGACCATGTGTTGACTGATACGAGCATTATCCAATTAGTCTGGATACAAAAACCTAATGAGTGCAACTTTATTTGCAATTTTTCTATACAAATGCTTGTAGTAATTGGTTGAACTTACGACAGGTGTTCAGTGTACAGAGCAATACCACATAATATGACAGGAACTAAGACAATGGGAAGAATTTTATGATTTAAATTGATAACCACCACCTAACAAAGGGCTGGTGGGAGGCGGATGTTATGCTTTTCTGACTGCAGGGAATTCATTTTGTTGATTTGCATGACAACTTATGCAAATCACGTCAGTCACAATTTTGCTATTGCAACACCTTAGGCACAGGACAACTCACGAGTGCGCATGTGCAGCAGTTTTAACATGTAAGGCATGTCTTGGTTTAGCATTGTGGAAGGAGAAGAGCAGACTGGGAAGCAGTATTGTCATAGATTTTTCACTGCTCACTTGACTTCTCTTTGTTTCCAGTCATTTTGTATTGATCAAGCTGTAAAAAAAAGAGTGTAATTTTCAATAATGATGATAAACTTGACAATCTATAATTTTTTTGAAAGAGAGCAATTCTCAAATGAAAACAGTCTGCTGATGCCAGTTGTACAAATTACACAGTAGCAAAAGGGTTTTTGTTTTCTGAAACTGTATGTAATAGGAGCACCATGTCCAATTTTTCACATTTTGGTTAAGGAAGTCAGTGAAAGTGGACGTAATTGCTTTTTGTTTGGTGCAGTGATTTGTTCTGAGTTTCATATTCAGCTTAAACTAAACTCGAAGCCAATATGCTTGTGCTGTTTATATGTAATGTTGTCTCTAATGCAGATAGAGATTAACACCTATCAGATGCATGCTCTCGAGCACTTTACAAATATTCATAATCATCTCTGAAGCCAAGTCATTTGAAAAATGACAGTGATAGTTCTTTCTTACGTTTCTATTTCTAGATAATATAGTTTACTCTGCAGTTTTTCTGTCATGCATGTTGTTGATGTATTCCTTTGAAAAGTTATTCAAATAGTATCTCGTTGATGCACCTTAATTGTCGCTCTACATGGGTTCTTTTCGGCTGGTTTTCCCGCATAAGAAAACTTTTTACTTACCTGCATGCAGCAATTCCAGGAGAAAAGCAAAAACACATCAAGCAGAGCTCAAAAAACACTGATACAATGAGGACTTGTTTACCTGCTGGGCAATTTCAGTTCTGATTGAAGGGAGAGCTGCAGAACTGCAGCCCACCTCCTGATAGTCTTCACTGCCAGATTTCTTACAGTCAAACAGGGTGAAATAAATGCCAGAAGTCTCCTAACCAAACTGTAGGGATTTAAAGATAGTTTCTCATTACTGTAAAGCACCTCCCACTGGACAAAAACCCACCAACTGACCCACTAACATCTAGATTTTGTATTTAATGGTAGAGATTACGATTAGAATTATTTTGGATGAATGACTCTGCAGTAATCAAAATTATTTATCAGTTTTAGCTCCAATCAGCCTCAATCAGCAGTGATGGAATATGACCCTAAGTGGATGTGCAAATTTTAGCCCCATGCTATTGTGATTCAATAACTGACTGCAGCAAAATAGTGTCCCGTTTTTTACAAGCAGTGCTCAAACTTTGTTTAAAATTAAGTGAAAAATTAAAAGATATTAAAAAGAGATAACCACCGTAACATTTTCACTGGCCTCCATGGTGCTTCCCACTGTTTTACTAACGCGGTTTATGGGCCAGCCGTGACATCGAATTTTACACACCAGAGGAAAAAAACAAACAAACAGGCATACTTGTCCACCGGCAAGGATTTTCCAGCATTTAAAAAAAAAAAAAAAAAATGCACATGCGTGCTAATTTTGGTGTTAAAAGTCTATAAGATGTGTCAGGGACACATAAGCAATGCAGTCACTGTTATCAGTAACTAATAACTCTGCTCATTTTTAAAATTATATCCTGCTACTATAGGATAAAATATAAGATGTGAATGTTTTTCTTTAAATTAAACATATTGTGTATTCTAATAGAACAAATGCTAATTAAAATTAGTCAGCAAGAAATTTGTTTTGTTTTTTTATCCACTTCAACGGCCAAAGTTTAAGTTTGGCCCCTTCAAGTCCTTTTTTTTAAACCGTCAAAGTTTCTCATATATCCTGCTCTCACAGAGAGAAGAACAGAAAAACACACAAACAGAAAGAAAGCCAATAAAAACAATATGGTGGTATAGAACCTATAATGTTTGCCCCCCTAACAACACACCCAAAAACAGAGAAAATACACTCCCATAGCTGCAATCTATGTGACTGTGAAGCACAGACGTTCTCCTTGTGCACCATTTGTTCCCTGGCTTAGGCAAATCCCTGCCATATTTTTTGCAGCTTGTGTTGATTTTGCTGGGGTTTTTTTGTTTTGTTTTGTTTTTTCCCTCAGTGTTGCTGTAGTCACGTTTTTCTTCCTTGATTTCACCCTTTCCCTTTGTTTTCTCTTGTTCATCCCTGGGAGACACAGAGCATAGCAGTCTAATTAGTTATCCAAACACCTTGTGAAACGTGATAATGGATAAAGCACACATATTATGCATGCACGCATGCACACATCCTATACGTGCACAATAGCCGTACTGTGTCAAAAGGAATTGCCTGCCATGTAATTAGACACTTGTTGCATGTGACCAGTTGCACTTGCGCTTATTTTGTTGCTGGAAAAGCGAAGGTTAGCACCCCTTATTCTCCTGTAAACATATTTGATTCCATCATAAAAGATGTAAATCTGACAATACATCAACATAATATACATATCAATATACATATCAATTCATACAGTACAGTGCAGGAATGCTGAGGACGAAATAGGGCAGATTAATTTGCTCGCCATTCAAAAAGACATAAATAATAAATAGAGGGCATTAATGTTGAGATCTAAAGGCAGAGAGGGACGAAAGGAGAGACCGTTGCAGTATACAGAAACAAGTCGAATGGAATATGAGTAAATCAGTGTTTGTGAGAGCCCGCAGCTAATTCTAGATCAGTACCAGTGCTGTACTTCAGTAACACACAAACACAAACACACTGCTGACTACCATCCTCCTCTCTCTTTTCCCTTGCTGTCTCCTTCCCTCTGCTGCTCTTTGATCATCATTGCCACAGGAATGAAAGAAGAGCGACGGTAGAAAGTAAATAGCATTGGTTAGGTGCTCCATCGGTCACCATGTCCCTGTTAGCCCTGCTGGCTAATCAGATCTTCAGCCCAACCTTGTTTTGGAGTTTATTAGTGGCATCCCTCTGCGGAGTGACGGAGAAACTGAAGATCACAGTCAGAGAGAGAAAGCGAGAGAAAGAGATAGCAGTGCAAATGATGAAATTCTGAAGATAGATTCAAAGCTTCAAGCCTTCCAAATGTCTTTAGAAGAAACTTCAATGGTGGAGACTTTAAGCTTTGTAAAAGCCTTGTGGTGCAGGCATGCATTAATGCACATACATGCAAACATGACCCTTATCTATATTCATTATTATAAACAATCAATGCTTTACACGCTACAGGACTAAAATGATCTGGACATTAGGATGAGAAACCTCTCTGTGATTGTTGAACATCTCATTGAAAACATGAGCAACAAAAGAAATTTAGGTAAACCTTTTTTTTAAATTGGCTAAAATACATTTTGCTGTCCACACCTCTATACAGCATGTAATGCATAGCTCTGGGGTGCATCAGTTTCTGCAAATCTGCGAGCCAACTGCTAGCTACTGTGAGTTCTACACTAACTATACATAAGTATGAATGGAAGCCTGATTTTGTGGACTCACAGGATGTTTTTTTTTAATCACCAAATGAGCTTTATTCTATCATAGTGTTTCAGTTCTGCAACAGAAAATGTACTCATATACTAATAACATTCTCCTCAGTGCTCTCAGTGTATCCAGAACATCTTTCATCATTCATTGTCTATGAAGCAGCTCCAGATGTTATACCCTACAACATCATAAGTTTGAGTTTTGGCTCTGAAGTTTTTCATTCCTTGTTATATTTTTGTTCTGTTTTAGACCATAGCTATGAGTTATGAACTTTGAAAATAGGCATTGTTCCCCTTTAAAGCATGTAAACATGTCCCAGTACAAACTAAAGTTGACACCTGAAAATGAGCATAATAGATCCCCTTTGAGGTCAAGGATCTGTACAGGTCTGTCAAGTCTTCTCTGACCAAACTCAACAACCTTTTTCTATATGGACCTGGCTTTGCTGAAGGGGGTACTTGGATGTTGAAACAGGAAAGGGCTATCTCAAACTGTTGCCAGAATGTAAAAGTACACTACTGTCTAAGACATTAAAGCATGCATTAGCATTCAGATTTCTTCTAACTGAAATGAACTATGAAAAATGAGCCCATGGTCCTTGACCTTCAAATCACGGCCCACATCTCAGATTTACTCAGTAACTCAAATAAGACTGTTAATGGGCCCACTGATGGTTATTTCCCTCAAGATGGAGAAACTATCTACCAGAGCTTTGAAGACAGGGGTGTCCACATACTTTTGACAGTATGCAATAGTAGAGAAGGGGAGAGGGAGAGACGATGAGTTACAGACTGAAAAAGAAAGATACAGTATACAAGCAAAAGCCTCGACTGGTTAAAAAGGGATTTGGTGTATGCTTTACTAAGTGGCAAATGCATCTTATTAAATAACACATCCTTTTAATCTGAGAGATTCTTAGGGAGGGCAACATTGCACTCAGCCGTTACCCAAGTGTACATTAGTGGTTTGTTTGTTTGTTTCTTTCATCACTCACATTTCCATCATGCCACATTCCTCACAGCACTACACTAAGCCAACTCTGTCCGTTACTCATCAAAATCTTGCTGCTTGTAAAGGCTGACTCACCGACACATTATTTGATCTTCTTCTGTGCTCTGCGTTATATAACCTGTTTATTTAGCCATTACTGGACCTTTGCACTGCTACTGTTGCTACTAGTATTATTTTTGCATAGATGATTCTTTACAAAACATCTGTATTCACTGCTGCAACTACTAATAGTAGCAAACTAATGATAATTATTCATTTGTGAAGTTAAAAAAACACCCTCTATCCTGTATAAATATTTAAGCTCAAATCAATAGCAGACACCAAAAAATGCAACATACATGACTGAATATCGATAGATTTTTAATATTTGTCGTCATTCTTGAAGGATTTCTTTCACCTTGTTTCCAGTAGGCTTTCATTTGGCTCTCTTACATCTGTCCTTCTTCTCTCCTTGATCATTTATTGCATCCTTGTGTGTCATAATTGCTCCATCTACACGCGCACACACGCACACACACACACACACAGACACACAGACCTGTGCACTGGTATGGCAAGTAAACAACGGCATATCTCATGGCTACCACTTAGCTTTGTCACTCTCATAGGGGCGAGAGTGGCACAACATTGAATTACTTTTATTCCATCCCTAATTGTTTTCTGCCCGAGGATTATTGCAAAGCGATTTGTGCGGAGCAGAGGGAAACACGTTGGACTTGTGAACGTCACCTTGTTTCATTTGTCAGCCTTGATTTGTTTGCTGTAAGCGTAATTGACTTATGTCTCTACTACGGGGGGAACAAATGAACAAAGAATGCAATTTTTATTCCCTCTTTACCTCTACTGTCAGGGCTTTAATGTTTTTCATTTGCAGATTCTAAATTGAAGCTTAAAATTATAAGGCTTTTTATGAAAGAAATTATGTCCATAAATGCGTTTCTTAGCAAAACAAGCACTGCTGTGGATTGTTTGATTGAAGTACGGGGTAGGGGAAATAGTATGCAAGCAATACGGACTTTTGCACTTGCACTATCAGCTATCAACATGTAATCCTAAAAGGCATGGGACTGTGCAGCCCTCTGTGTTGCCTCACAGGTATTCACAGTGTTGAGCAGATGCAGATAGCATCAGGGCAATGTAATACATCGTTAATGGAGTGCAGATAGCTCAGAGATAAACCAGTACCATCACTCAGTCACTCACTGACCGGTAGACACTCCAGAGGAAGTAAAGTTGTGTATGCATGCATGTCTGTGCCATAACTCCATCCTTACTCCAACCCTTAGGTGGAATTAGATTTGAGCAAGAGATATAATGTAATAATATGGAGCACTTATCTCTGTTAAAGCTTTTGGTAGTGCTCCAAATCTCCCTCCACTCATTCACATGCGCACATCCTTTAATTTGGCTGGTGATGACTTTCTGTTCAGCAAATGACAGCTAATCAGTCCAGTGTTGCCACCCGTGTCTTTTTACGGCCTCAAAATGAACACAGCTGATGAGTAAGCCATCCTATCACCATTCTGACATTGTAAATGAGTCACTTGTTTTCATCATTGCATTGGTTTTCTCTCTATATTTCTCCCCACTCGGAAGTTCACGTTCCATTATTTTGCTGTTTAAGTTTTCGCATTTTTGGCCTCTATTTAGCCTAACCTGCTATCTCTGGAGTGCTTCATCTGTTCAAAGCTACTCAAGCTATTGCTAATATTTTCCTCCTCCCACTCCTCCTCTCACCTTCCCTCCCACTCTTCCCTTTCCCTTATATCAGCCTCTCTCTCTCTCTCTCTCACTCACTCACCACATCTCTCTCTTTCTCTAGAGACATTGGCTTGTTAATGACTTCACTGCAGTTTGTCTCTCAGATGGCGCTGACTGCGGTTGATTATCTCACCATCAGCATTCAGCGTCAGAGACATCTGAGAGACTCTCCCGCCCCTGCCACTCAGCTGCGATGCGCAAATACCTTGTGATGTCACACATGTATGAATATTAATGAGCAACTGCATGCTACAGCCCGTCTTTCTTGAAGAGACATTAAGTAGGTTCGACTCAAAAAGATGTCAATCTTGTTTGAAATGGTGTTGGGTTGTGGGATCTGCGGGAAGCTGTGTACAGTATGAGATTTGCAAAGTGTTGCTGCCTCAAGCTCGGTTCACCTTTATTGTGGAGCTGCATGCTACCTGGACTGTGTGATATGATAATGAACAGCCCATACTTGCAGAAATACTGCACATTATAAAGTCCACATTTATAATTGTAAACATGCAAGATGTTTTCTTCTTCCCCTGCAAAACTACTTACCACTTTTGCAGGCTTTCAGACTACATAACAGGGATTTAAACTGAAATTGAGAGCGCTCAAGGCTAACCATAAAACTCCATCAAGGCCGGATCATGCCCTTGGGCAAAGTGACGTGGTACATTACAGCTTATACCCCTAAAAAAGAAAGGATAAGGAGGCTGATAGAAATACAGTGTAATTGCTTGTGAAGGTCTTCTTATTAGCCGGAGGAATCAAATCATGTGTGTGGGAATGAAGTGCCATTTTAACCTCCGCTAGGCTACACGGTCATCTTTTTTTTCACTCTAAATAGAGCCAGGGATGAGTCATACACAGACACACAAACTGAACTGCAACAGTTTCAATTCAATGGGTACATTTTTTCAAGTTTTCAGCTATTTTTAAAAACAACAACAAGAAGACACATGCTGGCTACATACTACATAGTTATGACAGAAACATGTTTTTAACCTTTTTTTAAGTGAGGACATTTTTGGAAAATAGGGACATTCTGGCCAGTCCTCACTTCTTCAAATGTCTGTTATAAGGTTTAGGGATTAGGTTACAATTAGGATGGTTTCGCATTTTATAGGGACGCAGGCCCAGATCCGAGTACAATCAACACCAAAGTCCAGTCCATTTGATCAGTGTATACAAAAGTGTACCGGAATCTGACATGGTTCAAAAACCATGCCAGGGTCTGCCTGAAAAAGGGGTCTTGGGCACAATTCAAGTGGACTTGAGCACAGTCTGCAGGACAAACATGGGACGGTTGCAAACTTTTACTTTTTACCTTGGCTGCTGTAGACTTTTTTAGTCAACAACTGGTCTGTTTATCCACTTACAAATGACCGCGAGTTGCAGTCGGCGAGTCAAGTTGTAAAGGCATTCCTCATCACCTTCCGTCTCTTCCGACCTCCGTATCCGCGCAGAACTAGACCCATTTACACAGAACATAAACAAATTTGCCTAGTTGATAATGCACGTGGTTGCTTATTCTTCTTTGCGTGTGATGACGAATTGCAAACCAATTACGTGCATACAGCTACTTACTGTATCGGAGTGTAAACATATGCAAGTGTACTCGGGCACAAAATGATGTTACTAATGTGACAGCTGACTGGCAGAAACAGTCATTACTTTCACTTATTGTGAAAACATCGCTAGGTTTTATGTTATGGTTAGGGTAAGGGTGGTTGGGATTTGGTATTTAGTTGTGATGGTTAACGTTAAGGAAAGGTGGAAAGGAATCCAGCATATCAACCAGAGTACTTATGGAGATAGAAATACAAGTGTGTGAGCGTGTGTGTGTGCGTATATGTGTGTGTGTGTGTGTGTGTGTGTGTGTGTGTGTGTGTGTGTGTTGCAATGACTGGGCACTAGTTCTCAGCATTCCTGTTAGTGTAATAGGCAGTCAGTGGAGAGTTAGAGCTTACAGGGCACAACAGAGCATCAGCCCCTGGCCTTGACCACTGACAAGTTATAGCTGTACAGGGTCCTGTAAGATCACTCACACACACACTTGTTCACACAAATACACATAAAATACACACATAGTTCTTGACTCTGCACTTCAACTCCCTCTCTCCCTGTCTCTCTCTTACCACCCATCATTTATTGGCTAATGTCTCCCCCTCTTCTCAGCCATCAAAATCTTGCTGCTGTATCTATTTTTCTCCCCCCCGCTCTGCCCCCCTCTCCACCCCCTTCTTTTTTCCTCCTTCTGGGGGAAAATCAGCTGTATCAGCACTGTGCTTATACCTTCCACCCTGAGAACATTCACTCACACACACATTCACTAAGTGAATAAGATTAAAGGACGAATGACCTGATTTAGTCTCTGTCTGTTTACAGCTGTAAACACGCATATATTTGAAGGGGGGAGATCACAAAACACACACAAGCACCAAATGCTCAGATGAATAAAACTGCATGTTTGTGTGTGAGCACAGATCCCTGACTAGCTGTGAAGCCTAATGAAGGAGTTTCTCACCATGACTCATCCTCCCTCAACTTATAGTTGGTACATCCCCACGTACCGATGTGTCTCTCTCACCTCAATACTTTTTTATTATATTCTGCCCTCCTTCAACCTGCTCTTCAATGCTGCCATCTCGTCATTACAATATCTCCACTTTTTCCAATACAGCCATCTTTTTGCACATATGCTCTGTCTCCCTCTCTGTCTGTCTCTCCCTCAACTTGGTCCCATGGGTAGTGGTGGGATAATTGGAAGCAGAGGTTCTTCATTGAGATGATGCTGAGGCCAGTCAGGTGGAAAGCCCTCTTAATAGACCTCTGCTCTCCCCATGCACACACACACTTATGCAAACACTTGCACACAGCATATACTATTCAGTGTGGATACAGCGATGCACACCTATTCTTCTCCTCAGGAGCCCTCATTTCTGGGATTACGCAGCTTTCCATAGAGAAGCAACAGTCACTGATTTCCCATAACTGTGCTATTTTTCTTAACTTCTCCATCTCCCTCTTTCTGTCTTCTTCTCTCCCCCGCTTTCTGTCCTCCTTCCATCAATTTACCACTCACTTGAGACACCTGCGCTGCAAATCCATTCTTTTGTATCGCTCACTCGCAATCATATCTTGCATCTTTTCCTTGATAACGGGCAATCCCCCAGCTGGCTTTTTCACAATACCGTCTGCACGCTTCAGATTGCCACAGCCCATATCACATTGCAATATTCAATCTCCCTTCGCATGTGAAGCCAGTTTTTGGTGTGTTTTCTAACAGTATCCATTTTGTTTCCTCTTAGCCTGGAAAAAAGAATTCTGGGGGCTGTAAGCCAGATGATCACAATTTGGATGCGGCAAGAATCCCTCCCAGTTTTTAAACCCTTACAGCCCCTCCATCATACCCTCTATCAGCCACTCCCCCCTTTCCCGACAGTGCGTTGCTGAACCAAGATGGCTGCCTTCCAACTCAATTTGTGGTCAGCGAAGGGGCTATTTGCATGAACATGTGTCCCATCGCTTAGCTGATATCCCACCGTGACAATCTCACAGAGAGGAGTGAAATCATGCATATATTACAGTCCTCTTTCCTTTTTGGTCCAATTCATCTTTCCCATGCTCCTGTTTTGCAATTTTTCCCCACCTCCAGTGTGGTACTTAAGGATTAAGTGAAACACCGAGGCCTCTTTTAACACCCAGAGATAAAAGGGAAGGGATGTAATAGATTGTAAAAAGTGGGATACACATGTGGTGAGAGAGTGCATGTAGGAACATAAAATGAAAATTAAAGTGGCACTTGGGAAGGGGAATTTTGAGGATGAGCGAAAAGTCAGGCGAACAACAATGTTCTTTATTAAAGTCTGTAAATCAAAGATCTATAACGCGCACACACACGTTCATGCCTACACACAGACGAATCAACCTGTGGTGACTGGCAACAAATGAGCAATGGACACCTGTTTTTTAATTAGAAAGTGCCTGTGTGTGAGTATTGCCAGTATGTGGGTGGCAAACACGTTGAATGGATTCAATAGCTGAACCTAGTAAAGCTGCTGTCGAAAAGTGGTAGGCTACTAATAAGACAAGGCTCATTACTCAAAACTATGTAACTTGTTTCCAACCTAATTTCAGTACATTGGTTTATAGTCCCTCCGAGGTTGTAACTGCCACAGTAATTGTTATGGTAATTAATAAACATCTCCAAACATATTGATTCTGTCTGCTCTTACATCTGAAAATCAGGATAATTGATAATAATTTCACAGGGTCCAGTTTTCTCCTTAGTCATTAGTTCAAGGTCTACACATATTAAATTACCATTTATTCAGTTGTATTTCACAAAATGTAAACAACACATTGGCTTTGAACAGAGAAAAAAACATATTGCAAGAATTAATAGAAACTGCACTTCAAAATAAAAGCTTTGTGATGGAAATTGACTGTACTTCAAAATAACCACTTACAATAACCACCACGACCCACTTTTGGACTGGGAACCACTGCTCTACAGTGACTGGGAAGCAAACAGCATTATATCTAGGTTTTTTTTAAAAAAAATACATATATAGTTTTATTGAAAAAAATAAAGGTAGTGATGATGTCCTTTAAAGCAAGATTATACGTAACTGAGACTAGTCATTTTAAATGTTTGATATTTTGGGAATTACGGTAGACACACTTACCCATAATTACCAGCCCTGACAACTATGTGACGGCAGGTACAGTTTTCACCATGTGAGTCTGTGAGTAGGTTTTAATGATGAAATGTGGTCCTGGTGACACTAAGTGTGGCAGAAACTATCACACAAGCTGTTTTGAGTATTTCTTTTTTTTTCATTTGCAGATGTCTAGAGTAAACCTTCTGTGCATGTGCATAAATTGATCTCTACCTTTACATGCTGTTCTTGAGTGTAAATTGGTGCACGTGTGAATCACATCCATGGATGAAACTTGGATCATGACATGCAATTTAGATCATGACGTTGATTGTCCATGTGGTGTAGCCATAGCTAGCCGCTCTTTCGGCACATATGCACCTTGTAGGGACTTGTCACCATGTTTGTCACACAAAACAAAATAAAAAAGATGGCTTAAATCGGAAGCGCCAAAAAAAAAAAAAAAAACCCCAAGTTTAAGCCCCTGGCTTTAGTGCTCCCATTATACAATGGTCTCTAGTTATACATTTTTATTATTTATTTATCTGTTTATGTATTTAAATTTATTTAGTTTAATTAGTTTAATGTAAATGAAAAAAATCAATGAATTTTGAAAATCGATCAATCATTTTAAAAACCTTTGTGCAATTATATTTATTTATGTGTGATAAGTGGTTTTTGGTGTGAGGTATTTGTCCTGTTTGTACCTGCCTAGGGACTCCAGATGTAAACTAGTTAATAGCTGAATCTGGCATGAATCATCTCTTTTTTTGAGATAGTTTTTTATGCATGGTCCTTGCCCCGCCCATCAGGTCACGTGTGACATGCTGAACAGTAATGATGCAGACCATGATGCAGACAGATCGTAAGCTGTATGTAAAAACACAGATATTATATGTATATATGTTATATGTCTATGAGACGGATAAACAACCACACACTGCTGTGATTGGTTGAGTCCCCTGTGAGCATTTGATGGCGTCAGTCGAGGTCCCGCCCACCTCCCTCCGTACATCCATTCCAGCATCAACCTTGGAAGTGACCATCTGAAAGCAAAACACGGGACTGTTGCAAACTTTTACTTTTTACCTTGGCTGCTGTGGAGTTTCACAGACTGAAAGGACAAGCTACGCCTCAGCTGAAAGTCCCGGAGCCTTTTATTAAGAGGTGACAAACTTAAATGATCGAGGTAAAAATGAGATACTGTGCCACTGCTACCTAGTAGCCCCGTTTGGGATGCTAGTTAAGATGTTAGCTAACGTTAGCTATTTGGGAAGGGGGATACCTAGCTCACAGGTTAGCTGTGGTAACTAAACACTGAGAGAGAAACCGCGGTGCTTTTAACTCTATAAAACTGTGTGGTTCGGGATAACTTTACACACACTGTCAGGAGAGCTGTATAAAATAACGTGACAACAGCCAAGGTGAATGTTTTTTCCTGCCATGACGTGTCATCGTCTAAATAACGCTACAAGGACACGCGCTCCAGCTATTTAGATACACGAAAACTAACATTAGTTAATGTCTTTTAGAACAAACACTCATTTTATGCAAAATAACACTACAGTCATCATGGAATTTTATATGAAGGTAAGCTTCATTAAGTTGAATTATGACTTAATCTTTTTTAATTTAGTTTTCAGTGTCAAGTCAGCATGTGGTAAAAGTCATATTAGATATTGGTATTAATGAGTTGTGAAAAGTCTCTAATGACAAATATTTAAGCATAAACAGTAGGAATGGTAGGTGTGGGACATATTATTTTGGACAATTCAACTTGTTTTGGTCTGTTTAACTGTTTATAGTCAACATTGAGAAAACTGTATGTACTTTAAAAAATAATTGGAAAAGCAGTTAATAAGCCTTTTTCACAGGGGACATTTTGACTGTCACCATTGGAACAACACAGGTGTAAATGATATGAAATGATGGCTGAATTCCATTTAGCTCATTTGATTTCAGGATCCTTGTATCTTGCATGCTCACTGCCATTCTCCCTGGAGCACTTAAATAGTCAAAATGTCGACTAAGGCCTATTGGAATAGTCTCACCTCAAAGCAACACTTGAAAGTTATTTTCAGAGCGTATGACACAAGTGTTTACACACTCAGAAATTAAGCATAAGCAGCACCACGTATGATAGGGAAACTAACATTAGAAAATGCTTAAAATATATTGAAATTAACTGCTTAAAATGACACACATGACAATTTAATTGATTTTAGAATGTTTTCCAGATGAGTTCAGTCCAGGCACAGATCTTGCACCATTTCGGCCATTCCCCTGTTTTTAGTTTTGTGTTTGCTATTTAAGAAGTCCTATTTAGCCTTTGAAACCTGGAGCGACATTACTATTCTTGCTGTCTTCAGACAATGTAAACAAGTATTTAAACCTTTGAAATATGAGCAAATTGGTAGGATCTGTTTTGAAAGTGTGGGGGGAAGGCAATGAGCAACTTGGTAAGAAATGTTTCTCAAATTGCAAGAAATTAGTAGATTTTAAAAATTATTTTTTAAAAATTGGAAAATGTCTAAGGAAAAAAAAGGCTTGGTAAAAAGCCTATTGCATATTGCATAATAAAAAATATGTCAGAGTATCATTTGAATTTTTAAGCCCTTTTTGCAGGTCATTTTCCTTTTGTCCATTTTTTATTATTTATTTATTATTACTTTTCAGGTCATTTTGCTGTGTTGTGTTGTTTTCTTGCTAACTGTTGGGTCATTTCGTCTTTTGCTGCTCATTGCCTTATTACCATATTTTGGAAAGAAATAAAGCCAATTTGCTCAGATTTTAAATGGTTAAATGTGCATGTGCCTTGGCCCAATGGCACTGATTATTTAGGCACTGTTTTTGCGCTGCCTGGTCTGCTGTCATGGTTTGGGGGTGTCTGTGCGTCATGTGCACCTGGGCCACTTGGCCACAACATCAAAGATCATGCATGCATAACCAATATGTGTTGATACTGTGGTATGGATTTAACCAGCATGTGTCCTCACCTGTGCTTGAAGTAATAATATCATGTGACATTATGTGCTGAAAGCTGTTTAAGATACATGACACTGACAAATCCAAGAAAACCACCACTTGCTAAAAATGCTTTATTTTATATTCATGTGTATAATTGAGCAATAATTGAACATCTGTGCTACTCGGTGTTCAAGGTGCGATAATTACTGTTATGTCCCATTATCACTGCCGAGCTGAATCTTGTTTTACACTAAAAACTTTCAGCAAAGTGGCTGTAGTTTGGTGGATTGACCAATTACATCCAGAACAAAATTATGTTTTTATTCGAAACCATAAATGTCCATTTTGTATTTCCACACCTGTAGGAATGTGTGTACATGTTTCTTCAATGATGGTTCATCGTTTGGGAGCTCCCGACAGGCTCCACTGTTGTCTTAAATCTTAAAAGAGATAAGCTTAATTCCAAGGTTAAGAAAGTTGCAAAACTATTTTTTACTCCTATGTCTAAAAGCAGGCTCAAACACGTCAGTCTGGTAATTTGGGGCAAGTTTGGACATATTTAATACTTTGAGATGTTTGATAAATACAGGTCTTGATGAGTAAAAATATTGATATTAATTTCAGAAGTGGAAAATGGAAACACAAAAGAATGAGTAAAACTGCTCTCAATTGAATGTTAGACTGATGGTGAATCGAGCCTAAAAGTGACATCCAACATGAACATGTAGTACCAACTATGTCTTTAAACTGAGACAAGGTGAGATGGAAACTACAGATATTAATAGCAAACATATGTTCTCTCGCAGTTGCATGACTAAAAAGCACAGGTCGTTGGTTAGAAATGGTTGTTGACTCAGAGTCCAACAATTTTATGTTTGCTGTTTGTTCAACTTTTGTCCATTCCCTCACTGGCTGCTGTGTTTCTAATTTACTGCGGACGCATGATTGCAGTTACTCTGTCCTCGCTGATGGAGAGGAATCTGTTGAGGTTTTCTGTCCTGTTGGGATGTTGGCATTTTAATAATTTGTGGATGATTCAGAGCCTCGTTATGCAAAAAGTTATCCTTGAATGCCGGAGGGAACAGCTGTTTTGATGGAAGTGGGCTTCATACCTGACCTTGCAACCAACTGTGCTGTTGATTGGATCTTTTTTTTTTTTTTTTTTTGGGTCTGACCGTTATTGTCCTTCTGTCCATTTGTTCTCAGGTTAACAGGGTTCCAGCTGCCTTCACCCATTGTGAGTACAGGCTCCAGGCTCACACTGTGGCTACTGTCTGACTACGCGGTCAGCGGGCAGGGATTTAAAGCTGTCTATGAAGGTAAGTTCCATGTTATTTTTTGAGCCATTGGGATAATGATGATGTGTTTCTATTTTTTCATATAGCATAAATGCAAATGTGATAAATTTAACATCAATCTCAAAGTACTGTAAAGTAAAAAGTAATTTATACATTGCTCTCATGTCAGTAATTTTATGCAAATAATTTTTGATATGGTGGGATTGTTATACCGCTCCTCATAATGTTTCTGCACTTAGTTAGAAAACATTTCAGAGCTACTGAGCAAAATCTCTCCAATATCCTAACAAAAGCAAGAAAACAAAGCAGGAAGGAGAGAGTTTGGTGCATACTGTGACAGTACAAAATTAGCTAGTGTGCACTGAACTAATTGTAACATCCGGTTTGATTTTAAGCCATTCTATCCAGCTACGTTATCATCTCTCCCCTCCCAGGCCAAGGCTGGGACCTTTATCAGGATGACATGGAATGCTTTATGACCCATGGCGGGATGATATTAATGATGGCACTTTTCAAACCCACGCAGAAGGAAAGGCGAGCTTAGGGAGGGGAAGGAAATACAAGCGAGTGACTAATTAGGCTAATTACCTGACAGGAGTTTGTCAGTCTTTTTGAGATATTGTGAATGTGGGGATGTGGCTCGATGAAGCAACATCAAGCGACTCGGGAGGCCTAGGACCACATTGCGTGACTAGATAAAACCAAAGACAAAAGAGCAAAGAGACTGTTTGTTAACTCCACTGGGAGGCAATTGGGGCATCATGCCTTTCTTTCTCACTGGTGGAAAAAAAATCTGTCAGACTTGTCTAGCTTCTGACCTTGGATGATGCAACTGTTTCTTGCTTCAAATATGCTTGCAGAACTCTAAAAAGACAGGTAACTATAGTACCTTTACACTGAATTTCTCATTTTAATAATTTGAACATTGTTACTTGAGCCACTACTTTCTCCTTTTGTACTACATGCAGTCATACACTCACATGCATACATTGCACAGGCCATGGCTGCACACACACACATCTATAAAGAAAAGTTACAAAGTAAAATAATAATCTCTGCTAGGTGTCAATATGGAGGGGAAAATACGTTTGGCTGTCCATTTGCATGTGTGTGCATAACTGTCTGTCCGCAGCTTATCGTGCACACTACTGGACTAATAAACCTAATATTTTGTGCACACACTTATAACTATATGTTTAAGGATCTCTTGCAGCTGCAGGGATTTATAAATGTTGCAAATCCTGTTTTATTGAGTGTTTTATGCTATCCTTGTCTGCTGACTCCTCACTCATCTTTACCGGCCGATAGGGGCTACAAGTTTTCTTGAAATCGCCGTGGCTTAAAACAAACCTAGTCTATTGCAGACCACATTTTGGCTTCCATAGAAAAATCTGGTGGAGCGTCTGTGGATTAATTTAATACCTTGTATGTTATGGTCCATTATAGTTGAGCATGTTACGAGATTACTTAGTCCCCCATTTTGGGGGACCCCATTTGCACTACCATCTTAACTGTAAGGTAGCTGCTCTCCTCCGTTCAACCTGCAATCTGCTTATGTTACGTCCTCCACATGGTTTCATACCTTAATGGGACTGTTTCAGAAGTGGAGCATTTTGCCTGCTTGATTTGTTTTTGCCTTACAGATTTTCTTTGATTTGGTCATTTTCCTCGATATTTGCGCTGCTCCCATAATATCATTGCTTTTCCTTTGTGTGTTTATTGTTGTTATTTCCTACTTTGTTGTGCTGTAGCCTACCGACAAAGTTAATACCATTCAAAGCCCAGTTATGCTGTGGGTCCGTCAAAAATAGACGAGGCCCGCGTTATCCTTCGCTTCTGGAAGCTTCTCAAACTCGTCCACTGAAATTAAAACAATTGCCTGGAATGGCTGCAATTAGCTTGGTGGCTGCTTGGCCTCCTGGCGGAGATCTGCACTCTACTGAGTGCACTTTTCTTGTTGAAATTTTGTGGTGACTTTGACACCAAGGAGACTGGTTGATCAGCCTGTTGAGCACCAGGGGAAATTAGTGCAAACTCATAATTGCCTGTCACCCACCTCACATGACACTGGTGTGACCAACTGCAAATGCCCCTTGTCACATGGGAAATGGGAAGAGCCCCACTGTGCTGACATGTGGTGCTGTCCTGTAGGTTAGAGTGAGTGTTAATCAAGTGTTAATCGGAGAGTGAGAAGTACAGAAGATATCCAAAGCACAACATCAGTTCACTGTAACTGATTTGATGGAGGACCACCCACAGTGTGCCTTTGTTCCATGGGATATGCACACATATGAATCTTAGCACTCTGTTTTTTATTCTTCAGATGAAGAGAAACTGCATCCCTTTTTGACTACCCATCATTCTGTTCTGTTGTTTTCAATTCTGCTCCTCATCTTTGAACCTCTTTGGCAATTTCCTCATGGCACACATGGGCTCTTTGACTTCTCTGTGCCACTGAAATCCCGCTAGAGCTCCCTGGCACAAAGGCCAGAGATAATGAACCACTACCCTGTGGCTAGACCTGTTTTATCTGGTTACTGATTAAAATTAACACAAGGCATAAAATCTGCTGGATGGTAAGAGCAGCCTAGGTAAACAAATAAACAAAAAAATGCATTCTGTGTATATTCCATGCTGGCTTGAGCAAACACTAAATATGTTTTTCATAGAAATATGCCACTCTAGCCAGTTTCTTTGATGCTTGTAATGTTGGAAACATTTAGCGTAGCGATAAAAGGAGATTTAACGTTTTAATTTTAAATTTGCCCATTTAATACCCACAATAGATCTTTTCTTTTTCTCTGTGCTATCTGGCGGTCTCATACCTGCTGTCGCCAGGAGTAATATGAAGTTTCAAATAACTTCTCTGCTATTGAACTACCCAGGAAGCCGAGAAACACCAGGAAGATGTCACAGAAGCTGACACACTGCTTTGTGCCGCTTTGTATGCAGCCAGTTTGACCAGAAGCCACTGGCACAGAGCCACTGTTCTGCTTTGATTTGATTAGTTCACAGTTAGAAATAGTGCACAATGGTCAGCAGGGGACAAGTTTGAGAACAGGCAACAACCAGAGATTGTACATAATCAGAGATCCCACTGTGTGTCATTTCAGGAAGTTACCAGTATCTAGGTACTAATTTTTAAAATGTGCTCATGTAGAAACTGATATTTGTTCCTCCCTCGGTTATCTCTCTAAGAATAATTTAATTTAGATTGAACTCTCCTTGTCAGTTGGCTTTCTCTGTTTCCACAAGTGTTATTTATTTGCGCAGTTTGTTACACTCCATTTGACCCAAAGATACTCGGAAACAAATAACTTGGCTCATGACCAGTCTTTGTCCTCTTCTCTAACTGCAGAAGTCTCCCTTTTTATGGCCGTAATTCATGATAGACACCTAAAAGACAATATGCATAATGGAATTCTGGATTATCTCATTTTATTGTCTGACAGGAAGCACTGTGTAATACTGTATGTGGACACCTCATCCGTAGTATAGCTACACTCCTTCACAGACCAAGTTATATCCTAACCAGACTGTCAAAGTATGTTCATTTGTGTACGTTATCGTCTTTGTGAACACAATTTTTCATGTTAATGCTATTTGGTGGCACTCTTAGAGGCTACTCTTGGCTGTCTGGTCGTGTTTCTTATCCCACACACAAGTGCAAGTGGAGTTTGTTGGGTTTCCTCAGGGAAAGTAAACCTGTGAATAATGTACTTCAAAGTACAGAATACCAGCTGTGTGTAGGTGGGCATGACCGAGAATGCAGATTGGTTGCGTCACAGCTGTGATGCCGCTGTGTCATGACTTCGTCTGGGTTTCAATGAAAGTGCGTCAGAAATGAGCAGCAAGATGTTTTGTTTTGCTCATTTTCAAACTTCAGCCGACATCCATGCATCCATATTCTGAAAATACTTATCCTCTGAGGGGTTGTGGGAGGGTCGAAGCTGATCCCAGCTGACATTGGGAAAGAGCCGCTGTATGCCTTGGATAGGTTGATGGCTGACGAATCGAGACAGACAACCATTCACACTCATGTTCACACTGACAGAGATTTTAAGTAAAGAATTAACCTAACCTACATGTCTTACCACTGTGGGAGGAAATCGGAATTTGGAGAAAACCCATGCTTACATGAATCCACACACAAGGGGGATGCAAGCCCAGGTTTGAACCCGGAACCCCTTTCTTGCGACTGCAGTGTTTACCACTGAACCATCATGCCAGCCTTTTTGGAATAAAGTTGTGTAAATATAAAAATGCAAAACATAAATATAAACAAGCTTACATTTAGGTACTTCAGTGGATAATTTGTTGTCATTGTTGGAGAAATTGCATGTTTTTCCACTGTTCTTATCTTAACTCTCTGCTCTGAGAGAAAACAAATATAATTGTGGGTTTGCACAGGAACAAGCCTAAAATTTTGGGCCGTTTAGTTCAGACAAAAGATTGTTTCTGGATTCCGATCTTGCTCCTTTTATATTAAGCTAATGCTATGTCTGGCTGATGGGACAGGAAACCACTGTCCTATCTTTAGCTGTTGTTGTCCTTGTTCATTTCATGACCCACTCGCTAGCCAAAGACAACAACTGTTGTTCTTGGCTTTGCTGTAATGGAGTGGTTGTACTTGGCTGTTGTAGGAGAGGATCAGTGTAGCTCTGGCTATGTTTTTGTGCATGCATGTGCACATTTGTCCATGTGCCTTAGTATGTCTCTGTGTAGATGTCACTGGGTATGTGTGCACGAGGCTTTTACTCACTGGATGTCCTTCCATTTTCTCAAATGGGATAAATGTCTTTTTTTTTCTCGGCCTGATTGGCTTTTCTCAGCACAGCTCTTGGCAGTAACACCTCCGTATTCCACAGCCTCTTTTTATTAGGACTGTGCTTACCATCCACCATTTTGGTGTGAGCCCATCTCGTTTATATTAGATATCTGTTCTGTTTCAGCCCACACTGCAATAAGCCTAAGTGCTGCACAGTCCATCTCCACAACACACTGCGTAATGGCCGAGACCACTCTGGAATCTCTTCCCTCTCATCACCATGGCAACCACCAGACTCCCTTTTTCCGTCTTATTCTCCTCTTTCTCTTCTCCATCTCTTTGCAAACTCTTTATTCATGTTTAATCTGTAGCTATAGAGAAGGAGGCTAACGGAGGCAAAGGGAATTAGAAACATTTGCTGAGCTTCTGAAAATATCTGCTGGGAAAAAGGAGGGAACTCTTATCTCTTCATGTCTTACTGCATTCCTTGCACTCCACCATCGCCAGTCTTCTCTCCCTTTTCTCTGCACGTCTGCAAATATCAACCTCCATGGCTCTCATATTTTGTTGCCTCTTCCCTAATGTTATCATTCGCTCACCCTCTATCTCTTGAATATTGAAGTACTGTGATGATTATCCAGTCATGTGTTGCCAAGTTTCTCTTCCGTCTGTGTCTTAGTTGCATATTCAATGTGCTTCCCAACTGGGTCAGCCGAAAAAAAAAAAAAAAGAATCCTGAGCCAGCCCTGCCGCACGACTCAAGCAGCCTGCCTCCTCAGCATTAAGTCACTGCAGGTGTCTAAAAAAGGAAAAAGTGGCATGCACACAATATAACATGAAATAATTTAGTATTCATTTTAGTTTTGAGTATTCATAACTCCAACTTTACAGTCATTACATACTGTATATTTAAGATGTGATAATAAGGGGCTAAGATGGTTTATAAATGAATTTGAACAACGTGTTGGTAGTGCTGCATTATGAAGGGGCTGGGGGTGGGAATGAAATTCTAAACTGCGACTCCTTGAATTGATGGATGTATGCAGGATTTGGTGTAACAATCAGTCACCATAAGCAATAACATTTTTCCTGAAAGTGAGTTAAAGATAGGGTTGGCATGATTTTATTTAGATCTTAACATTTTTTTTCAGCATTTAAGGCTATGCCATTGTTAAGACTACAGAGTCTTGATTTGTAAAGATCAACATATCATAGGTGTATGGAGACTGACTGACTTCTGGAGCCAGCCTAAAGTAGCCAGTAAAGCACTTCTGTTTTGGCTTCATTTGTCAGTGCTGGTGTCTGTTACTTGATGTAGAGTCAGTGTTTGGTTTGTCCCTTCTAGGCTACTGTATAACAACTGTGTGGAAGAGGACCCACTTCATATGAAGATATAAACAGCTCATTTTAACATAACCAAACCACAACACCTATCATTTTGTGAATGTACCATACTAAGGCCATACGGTCACATTTAAGTAATTTATTTAAAATTTAATAAATATCAATAACTTGTGTCACCAGTCAATTAAACAAACACTGTCAACGTAGAAACAAAATGAAGAGCCATCAGATAGCAGAGGGCTACTCTACAACAGCTTGAGTTTCCTTTCATTTCATTAGCATAGCCTTCAAATTGTAGTTTTCCTGTCAAGGTTGCCTTCACTGTTTACATTGATGAACAGGGAAGGCAACATGTTTTCACACCGCTGATTTCCAGGTCTGTTGTTTCTGCGTCATGTCCGACTCTGGCAGCGTCTGCAAAAGTGCAGCTGCAGGCTACGGCTAAGCTAAGCTTTGAAGTCTTGTTTTTTTCTTTCGGATGTACACGCTTTTGAATTTAGTTATTGATTTCAAAAGCACGCTGTGATAAATTTTTGATATAAAATCGAAATTGTGACTCTCCTAGTTAAGGAGCAGCAGAGGGAGTCCTTCCAGTGACAGCCCTCTCATGCATTCATCAGAGCTGATCTACAAAAGTGTCTCTATCTACTCCCCCTCGATCACCCCGCCCCCCTCTCTCTTTCCTTCCTATTAGCATGAGAGAGGAAGGTGGGGGCACAGTAGATGAAGGTGATGAGAAAGCAGTGAAGCATGGGTGAGTCTAGTGCCTAATTGAAAAATGAGGCGTCCCTCTACGTCGGGGAGTTGGCCAAATGAAAGTGTAATGACAGAGGCAAACGAAGAGTTAAGTCCTGGTTCAGATCCTACAATCCAAATGTGCATTTTTCCCCCCCACAGAGACATACACATATTTTACTCAGGGGTTTATTATTGCCCCGTTTGTGTTTTTGTGTCTGTAATTTGAAATGAGGATTTGAGGGGGTTTTATAACCTGCTGAGCCCCTAAGTGGTACTTTCTTTGGATGTTGTTGCTGCTTGCTTTGGTGAAATTGGTTTTGATTAGAAGAGATTTACAAAAGTGATTGTTTGCCAAATAGCAATTTACATAGATTGTTTGAATGATTTTGATTACAAATTCAGCGTCATTCAGCAGCCATATTATACTCCTGTCTTTTCTCTATTGATGCGTACTACCTTCTCACAATATTAGCAACAAAGCCTCCTTTATGAGATTCTTATTTGGCTACAATTAACGTAGTCTACTTTTTTAAATAAATGTGACCAGTAACCACTGTCGTGAGAACAAAAAACAAAAACAAACATAAGGCAAATGCCTGTAACACCTGTAGACAAATTACCATAAGTATAAAAGTTTATCAATTCAGCTGCAAATGAGTCTTGTTTATAATTATGTGCACGTGTGTGTGTCCTTGTTTGCTTTTAAACAGGAATATGGCCATTCCCTATACAGTATGCATGGATGCATTACTCTATTGTCCCATGTTTATCGTTGCTGTTGTGGAGATTTTTCTGCATCACTAAGCGTTAGTTTAAGGTGAGACTGGTGCTTCTAGAGGTTTATGACTGGGCTGGGTATATCGCAGTTTTCAATACCAGAGGCTTGAATTGAGTACAAATACCATAGCAATACTTTTTCAATATATTGTGTGAGTGAAAATTGCATAGCCTTATCAGTAGATCAACTATGTTTCTATGAATAGCTCATTTCTCTGTGATATGTAAAATTGTTTTTTATGTAAACATTTCATTTTCTTGAAATGTCAGTTTATTAGGTAAACATCCCGTCATTGTAAATGGCAAGAGATATTAATTGTTTGCAAAACCAAAATATTTACAACATCAAAAGAAAATACATTTCTTGTTATAGAAAACTTCAATTTGGACATCATATAATTTAAAAAAAATCCAACTGTGCATTTAGGTAAAAACCTATGAACCATCATATCCTAACTTTCATATTCCAATAAGAGTGCCTACAAGTGTAATTTGTGATTCTTCTGGTGTGTGTGTGTGTGTGTGTGTGTCTGTGAAATAGTAATATTCAGCCATACATTTGATCACATGTTGAAATGTTTCAAATGTTGTTTGCTGGTGAAGGTAGTTTGGTCTCTGCTTGTAAAGCAATAACAAATATATGACACCTGTGAAATTGCTGATGTTGGATGTAATGGTTTGAAATTAGAATGACTGAGATTAGGTTTAAATGACGTTGAAACTGGAAATTTTTACAGACAATTTAGACATTGCTTAATTACTGCTTAGTACTAGAATATGCGTTGACAGACTTGTGACTCAATACTTCAAAACATAGATAAATAGACACCTACCTTGTTACTATTTTTATGTGTTCTTTATAAGGTCAGGGCCCAGAGAAGGCCACAGACACTAAATGTCAACATGGTTTCAAGCTGGTGGTTGACAAATTATGCATAGAGTTGGTTAGAATGAACTGCTACTTTCAGGGCCGGGCAGGATATGAATGCATTTTAATACATTTTATTCACACATTGTAGCCACCTTTTTCAGACTGAGGTTTGCTTTTTCCCATCTGCTCAGACTTCTTCATTTAGTCTTAATGATGCTGGGACAGAGGGAAAGGTAATAATAATAACTTACCTTTTTCTAATTAGGCATGGGGTATTGCCATGTTGTGCTGTCATGACAACTCTGCAAGCCTGTAAGTATGCTGAGAGTCTGAAGGGGGGGCATTAAAGGAGAAGCAGAGACACATTTTTCATATTGGCATTGTCATAAAATGAATCCCAAGATAAATATTTTGCCCATTTAACATTGTTCCACAGGTGATGAAACATACACTTATTGTAGATAACAAGTTTCTGAATGGATCAATAATGACCATTGCTCTCCCTAACTGCTGAGGAAAGTAACTGTTTAAATCGCCCTCAGGGTCTCTGTCCACCTAATGCTTTTCTTCAGCAGAAAAGCAATGGCAGCTTTATAAAAGAATGCTCTCAGTGCCTTTTTTTTAATGATGCGATGCCTGTGGGTTTTGTTTCTCTGACAATGATATCTTGACATGAGCATTAGCTAGGAAACTAATGTGACGCTAAGGTAACAGAGGGTTGACTACATAGTTAACAACAAGCTTACAATGGTACAGTAATAAAAGCACAACACACAACAGCAACATCCAGTGTCAGCTGGTCGATCTGCTCCCAAAGATGGGCTTCTCTGTCTTTGTTGTGAAAGCAGCCTAGCTATGGGAGCGGCAGTGACATCACTAGCGCCTTTCTAAAAAAGTTCAGTGATGTTCATGAAAAACAACCCAATTTTATCCACCTTGCCCTCAAACTTGAGGCAAACTGCACAATATATATAAGTGCCTCTCTCACATCCTGTAACAGCAGCTTTCTTGCGAGCCAAATCATCACTGCACATGTGCAACTCTTAACAGAGGAAAGAGGGAAGCAGGGTGGCTCACTAGTTAGCCACTTCCATCACCAGCACTGGAAAATAAATGTCTAATTATTTATGTAATTATTATTTTTACCACTAGCCCAATCAGGCTACCTGATAATGCTACCTGATGCTGAATGACAGATCAGGAATGGTCAAATGGTCATCAAGTCCCAAAACTTGCTTGTCATTTAAGTTGTACAGTTGTCATAGCGGCACCGAAGCTTTTTGTATTTTGGTTTGTAGATGTAAATCCTGAGCCTTGAACAGAAACCTACTGTAAGAGATTAGGGCCATGTAGATGCCTCCAGACTTGGCCACAGTCCAGTTTTCCAGTTTTGTTTGTTCACAGGCCTATTAAGATTCAGTTTTTGTTTACTGATGTCTGCTCACCCACAAGTAGTGACTCACAGTTGTGTTTTATATGAAACCATATGGGTGAAATCGTCGCCTAGACTTTCTGCACACAGAATTGTGCATGTGTTTTCCTGTGTGCGGTTGGTCACTGACGACAATCCTGTAGTTCACAGAAATATTTCCGTCAGCTCCCTGTAATTCTTTTTAGAAAATTACCTCAACAGCGCAGCTTTGCAAGCCTTCTATTAAGTCTTTTACCAAAATATTTGTTTTGCAATTACTTCTGTAAGCATATTTGAATTTAATGCCAGTATTAAGTTTTCTATACCTTTGCTGAATATTGTTACAGTTATCTATAAAACACCAGTTTCAGTAAAGCTTTTGAACATGAAATGTTACTTCACTTGTTGTAATTGTTTGCAAAATGCACCACAATTTTGTGGAAAAGCCAAAGCAGTCATTTTTGAACACCAAAACCCTGGCATTGCTGGTGGGACTGGTAATTACACACTTTCCGTAACAACAGCATAATGCCTTTCAAGTTTTTTCAGAGAGACTGCAGGTTCAATGTACATAAATCAACAACAGCTCCTAGCAACAGGTGGTTCCTTTATGTGTATTGGATTTATTTGTTTACATGGTACAGCTTTTGCTCCAGGGAGAATGCTCAATGACAGGCAGAGATACTAAGCTCCAGAAGCCTGGAACAAGTGCTTCCTATTAAAGTAGGGTTCAAGAGCCAGAGCGAAGTTGTGTTAAATGGAAGGCCAGCTATTATGGAATGTAATTTTGCTGAATGTATTTAGTCATTTTCTTTGAAAATGTAGGCTGTCTGGCACGTCCTGGTAAGCAGAGCTTCCTCTCTGGCAGATTGTAGCTGTTATTAGTGTCTGGCATGGGAATCGGCCGCCAGCGTGTCTGACCGTTAAATGCTTCTGACACTTAATTAATAGCTGATTGTTGTGCAGCAGTTCTCTGTCAGTCTAATGAAGGCTGTTTCTGCTCACACACAGTCATTTACTACCATGTCTGGCATGCACACTGACTTTCACAAACAAACAGTCTACATTAATATTCCACAGCACAATGCAGAAACTTTTAGACATCTCAAGACCTGATGATGAATTTTGTGGAACTTATAATGCAGCCTCATTTTATCTTAAGCACTAAATCAATTTTTTTTTTCGCAATAATTTAGGAAAAATATTATGAGAAAGGGAATCTTTTCTGGCTCTATTTCTCTGTATCTCGTATTCTCCGCAGAGACAGCTAAATGTTTTTGACTTCTGAACGATCTAAATTATTTGTACACTCAACATTACAGTGAGTGAAGTCAAACACCAGCATCTTAGACTTGGTTCATGTGTAATCATGCATTATATTGTTCTTAACTTAAAATGACTGGCGTGGATGGGTTAAGAGAGTGATGTAGTTGTTGAAATCCTTCCAGCCGTCTCTTTCCCTGCTTCACATTATGTTAATATTTGATACTGAATCCCACATCTGAGCCTTTTGGGGATTATTTTTCATATTTTCTTTATTCTTTTACTCTCTTTTTATAGAACTGACATGAGCTAAGAGAGCTCTTGACAGTTCCCATTGCCCTGCAAGTCATTGCCAGGCATGTCTACTTTGCACAGCACTGCAAGACACACTCATTTTTTTGGGTCTCTACCCTCATTTCTTCTTGCCCTCTATTTGTTTTCTGGGTGAATGGGCGGCAAGACAGGGTCTAGTCTGCGGTCAGGACAAGTTGTTGTTTTGCTCTCCACATAAGGAGTGGAAAAAACAACACTCATACACCGCGGCTGCACACAGACACATCTGCACAGAAGACATTCAAGCCCACCCATTCACACAAGTGGACACAGGAGTACACACTCAAACATAGCATGATGCATCCGCTGCGCAGTGGAGCATGTACAGAAAGGTCATCCTTCTCTGTGAACCCGTGGATTTGTGTGAGTTTTTTTGCAGTGCCTCAGAGAAGCACAAGAAGTGTGTTTATTTGTCCATCTATAACACCAGTTCTCTATAACTGCCTGCGTGGGTGACCATGTATGTATATCTCACCAGGGACGTGACTGTGTAGAAAAATACACACAAGAGAACTCAGCAAACACGCAGGCTGTTTGCATAGCATAGACTGTTTATATGAATTATTGAATTAAAAGATTTCATTTCATATAGTCTCCTCCACGAGCTGTTGTGAAACAGCAGCTAATGTAAATATGCTGTTTTTAGACCACTTCGCTTTTTTTCAGCATTTTCATCCAGTAATACAAAACTACGCAGGATGTTCATTACCGGCAGCCTCAAAATGACAATCTGCACACCAAAATAGAGATGACACGTTTATATGTGATAAAACAAAGTAAGCTTTTGCACGGTGTCACATTGGATAACAAATTATAAATCAACAATTAAGAGTTTATACATGAAAATAAGTACGCTCACTTTTGGAGAAATCTGATGATACCCAACCGTCTTTCTCACAGAGTTCAAGTGTGAAAAACATGCATTCCCTCTGGAAATGTGACCCTGTGGTTTGGGGATGTTGACTGAGTGCCTGGAGCAAACAGCTTGTAAGTGTGTGTGTTGTGCTTGTATGAGAAGGCTTGTGTGTGTGTGTGTGTGTATGTGTGTGTGTGTGTGTGTGTGTGTGTGTGTTTGTCTTTAGAACGTACTGAACACATGTTGGTGCATCGGCAGCAAAGGAAGTCGGTCCCACTGTGGGGAGGCAACTGAGGTGTGAGCAGTGTGACAATGGCGCAAAGTGACAGACATACTGAGGCAAATACTGGGGCAGTGGGCAGAATGTGTTGACAGTGTTGTGCATCTGTTTTTGTGTCCGAGGTAGACTTGTTGGGGTAGTTGGTGTTAGCGGTCATACACTGATTACATTAGTTGCCCACTGCCACCACTGTTGTTTTGCTTTTTTCATCAATACTTAGACGACTGACGCCAAAATTATAAACTGGGTTGCAAAATTTAGATTTCGCTTGTCACGTGGTGAGTATAAGCACAGTGAGCTGACTATACAATGGCGGAGGGTTTGGTGTCAAAGCAAAAAGCAAAGCGCCTGTTTGCCAATATTTTGGATATGAACTCAATGCTTAATAGGGAACTTGATACTGCAAATAAGGGAAAAGTAGTTTGTTATATCACTAAGAAGTTGGAGGTTTACAGCGTGTTTCCAGCAGCAAATTAAGTGGGGAAAAAAGTAGATATATCTATATCGGTGTCGGTTATTGGAGTTGTTATATATCAGCATACTGGATATCGGCAAAAAACCCTAATATCGTGCATCCGTAATGCTAACCTAACAGACATACACGTCGCAATTCCTGTGATTACTTCACATTGAAAGTCAACTTGTGTTTTGTCAGTTCAATGCCTTTCTGTGAAGCTGCAGCAGCATTGCTTTTCATTTTTTAAGTGTCATAAATGAATAACTTTTCTTGTAAAATGTCTGGTGTAATCGTTAACACTGGTGTTGTCACCGGTTTATTAACCGGTGGAAAAATGTCCTCTCTGTGGCATCCCTGGTGTGAGGGTGCAGGGTTGTGTACGCTTCTATACTGCACATAAATCCAAGGTTGTCTGTTGTGCAGTCAGGAAGAGTGAACGTTGAAGTGTTTCTCTCATGCCTGTCTGTATTTTGGCTTGTGTGAAAGGCTCTCTGTGCTCCCTCCTGTTTCCACACTGACAGACTGCACACTGACAGGGCCTACCCTCACTGCATCCTAACAAAGAGAGAGGGAGATTGTGAGGGAGACACAGGAAAAGAGACATCAACTGGTGGAGAGGGGTCTGCCATTGAAATAACTGAAAGGTAGAGCGTTTGGAGAAGAGGAAAAATAGAACAGAAACAGAAAAAGAAAAAGCAATATGATGATTTAAGTGTGAGAGATAGAGAGAAAGACAAGGATGACTCACAGCTGTGAGGTAATGGATTAGGCTATGAGGGAATCTTCTTTTGCCACCATGCTGGAGATCCATCATCCCAAAAAGCAGGTCAGAGGAACACAAGGAACGCCACACGGCACATTTGCTGCACCGTTACTCATGCACAGCTCTCGCCCTTCTCGACGGCCATGCATTTTTTAGTCAGTGAGCTCATCCCCCAAAAAGCACTCCGAACTCAAACTGCTCTCTCTTCCCCTCTGACATAGCACTTAGTTATTGGGTTTTGACCACATAAAATGCCACCCAAAACACTTCATAGCCTTTACCTATTTTGTTTGACTTCTCCAAAAGGTTGCTCGTGTTGTTATTCTTTCACTGTTTATGCCTGGTACCAGTCTGGCACACTAATTCTGTCACTTTATGAAAGTGTGTAATTAAGCGCCTCGGTTGGCCTCTTGTAAATGTCATCTGCTCAGCCCTCCGGATCGTAGACTTTAATGTAATTAATTCCAGCCTGAGATAACCCTCATCAGCCAACTTGCTTTAAGTCAGGGTGATAGTTCACCTTTTGAAGCTGGGCCCCTTTTCAGCAAGGGTTGTTAGGATAAATCCAGTTCCAAGTAACAGTAAGGTAAGCCATGACTTGTTTTGACTAGTTTGACCATGATAATTATTAGTGGAAAAACACTGCTCTGGCCCGTGTTTGATGTTTTGCTAGTGGCATTGAAAAAAAACAATGAAATCAAAGAAAGAAAGTCCAAAGAGGGGACAGAAAATATATGCCCTGGGAAGGCAAGACAAGTTTATTGTGTGTGTTTTGTTTAGTTTGTAGTTTATAGTTTTTTTTTTTTCTTTTCAGTCATATATTGGAAATCAGCAGTCCAAAGGCTTCTTATTTTTAGCCAGCAGCCATTGATTTTGCCAAATGCCACTGGTGGATTTTATCAGCTGTCGCCAAACTACAAAATGAAATGTACTGTAGAGTCTAGACCATTTTTGTCTGAAATTTACTTCTCCTTTCTGTTTTCACACTTCCATACTCATTTTTTTTTTATTTTCCTCCATCTGTCTTGCCCTCTCTAACAGTGATTTTGATCCTTCTCTCTCAACCTCTATCTCTCATCAGGATTAGCCTCCTTTGCTCGTTAGTGTGCTAGCTCTTTCTCTCCCTCACTCCCACGTTTGTCTCTCCGTACAATCCCTGTTTTGTGTGGATTAGTGCCCGTATTGTCCTCAGATTAGGGTGTCATTGTTTCTGAGCTGGGATGAGGTAAGAACGTGCTTCTGAATATGATTGCGCGTGTGTACAGTATGTTTAAATGTGTATCCACATTTGGGACTGAGGTGATGAATCTCCTTATACATTAAGCTTTTTTTGGCAAAAGTAGTAAGCTTTGTAGTGTCTGACAGAAAGCTTTGTGACTTATGTGCTCTCCTCTTGTTTATCTAATTGGCATTTGTCTTCCTCACTGCCAAGTGTCGATGCAACAGTATGTGCAAGGTGTAAGCAAAAGGGTTGAAAAGCTTGGAATTTGAAGCGAATTAGAGTCCACTTAGTTTGGATAATTGAAGGTCAGACTGACACGGAAGGAAGCCTGTGAGGGTGTGAGGAACAAGAGATCTGCTGGCATTGTCATGTTTTCATGTCATTTCCAGTCACTCATCACAGATGCGGAGAGAGAGAGAAAGGGAGAGAGCGTAAACAACTATTAAAGGAGGTATCTGTATTGATCGAGTAGTGGGGGATCTGCTTTAGTTCGCTGTGACAGACACTCAGCAGGTGGGAGAGAGGAGGTCTGCGGATATGCTGTGACTATCGAGATTCACAAGAAATTCTTGGCAATACCATATCAGACTCCTCATCTATTGTTTGTGACAGTGTGGTATTTACTGGTTTATTTACTCCCCCTCTCTTGCAGGTAAATTGGCGTGACAGTTTATTGATCCAGAAAATGCTCAGCTGTTGGAGTTTAAAAGTTATTCGGAAAGACAGTATATAATCATCCTATTGTGTCGTATTGGCGCAGTCTTTTGGTTCTCCTCAATTGCCTCTTTCAATTAGTTTGATTGGAATTAAACTTTTAACAGTGTAAAGTGTATTTACTGAAGACTTGTGTATGGGCAACTTTGATAAACCCACATTCATTATGAAGCAGTTGTGTAATCTAATATATCATCAAGATTGCTTTGCATGCATGTAACCACCGATGATGAAATACCCAGCGACGGTTATGAACAGTAACCAGTGCATTCTTTTTCATCGCTTTAATTGATATCAACCAAGCGGCTCCCTCTTGGCTGCTGTGTTTAATCATTTCTGTGTTTACTAGGCTGCTCTAATGCACAGCCATTCATCAGGCCGGACCTATCGATCAGCCTTTGTGAATTCCCTCCACTCATCCCTTTCAGACCTTATTGACTGTTGAGTTTTCACTTGTTAGCCACCTAAATGTTAAAGGTCAAATTTAAGGTCTTGTACATTTGTTCTGGGAAGTGTAGTCAAAGATTTGTTGACTTAGTCCTTGTAAAGATTTTTTTTAATGATTATTTAAATCTGTCAGTGTGCAAATGTAATTGAATTACTCTGGCTGTTCATGTAAACATAAGTTTGAAGTCATGGTTACTTATTAGGTATAGGATTGTTGATTGTTCTGTATCGGACAGTGAATAATTCAGTCCATACTGTTAGAAATTGCAGTGCTGAATCTTAACCAATAGCACCAACAGACAGGTAAGACAGGAATCAAAATGTGGCAAAACACACACAAGCACTGCACAATATCATTCCCTCAACACAATCACATAGGTCAGCTGTGTTTGTTCAACTTCTTCTTCACTTATAGAGAATCAATGTTTGCTGTGTTCAGTTAGATTTCCACTGTTTTGTCGCTGACAGCGGGGGAAACAGCTCAGGCCATTTAAGGTTGATTTACTGGAGGGAAGAGAGACAACCAGGAGGTGTCATGGAGAAATAAACCTTCATCCACAGACTGCTTGGAAGAAGACAAATATCTTCACGAATCACACAGAAACTGTGCTTTTAGCTGATTTGTGTTTGTCCTTGTGTTGTTGTTTGTCCCTCTTCTTTGTGTGTCTCGCTGTCGGCCTCTGTGTGCGCTTGACAAGCTCTTGCTCAAGCTCCCGGTGCAAACGCGCCGTCGCTGAAGCGTATAGTGAAGGCACACCTGTTTGTTTTGTGTTTGTCTCTCACCCATCATTTGGCATTGCTACGTGCTCTATTTGAGGCCTTAATTCACAGTTGCCATTCAGTGTAATGAGGCAAAGACTGGGAACAAGCTGAGGTGTTCTGTCAAAGGGAGGAGCCGGTGGGTATTTTTGGGCCAGCCATCTTTGTATGAGTGGGTGGGAAGTAAAATTGGCATCTTTTGTGCGAGTCAAGAGTGGATTTCTGCTTCGTTTCCTTTATGCTCTGTATGCACGGTTGTGTAGCTCCTGAACAATGTTTTTTGAGTGACAATGAGATGATCACATGGTTTATTTATGGGTTTTACTTGGATCACCTCCAAATGCCACTTGATTTAGCTGCAGGATTGCGCATAAAGCTTTCTATACAGAATGGTATGTGTATGGATTTTCTGCAATGTAGTTTTTCATTGGATATTGGAGGGTCTGAATAATGTATGTGATCATAGTCTTTCCTTGAGGATGAAATCTATTGGTGTCCGTTATAAAATCACTGTCTTTCTCTGTGATCCTCAAGTTAAAAGGAAACATAAAGGATGAAGCAAACATTGGCTCTCGGTTGGTGTGTCCCCAGGGAACTATACCCCTACACTAGGTCTGGAATCAAAAGAAAAGACTATCTTGGGGATTACAGGGTGGGATTTGAGGAAAGCAAGGAAGCAGTAATATCAAGAAACTTCTCCTTTAACATCAAGTCATTCTTTTGGGGCTCGAGGGGGTAAAGGAAGAAAAGAAACTACAGAATGAGTGTTTGGATGAGATGATTATACAGTATGCATCTTATAGAAAACGCCTTAAGTAAATTATTACATGAAATAATGTGACAAATCTAAATCTTGGGGGGAAAAGACGATGAGAGGTGAAATGGAGGAGAGCGGGGCGTGTTCCAATGGATTATCATATTGTGATGTCACAATATAGAGTCAGAAATGAAGAAATCTATAATGCGACAGAGCACCAGCCACGTACTAGAACATGGCTATTTAATGGATTTTATGATTGCATGATTCATCCATCTAACTACAGTTCAATAATAGGCCAAATGTAGCTAATTATAATATTAGAAAAGATCTAAATGTTGTCCACTTAATAATGATTGCAGGGTCGATGAGAGTGGCTGCTTTAGACATGCAACAGAAGACCCAAATGAAAGCAGTCGAACCATTTGTAATAGAGGTAGAACAGTCCATTGAAATTTGGATTCCTCTCAGAAACGACGGTAGTATAAACAAATTGTTTTTCAGGGATTTTTCACAGCTCCCAATTCTTTGCTAATTCAGTTTATGTCTCTTGTTATGTGGTAGTAAAGGCAACTGAAGCCCCTACTCTATTAAAAATAAACTGTAATGCATTGCCAGCTGTCATACAGGCAGATCAGGCACTTGGTCTAAAAAAATTGCGAGCACAAGAAATAAGGATGACAGGATGATTTAACTGGTGAAGCGGAGCGTGCAGAATAAAGGCAGTGCTGTGAGTTAGAGTTGAGCCAAAAACAGAACTGCATGGAGCAGAGACGCTTCACTCTCACACAAGCTACTCGCTCCATAGGAATGAAATACTTCCTTTGACCATTTGTTCATGAAGGACTTTGTGGGATTGTGAGGCATTGCATTCCTTAGATGATCTGTATGACTCATACATTTATATTGATAATATATCAGCACCTTATTTATGTGGTGACAATGTGCCAGTTGTTACACGATCTTTGGAGAAGAGCATTCAGCCAGTCAGGGCCAATGATAGCAAGTAGACTATATAACATTTTAACATATAATATTTTATAGAATTCAGTTAAAGTCCAACTGAAACCGCAGTTAGTCATCGCAGTCTTTTGGGAAATATCAGAAATGCTCCTTTTAGTCTTGGCAGACTGGAGGGGTGTGTTGGTTAGGACTGTTGGAATGACCTTTGGATGACAAGTATAATTTGAATAATAAAATAATTAATATTGATGGAACGCTGAAATTACTATTCAAAATTATTTTTTTTTTTTGTCTGTCGCTAATGTTTGCAAATCTTGCCCTTTTTGTCATCTTCTGCCCAGAGTACAATCTGATGCTCCTAAAGAATAATAATAGAATATAAGATGATTAGACTAATGATTTGTCATACTGATTACTTGAAGCTATCAAATGTCAAAAAGAAAAGTGTGCATGTTTGGAAGTTGTTCGTATTTTCACAGTTTTAACCCAACAATTCTTTGGTCATAGAAGCCTGACCAGGAAAATAGATTCTGGGCCTCACCGGCTTTGTTGTGCTCCTCAGACAGAGCACTGACCTGCATTCCCCTTAAGTTAGAATTTATTTGTGGTTATTGGCCCCATGGGTGGTGGAGGTGTAGGGGTCTGCAAATTACAGTATGTTGAGCATCGGATGTCAGTGCCATTTCTCAGCAAAACAGCACATAAGTTAGAAGTAAAGTAATGACTGCATTCTTGGAATCAGTCAACTCAGTCTTGCACTTTTAGCTGCATTTTTGGCTTCACAAATCTGTCAAGTAGATCTGCCAATCTTTGGCTGACTTTGGTTTTGGCATTTAGCTTTATCTGTCTAATTAGGAATTATAGGAAACCAACATTGTCTTTTACTTAATTTTGATAATTGTGTCTGAAAAGGTTTTCCGTTTTGTGTCTGTACTCTTTGTGTACACACAATGTAATGAAAACACAGAACATTTAGACATCAATAGCTGTACAATGTGATTATAGACTGTAAGTAGTGGGCCTGTGTTGCGTTCTTCAGTTGCCAGGTAAATGGTAGAATAACTGCATTTATGCAGAATCAAGCTATATTGTGAGTACAGATGAGATTCATTGTATGCAGCACAAAATACATGATTTATCAATTGGTAAGTCTGTACAAAATCATGTGTTTTAAATGGAATCCTTACAAATGAACTTTTTGTAATCTTTGGATTGGTTTATTGTTTTTTTTATTCAAAGAATGCCAGTTATAAGGCTTGAACAAGTTTAGTACCTTGATATATTAAAATTAATAATTTCTAATACTTAATTGTAGAAGCCTATTTTAACCCATCATGAATGGATATGCATTTGATGTCAGTGTCAGTGCTTCTGGTTCAAAGACACTCATAAGTTTTGTGTGTGGTGAACCTGGAATTTTCTTATCTTTTACCACAGCAGGTGATTAGAAAGAGAGAGGCAGACAGAGAGAGAGACAGAAAGAGAAAGAAAGTGATACATTTAGGGGCAAAGCCAAGGTTAAATAAAGGTATCGATTAATCTTTCCAATGCACCTTTGCTTCATCAAGCCACTGCTGCTCTATTATCTGTGCAAGTCAGATAACTAAACTGATGGAAAACAAAAGTGAATTGAAGGAGACATGGTTAATGGGATGTCAGTCTGTATTGGCGTTTGACCTGTTGACCTGACAAGGTGAAGGATACTTCTAAATAAATGTTGGGCCAATACTTATTCTTCTTAGATGTATGTGATTAAGCCTGTAGCTCCTTATCCTCCTCATGTGATGTATGAAAAGAGGGTACAAACATGCCAACAAAGATTGAAAGACAAACTGGATAGTAATGAGTACATTGTAAAGATGATTGCGTGTGTTGGAGGGTTTTTTGTAGATTTACTGCATTCTAGGAAAAGAGGTGCGTTTGTTTTCCTCACATTCCCCGCAAACCTGCACGTTTACGCTTCGACACTTCCACAAAGTCCTCTCTGGTGGGCCTTTACTGTTTCCAAGGCAACCTGCAGAGCAGGGAAGAGAGGATTGGCTGAGGGGTGTGCAAAGCAAAACAAAATGCAGGGAAACAAGATAGCAGGGTAGGCGGCCTCTAGTTTTTGCCCTAACAGCAGGACCTAAGGACGGTTGGTCTGACTGTCCTTACATCATGCTTTGGTGTAGAACAAGATATGCTGACAGCTTCTGATTGGATTGCCATGAATCTTGTTATGGAAAAGCTTTTTTTCCCCAGAGGATGAATGCTTATGTTTTTGATGACCCTGACCTTTCCATTACCATCACTCTCAAGCAAAAACTTATACTAAGCACAACTATGGTATTGTTAGGATAGGATTTAACAGTTGCATTTTTATTTTGGCAAATGCCATTAGCATCGGAGACGGGAGGCTGCTTTGAGGACATAGGTGAAGCAGTTGCTTTGCTATTACCTTTTAACATATATTGCACTTAGCTGCATTTTCTTTGAATTTGAAGTAAACCCATACTTTAAATGTTGTGCCCTGTCAGCCATGATTGGAGAGCACAGAATGTGCAGTAATTCAGTGTCAAACGTTATGGTCTGACACCGGCAGCTTTGTCATCATAAGGGGCTGGTTAGTAATTAGAAAATGACAGCTATGTTATAAAGAATGAACATTACATAAATACCATCAGCAGCACCAGGTGTCCAGGAGCTTATCAGTAACCACTCAGGAACCAGTACCTGTTCTTGATACTCATCCTTACCAGTAATTGTGTAATACAGTATATTGTGACATCATGAAACTGTGCCATTTTCTGAAACCGTAATCATACCATGAAATCTCATATCATGGCAACCCTACTCACTGCATAGCATTAGGGCTGGGGCGACGCGTCGACGTAATGTTACTGCCCTCGTGTATCAAGTTAGAGCGTACACTGCTCGCCTGAGCAGCGCTTGTCAGGCACATCTGAGCTCTGTGTCAGCTGCAGCATCTAGAGAAACGACCACTTTATATACTTTACCTCAACTTCATTGCTTCGCTTTCAAAACACAAGCTATCTGACTGTGTCTCTGTGGACAGAATGCCATCAGTTGCTGATTCAATGCATTTTATTTTGAAACATTACAGGATGGGGTTGTCAGCTGTGCAGGAGCTTGTATAACTTCATAAATGAGTGGAATATGTGCTTATAAATATGAAAATACAGCACTCATATCAGCAGGCAGCGGTATGCCTTATGTTAGAGAAAAGTTATAGTGTTATTCACATTACACTGATTTTACTGTAAGATGTTTTGTTGGACTGCTAGAATTGAGATTTGTTACAGTAACAAAGAGTAACTGTTTTGTAAGTGACTTGAATTTTACATTGTTTTATTTTGCTGTTGGATTGCTAAATGTAGATTGCACTACATTCCTTTTACTTGAGTGGAACGAGCTCTTGCATTAAATTTATTTTGGAGACTTTATAACAGACTGTAAAACACAGATTAGCAGTTAAAACTGGGCTATTTTTTGTTGAGGAATAATGCCCTGCAGTGTATGACAAGTTTTAAGATGTTATTTGCGGTAAATTTGTTGTTATAATAATCGAGTAATAAAAGAATAATAGTAAGATCAATAAAATAAATTATATATATATATATATTAATCTAAAAAATAATCAATAGATTAATTAATAAAAAAATAATCGTTAGGTGCAGCCCAACATAGGACTGACATTTACTGTAAAGCTGAAAGCACACTGTTGACATGGCACATCATATGATGCCTCCAGCACCAATAGGAGGCAAAGATTGACCTCAACAAGTTGTCACTATTCATCCATTCTTTGACACAAATGAGAGACAGCAACCGAGTTATCTCTAAACATAGCTGGAAGGTACAAGCAGGGAAAAACAGTTTTGACAGAGGTGGTTAGGCTGGAAAAAGGACAGTAGCGTGAAATGCATGGGGCAATAGGTCCGCAAGTGCCGATGCATTACTTAGCCACTGCCAGTGTGGAGCTGTACATAAAGAATTGTAGAGACGGCTGTTTTGATCTGTGCCGTTCGGCAGCCATGTGTTTTGGCCTTAATTGGCACATAGCTACACTTAATTTCTGCACTGTAATTGGAGAAGTCTATAAACCAACAACACTTTAGCACATTTAAATAAACTCTCCGAAATTATGCAAATTTTAATTGCCTTGCTACAATGTTTGTCTGAAATTTTTCTGTATCTGAGATAGTGTTTGATAGACTCTTCTGTATTATCTATTTGTTATTGTATTGTAGGTAACTTTTTGCAAGACAGAGCCTGCTGCATCAGACATCATCATTACGATGAACTGTGATAGTGTACCGTAGTATCACTAGCAATCAGCAGACCCAGGAGTAAACTGACAGCTATCAAGTGAACCAATGCAATTTGGTTGCAAAATGTAATCTCCCTGATTTTGGATACATGTATCTCTGTGTACCTGTGTACTCAGGCTTGCAGGTGTGACCATAGGATTTTTGTGATTTTTAGTCTGAAAGAGTAATGCAGTTGAGCGATAAGCCTTAAAATCCAGGGGGATTTAGATGCTTCAAGCCAGACAGAGTCAAGGCTGTACACAGATGTGCTGATCTCTCTTCCCAGCTCCCCCAGCCCTGTCATCTGTCTTCTGGCTTTCCTTCTCATGCTCTGCGATCCCTCTTAGTTTAGTCTCATATATAGTGAATGGCTACTGAATGGCACATTATTTCGTTTTGCAGACATTGTCGGTAGCCATCAATTCTGTATGAGCTCTCTTTCACACCTCAGCGCCTCCCACACAGCAACTGGCCCTTTTACTGCACCTGCTGTTGTGTGCGTGGGAAATGAGGATATCTGGAGTTCAAACCAGTCTGTATTTGTATGCATTCTTGTGTGTGTATGTGCGATTGTGTGTGTACAGAGGTTCAAACCCTCATTCTCACTCCAGATTTTCTCTTGTTGTCAAGTTAGAGAAGCTTTATTTGCAGCTAAGCTCAAAATCAGACAGGGATTTTCAAAGCTGGATCTCTGACCCCAAACCATTCAGGCTGCGACACGCGGTGCAACATTAACCATTAGCCGCACACACAGTTACACATACACTTTTACACACTTACAAACACACCCAAATGTGATTACTCTCAGCATCTCTGATAAGGTTTTTCCTCTTCCTATCTAAATGTAAGTTGGCTGGGCTAAGTGTGTGTTTCCACTACTTTAAAATCCAAATATTATTGCTGCCGAGAACACAGTTATTAGCTTACAACTGATAAAATGATGATAAGACCAATTTAGTGCATGGCTTTCTTGGGATGATAGAATTCGGTGAACCTGCTTTTATAGTCTTAAAAACAATATGATACATCTCTTATCCTTTCTTGTCTATCTAATTAGAGTTGTTCCCTGAACTTTCTGCCAGATCTCCTGAAAATAGTGGACTTTTATATCATGTAGAGATTAAATAGGGACAGACGCTCTGTGATAACAGTGAGGCACAAGAAGACTAGAATTGCCTGTGTACACATACATACTGTTTCTTTTTTAACCACACGATGTGGCACACACACAAAAACAAATACAGAGCAAATTACAGAAGCAATATGTTACTGCTACAGTAATACACTTTCTTTTTTACATACAATTTCAGATCAACTGCCTTTCCACTGAGCCCAAAATCAGCAGTCAGTGTTTTTTTTAGCATAGTCATTGAAGTCACAGAAAAGTTTTAAAGTTTTATCCATAGAAATATATGGACCCCTGTATATCGAGATGAATCCCTATCTTTGGAAATACTGAACAGTTTCAGTCAGCTACACCTTAATAATGATGACAAAAAACTCAGCGAGAATTGCTCAGCGAGTTTGTAAATATCATGAGCCTTTTTCCGTCAGAATTTAAAGTTAACCTGAGTTTTTGACTTTGAGTTGAGATATGAAGCCATTTTTCTATTCCTGGGGTCCTATTTTGTTTGTCTCATGCACGAGCATCAGGATGCATGTGCATGTGAACGCAGGTGATAAGATACACATTCCCATCAATGGTGGTCAGACTATTCCAACGATCTACAGGTGGTTGTGCCAAGATATGCAGCAATATGCTTACAAGGGCAGGAATGAAGAAGACTGCTCACTAGCAAACATGGATGTGATGATCAATGCAGGTTTCAAATTAAAAAACCAAAAAAAAATTCCATTGTTTCATGAGGAAGGGAATACATTCATTACATTTGTTAAATCTCAAGGATAGACACTTTTGGTGAGTAACTGAATGTAAACATAGCTTTGTTTGTTCACATTAAAACTCCACAGGGAACATTTAACTGCGAGAAGTCTTACATCAATTGAGTTAAGTTCTTTGTTAGCAGATTATTATTAATTTTATATATTTTTTAAATGCAGTAATACAGGTGAACACTTTCAGCCGTAGGATGCTATCTCTTCCTTGGATCTAAAGAGGAGAGGATTTCTGCATTCCTCAGCCTCTCTAACCAGAAGTGATGGGAGTTGCCAGCTTTTGTCCAGCCCATGTGTAGGGAACAGGAGGCATTGATTGAATTGCTGCTTGACAAAGCAGAAACTGCTTATTGAGCTAATGCACCTGTGTGTTGGGATCGATCTCGCAATGTCACATCCAAATGCATAGCAGGAAGATGTGAGAAAGGGAAGACGCATGGGAAAAATAACGAAGAGAGGGGAAATTGGAAGGAAAGATGGAAAAGAGTGATGTGAGATGATACAAAGGTGGTTGCATAAACCAAACTATAGAGAGAGGTGAAGGCAAACATTACTTCTGAAGTGAACTGAGTTGAATTTTTTTCAGACAAATAAAACTTTATCAACTTGCACCAAAATGTGAGTCACTGTATGTTTGGCATCTTTTTCATGTGTCCGGCTTTCTTATGCTGGAAACTAATTTAGAGTCATGGGTTGCAAAACTAGCTCCTTCCTATTGATGACAGCTCTGTTTCTGCCAACATCCTTGAATGTGTTAAGTCCTTACCATCTGCCTACAGTATGTTGATTTCTCTCTCTCTCTCTCTCTCTCTCTCTCTGATGATGGGGGGAGGAGGACGGCGACAACAGCAAACTTTCATTTGTTCTTTGAAATGCGTGCGTCACTTTGTATCATTCTGTGTCCTCTGTTTTTTTTTTTGTTGCGGGTCTGTGAACACAGTGCAGACAGAGCTCTCCATGAGTTTGTGACTCATGGGCGGAAAGTTAATTCAGCGATCCATTCAGGGCTGATCAGATCAAGTCGATTGATGAGAGGAGCAACTGCTGCGAGTTATTGCAGACTTTTAGATCCAGTAGAATTTTTTAAGTTTTACTTTCAATGCGCCTGACCTTTTGCTGCTCTACTGTACCCAACGTATGCTTTGCACTCCGAGAGTTTGATGTAATGCATAACCGAACGATATATATATGTATTCATACAGCTAATCCTAATGAACTATCCAGCTCCTAAAATAGAAAATGTATTTGTGGCGGCAGATGTTTAAATTGTGGCGGGCTGCTACAAATAAGTGAGTACCGAAACCCTGATATGAGTCAGTCCTGATCACTACCCCCTCCTTAATTGTTCCAAATTTTTAAGCAAAGATGGAACATTGAAGAAAAATATAGTTAGAAAAAAAAGCCTAGTTAACTAACTAACCTAGTTAGTTAGTCATGTTAAATAAAAGAAATCAGAAAATGAACAGATTTCTCCCCTGCTTCATGCGTTATATACTGCCCCTTCACAGTGCATTTCAAAGAATATTTATGTGTAAGTACTTGACCTGCCATGTTAGACTGTCAATCATACATCTTCTGCAGCTGTTTGATACATGGCAGAGAGTGATGTTGGATCAACTGTATTGACACCGGTTTGTCTCCCCAGCTGTCATCTCCATGTGTTTTTTTCTGTGTCTCCGACACTGTCTTTTAGTTCTTGTCTTTGTGCTCTTTTTCCCCACCAAAGCGTATTACTTCTGATTATTCTCATTACTTCAGGGACTCGGCTCCTCCTTCAACTAGTCTTATAACTCGAGAGACACAACAATTTATAATAAATGTGCTCTTAGACACACAGCACGAATCAGATCTTCTTTTACCCTTTTCTTGGCAAATGTATTTATGTATCTACTGACACACTTCCATATATGAAGCTTCTTAGTACAAAGTGCGAAGGAATTCACAATCTCTTTATTTTGCAGAGTAAGCTTTTTTAAGAACCATTTGTGACAAATTGGTTCAACAGTATGCAAGGGTATATTACTATTCCCTCTCTCTAAGAGGAAGAGGATGACAAATTAAGAAATAGGCTTTAAGACACTTAGGAAGAGAGAGCATCCATCTTATCAGGGTCAAAGGTCATCCCACAGGAGATTCAGAGAGCTTCACACCAGGAGTGAGAGGATATGAGGAAAGGTGGGGAGGAATAAAGGAATGTAAGCAGATGATGTGAGGGACGGAGGGACGGAGGGTGTGATGGATGGCATGGCTCCTTGCTCTCAGCGTGAATGTGTGTGCACACATGGTTTGTTCGCACTTGAGTGTGTTCATATACCTCTACTGTTAGCCAGTGTGTGCCGTAGAGGGGGATGCATTGATGGACGAGGAGCATCCTTTGCCGTTTCAGCAGTGGAAGTGCTTAAAGCATCTGGGCCTCCAGGGATGGGCCGTGTCACAGTCTCCCATCCTAGTGACTTATGGACCTGCCATGATAAACACCCAAGGGTTGCTGTTGCGGGTGTGGGTGTGTGTGATAATAGTCCACGTGATGACGGAAGCCAGACCCCCTGGAAGAAACCCACCTCTGTTCTAAAACAGAAAGTTTTCCCATGAAGGATATAAAGCTCATAGAATAATTTCTGAAATAATTCTGATGCACGAAAGCACGTGCAAGAGAGGAAATTAATGGAGAGTAATGAGAAGTCATCTCGCAAATATTTAAAATTGTTTTCTCATTATTTCTCTCAAGCTCCTTGTTATGTGTGTGTGTATTTGTTTTTCTTGCTTCTTCCTCTCTATCTCGCTTTTCATACTCTCTCTCTGTTTAGGATTTAGCCTGCAGCAATAAATGGAATAGATTGAGATAAATGAGCTTAAAGCACACAGTGAAAAAAAAAAGGCTGTTTTTATTCTGTATACCGCTGCTTGTATCCTGATTTTGGCAATACTCAGCTCTCAGCAGGTTCTCTTGCTTTATTATACGCAAAGAGAGACATTACCTTTGCATTAATTGTATTTTGTCTGATACAAAATTCTACCACTATGAAGTCAGTTTTGGAGAACAAAGCTGGGGAAGGAAAACTTCATTTTCAGGTTAATTTTGCACCATGCTGCCTCGATGTATATCAAATAGTAGGGATGTCCCAATCAAGGTTTTTTGCCCCCGATCCAAGTCATTTGATAACGTGTATCTCCTGATACCAAGTCCTGATCTGATATTTGTATTTAACTGGATGATACAGCTGTACAATGAACCCTTCAAGTATTTCAAAGTTATTAAAATCAATCCAGTGTGTGACAGTGCTTGACAGTTTAATAGCTCCACAATACAATACAAGGAAAAATGTCTGCATCCAAGCAGTTCCTTAAGAGTTTTTTTTTTTTTTTTTTTAATTCTTACAAAATAACGAAGTAAACAAACTAAAAATATTCTATATGGCTCTTATCACATTTCCACTTAGTGCAGCATTTGTTTTGTTTTTTTTATTTTTAATAAAATAACCGAGTGAAAAAACCTAAAGTTCCACTTAGTGCAGAAATCTTTTCCCAATCAAAAAACCCTAAAGTAAACAAACTAAAATGTGCCTTCAGAAATTGCTCTCAAATGCACTTAGTGTAGCACTGTAATAAAAGTACAAAAAACTATAAATGAGTAATATAATCACAATTCCACTTCAAAGTAGTGTTATAGCTGAACTTTAACATTCACAGTCACAACAAATAAAAATCAGTCACAGTTCTGCTTATTACAGCATTTTAGTAAAAGTCGTTCGCTAAAAATGTACAAAAAAAATCAATTTCACGTAAAGTGGTGTAACAGCTTTATTTAAACATGAAAATATTTACAATTGTGTATTTACAATACACAATAAATTACAATAAAACCCTAATAGTTGCTGCAAATTGTGCTTTCTGTTAACAGTGTCTGTGTGAAAACAAAGGATAAGGCAGGGCGTGTGCTCAAAAAAACTGATCCTGATCCCTTAAAAAATGCTTTGATCAGGTCCAATACTGATCCATCCAATCCGACTGGAACACCCCCTTCAAATATGGTGTATTGTATTATGTATTTTACTCTTGATGTTTATCGGTGACAGATAAATTCACATTGTGGGAGTAAAGAGAGAAAGGATACTTAGGCAGGTTTAAAAAAAAAAAAACAAGAATTTGCCGCCTCAGTGCTCCAGACGTAGCTCTGTTCTGAGGATTGCTCCAGTAATGGCACTTTTAGACCTAATTTACTGGCCAAACTAATAACCTGAAATGGGGAGTGTGATGAGAAAATCACATACATGCACGCACAGACACACACATGCACATACACACTCACAGTACATCCATGCCCATACATACACATCTCTGACAGTGCGGTGCCCTCAATCAGTTCTAATGCAATAAAATCACTCATCCTGTTCATCTCTCTCTGTCTCTCTCTCTCTCTCTCTCTCTCTCTCTCTCTCTCTCTCTCTCTCTCTCTCTCTCTCTTTTTCTCTCTCTTGTACACACTCTCTCTCTCTCTTACACACACATGCAGCTCCCCTGTTATTCTTCCAACCGTGCATACATCTCCTCTTTATCACACATCTGTTTTCTTCCTTTTTGTTTCCCACCCTAAAAATAGGCTTTTGTCATAGTGGACATTTTGACTTGCTGTTGCAGGAAAAAGCACAGGTGTAACTAATAACAGTAATGATGGCTCCATTCCATTAAGACGTGCCAGTAATCCATGCTGGTAAGCCAGCGTGTACAATATAAGAGCCCTGACACTGGCACAAGTCAAAACATCTGTTCCTGCACTTCCCTCCAGCCCTCTATCCGGGCTGACCCTCCTCCTCCCCTTACATCTCTTGAATGTTGCTCGGACTTAAACTTTAGTGACACAAGAGTTATGTTGATCCAGCCTTACATGGTCACAACCACTGGGGTAAAGCATTTGCCTGCATGCCACCAGGGCCCCCTGTGGCCACGGTGCAGCATTGACGCTTGAGTCTCAGCAGCTCATATGCTAATCAGACAGAGTCCTTGTGAATATGTTAATCTGGAAGTGATGGAGGGGGAGCTGTAATAAGGTGGCCTTGGCTGGTCAAAATAAAGGCTATGGCACAGTGGAGCCTGAAAGTGACAAGTCAGTCTGTCTTTAGAGTATAGGATTAGGCCAGAGGTAGAGTGCCAAAGTACTAACCAGGTACTTAAAAAGATAAACCCGCTCTGAGTCATTAAGGGCAGAAAGTCTGAGCAGGTTTTCTGCCTTAAACAAATGATGTGGTAGCTAGAAATGCAACATGCAGCTGCAGTCTTGTGCCATAAGTGGGGTATTTCAGATCTCACCCTTTAAAGCTGGGCAAATTGGCTTGATTTCTTTTTTAAAAAAAAAAACATATGAAAACATGGAAAGAAAGCAATGAGCAAACTTTACAAGAAATGGCTTAGCAAGGAATCAATAAAAGCTACAAGAATATTTTGTTAAAACTAGCAAAAACAGAGAAAAAGAAAAGTAAAAAACAAAGAAACAGAGCCATGACCTCAAATATGCTAAAAAAAGTTTTCTTCTGTCAAATATATATATATATATATATATAACTATGTGTTATATAATAACACAGTTTTCTGAACATTTTCCCCCTTTTTTGATAATATCTAATAATCTCCTCACAGTTTATTTTCAATTCATTTTCTTGTCACCTTTTATTTCACCTTTTGCTAATATTTTTCACCCAATTTTTCACAGGTTCCAGAGGTTTAAATGCTCGTGAAAGGTGTCTGATGGCAGCACAACAAAACTGATGTTGAACCAGGTTGTCAAAGGTTAAGAGCCTCTTTAGAAAAGTAGGGAAATGTTTTGCTGGACAAAAAAACATTCAGCTGATATGTTTTGCTGTTGGCCAACAATTCTGAGACTAAATTTCTGGATGAAAGCTAGTTTGTGTTTGTATATCTTTAGTTTGGAAAATCCATGAAAAACGATTTGGCAATGGATTGGCTTATCAATTAGGAGATTTTTGACACATTTTTAATTAAAAAATAACTTAAATAAAAAATAAATTAAATAAACGCAAAGTGCAAATTTATTTAAAGGGAGAATTAATCAACTCCCATTATCCCCAAATGTCTCCACACACACAGACACACATTTTAATACTTTATTTACTACTTTTCTAATTCTTGAATAAGTAGCAAAGTATAAACACTGGATGATACAAACTTTTTCTGACAATTGATATTTATACCAATTTGTATTCTGTCAGTCAGTAATGCATTTTCCAAACATGGGGACTGACATTGTGTGTTGGTACGACAGCAACACATTGCCTTCATTTTGGACATCACTGTCATCTCCGAACCCCTACACACTCCGTCTATGAACATAGACTGCCAAATATGAAGGCAAATAGTCAGAAATCCCATCCAAGCTGTGAGATAGTGTCACTTAAGGCTTACGCTGTCTCATAGCTTCACAGCTAAGGTAACCTACACACACACACACACACACACACACACACACACACACACATCTCAAATCAAGCACCTAGAGGTCATGTTTGTTGTCTGATGGTGGACTGGACACAAACTGTTTGTAGTCGATTTATTTACCAGCCAGTTAATTCCACAGCTCAAGCCCTGTGGAATGCGCTGTTGGATAAAATGATTGATTTGTCCTTGTTAGACCTTGCTGTTAGGAAGTTTTAGCTTAGCTGGCTACAGAGGGGAAAAGATGACAACAAACAAACAAAATAACGTTTTTTTTTTTTCTGAAAAAAAAAAAAAAAATGAAAATGAGACATACAAAAAAGAGTGTCGGAAAGAGGACTCCAAGCATCTTAATATTCATTTTGTATCGCTGAAACTCACTTAACCTCATTTATCTATAAACCAAATGAAAAACATTTTCCAAACTGAATATGGGGTTGGGTTTCTTGTTGAGATAAACATTTCTCCTGTGCAACCAAAATAATCTACTTGCCTTTGAAATGTTCTAATCTTTTCACTACATTATGAAGCTGGAGACATCCGATACGGTAGAAAAGCAAGTGTGCATCGAGTGTGATGTTGAGGTGCCAGTAGGCTGTGTTACTGTATAGAAGCCATTCTGTCCTCTCCGTTGTTCAGCCCAGTGCCTGTGGAGAGACTGAGTTCCATCCAAAGTCCAGCACATATCCTGGCCAGCTCCCTCGCTGTGTGGGACTGGGGCTGCGAGCTGGATGACAAGAGTGCACGTGTGTGCATTGCATGTTTTTGGTTTTTTTTTCATACCTCTTAGGATTTATTGTTTGAGATGCAGCAAACAAAACAATTATCCCATTACACAACTTTATATAGTATTTTGGAGCAAATAGTAACATAGACTTTGCCATTCTACTATATGTCATCAAGGTGAACAGAAGCTACAATCGTGTGCCTTTTACTGCAAGACTGAGGCAAGAGGTTCAGGAAAAAGAGACTGGCTGAACTTCCTTTGAACCTGATTTGCATAATAACACACAATTAGACAAGGATCTGTCAATACTGGGCTCACTTATTTGCATGCAAATACATGATTGGAAATGCTGCGATGGTTGGTCAACACAGTATCCATAAGTGACTGAGAGACTGCCATGATTATCTGAAGCACTATAGGGAAATGAAACTGAAGATGTAAATATCCTGCAGTGCCTAAACAGTGTCTAAAAATAGTGTTATTTTACATATCATGGTACTTTTACTGCAGTTACCCACGTCAACAAACTACAAAAGGGCAACTTGCAATAAAGGGTTGAGAGGGGTGTGCATACACAAGGATGTGCAAAGCTAGCGATGCAGACTTTTATTAACCACACATCGGTATCAGACAATTTTTTCTTTGTTGACTGCCATCGGTCTGTCATAAAATAAGATGACATTCATTGATGGCCGTGGTGAATGTTTTTCTGTTGTGTCACATCAGTTTTGTGCAGGCTAAAAAGCAGGGTTCCAGACCATGAATGTCCGGTCGTCCTGAGGAAATAGACATATAAACATGTTTGGGATGAACAGATCTTCCCTGGGATGCCTAAGGACACAGTAAACTCACTATCAACGCATCAGAGGACCTACTCTGTGGTTTTCATCAAATGCTACATAGTGAATAACAAATCTTTGTTGACATTGGCAGAAGGAGAGCAAGTTACGTCGAGCTATTCAGCTAATAAAGGTTAAGCTGAGTTGCAATATGATGGGTTCAAGCTCTTCGGTAAAAATGAGCATTGGGCGAGGATTAAATCAGAACGCTCTTCTGATGTGTTCAAGTGTAATCTCATCAGATGTAATTTCTTAGTTTCCCAGGCACAAAATGGGGAATACAAAAACAAAAATAACCCCCCCACACACACTTGTGTGGGTGGGTGTGTGTGTGTGTGTGTGTGTGTGTGTGTGTGTGTGTGTGTGTGTGTGTGTGTGTCATTGTCACCAGACTCTTCTGTACTTTTCCCTGCTTTTCTGTCTCTTGTCAGTTCTAACTCGATGCAGTGCCACAGACTGTCTCATTAACTGTCCATTTTCTCCCCTCTCTCTCTCTGTAGCTCTGCCCAGCTACACTTGTGGTAATCCTGGACAGTTACTCAACGGCCACCAGCAGGGGTCCACGTTCAACATTGGGGACAAAATCCGCTACAGCTGCAGCCCGGGCTATGTGCTGGAGGGTCACACCACCCTGTCCTGCCTTGCCACCTCAGCTGGTACTGCTGCATGGGATTTTCCTCTACCCTACTGCAGAGGTATGTCAGAGGGAGAGCGGGGAAGTGTTCATCAGAAAAGGCAGAATTTTGAATATATATATATATATATACATAGTATTATCATATCCAATTTAAGTGGCTTTGTGGGGACATATAAGCCTCTCAGGGCTGACATAATCAACTTAAGTTTGGTGAATGTTTGTTAAAATAGCTAATATTATTTAATAGATAAATAACAAAGATAAATTAAGTGCTGCAATAATATTGAGGCCATTTTGCCATCACCTTTTAAACTGGATTAAAATATGCCAAGTCTGGATAATACCAACTGACAACAGAATGGCTGGACCAAGCGTCCCAGTCAACATGCACAAAGGTAATCCCTTCATCATTTAAAAATGTGACTTGCACTACTGAAACGTGACACATGATAATTTACAATGTAAGAAGGGAGTGCTGATTTGCTTTAATGGCTTGTTTGACAAGTGCTCTTAGGTTTGTTAGGTACAAGTACATAAAAATAGGATCCAGGAAGTCTTTAAGTAGTGTAGACAACCATGGAAAAAAACCCAAGGAACTTGTCCATCAGGAGAAATAATCTCATGCATTTATTCTTTGAGCAAAGGCAATCTAACAGACAAACTTAAGAGACTTCATGAATTCTGTTTTTTTGTAAATGAAATTGGTTATTTAGTATATCAAGCATCTGATACACTGAAAAATCACAGTATTGTAAATGACAACACTGATGTTGTTTTTGAAATGAAGAGTAACCAGCCATCTTTAGCTCACCAGTTGATAAAACCCATCCTTTAACTCATACACACAGTTCCACAGGCCTCCACATGATCTCACAAGGGTTTCTGTGGTTGTACTGATATCTTATTTACCATGACAGGACCTCATGTGTTAGCTCCCAGTCAGGTGCTTGTGCCAGTTGTCCTTCCCTCACAGTTAGCAAGCACCCCTGCGGCAGCGACACCTGCTAGTGTGTGTTGTCTGACCCAACATGACACAGTTCTTGAAAATGGTTCACTGTGGGCAAATGTGATGCTATTGTACAGAATTTTGCAGAATTTGTATAAAATTGAATTTTCACATGATTGAAATGCATGCGTATGATGACAGTTTGCATGTCCGCGTATGTCCATTTGTTGCGGCCATGTGGCCAATGGTTTGTGTCAGTGTGCCTGCTGCGCAGAGCGCTGAGACACTGTGCCATCTGCAGTGAGGCCGGGAGTCAGGAAGCCCACATAGGAACACACATGGCTGGGCACCACGCGCCAGCTCATTCCCCACCCACCCAGTCACATGCACATGCCTGTTCTCCATTTAAACACATTGAAATATGTAATTATTATGCGTAGCTATTATGCACATGATTTGGTTTCAATTGTACATTTTATGTAAGAAACTGTGAAGAATTCTTTCATCTGCTTTCCCTCTGTCTTTTCTCTATAATTCACTAACAATTCGCTGTTCAGACATAAAATAGACTCTTTCATTCTCCTCCTCCATGCCCAGCCAGGCTCCTTCCTGGAAGCAAAAAAAAAAAGCCCCAGCACTAAAGGATGTGATTATGCCACCTTTTCAGCAGAAATTACACGCCAACAAGTTTTAGAAACTGGGATTTTCCCCTGCGATTAATTGAGGTCTCCCAGTGCCACATAAAAGTCAAGGTGTACACCTGAGTGCTCCTTGTATTGTTAATGTCACTCCAATTATAGAGCCTGCCCATATGTGTAAAAGCAGAACTGATGCTGTAGTTTGGGAGCAGGGGAGAACATTTTGGCACGGTCACCTTTCTGGACTCAGGAGAGGGCAAACGTGCCAGCGCTGTCTGGCCGTAGATGATAGCCAGCCATTGATGGCACAGATAATGTTTTACATTTCCTCTCTTATTCTCATCAACTTGCTCTCTTAGCTATAATCTCAAAAACTACATCACAGTTGTCATGAGCATACTTATAAGTGATTTAACATCACTCTTTTATTCCGTTTCTGACACTTTTTCCTAACCCCTGAGAATATTTTTCCATAAAAAGGCTCACTACTGACAAGTTCTAAATGTCACACAGCTTATATCTACAGCATCTACATGCACACACATCTATTTATCTACGGTTCATGCACACACTTCATTCCACCTATTTCAAAAGCACCCTGATTTTTAGTGGTTTCACATTTAGTTGTCCCAATAAAATCCTAAAATGTACTTTTCAAGCTTTAGCTGTTTGGTGTATATGAACATGCATTTTGCTGGCATGCATGTTTCTATAGCTTGCATGCGTTGCCTTTATTTCCCCATATCATGGTTACATTAAAACCCAGAAGAATCAAAGCAGCCCGCTCCTTTATGGAAGACCATGACATCCTATGTGACAGCCTGAAAATATGTACTGTTCAGCCATGGGAAGCATCCTGACATCTACAACCTCACATGCACACCTCACATACTGACGTGTTCAACAGTTTTTGGTTTCACACGGTCTATGGTATAGATACTTAGTTTTCTATTGTGGTAGAGCACCTGCATCGACCAGTGGCAGCCACAAAATGGAGAGAGCGACGGAGGGAGTCAAGGTGAAGGAGAGAGTTTGCAGTCAGAGAGTTCCCCTCAAGTGTGAAGAAACTGTCTTGTGTGGAATATCAATGCACTTCGTCATCCTTTTTTCTGTCTACCTTCTACTTCCCGTCACTCCCACTGCAACAATCACCTGTCACCCCTCTCGCCATCTCTCTCTTCCCTCATTGTCCACCCTCCCTCTGCACTTTCCTCTCACCCATCCTCGCTTGTCACCTGTCATCCCCTTCTCCTCGCCCTTCTGTCGTGGTTTCCCTCCTATTCAAGTTCACACCTCACAAGTTTCTGCTCGTCCGTACACTCACTTGCCCTCCCTTAGGGGGGTTGCCGTGGTGACAGGTAGGATGGATGATGGACAGGGCCTGGCGCCTCTGAGCTCCTCCTTCCCTCTTCCAACACACCGCACACACAGCTAGCTGGCTGCCCATTAATGAATCCACCACCCCAGCACAGAGGCGCACCCATAGACACACACATCATTTTAGAAGCAGTAACAGCGCAGAGGTGTTACTCAGACTTCTTTTGATGTGTCCCCTCTGTTCACCCATACATACTGTAGTGATGTATACACACCATATTTTCAAATCTGTATTTCCAAGCAGGAATTGCAGTTCAGATATGCATTTTTAAAAGCTGCTCTGTAATGAATATATCACAAGCTGTGCAGGGAATTGTCCTGGCAACACACTAAATTCATGTTTTGCTATTTAATGGTCTACTTAAAGAAGTCTTAAGGACGAAAGAGCTGCTTTGATTAAGACAAATATGAATTAATCAGAATTTAATCACCCCCCCCCCCACCCCCCGTTGCATTAAGTTGCATCACACACTCTACACCATTCTGTGCTGATGGTAAAAGCCCGAGGCTTTTTTGAAACCCTATGACTGATGTCTCTCTGGCCTATGGCGAAAATTGCAGACAAAGGAACAATATGCTGTAACTCAATGAGACATTTTCATGTTACTAAATTTAAAAGTCTGCATTTTGGCTTATAGCAAAAAGATAATTTAGGGCCAGAAAAAAACGTAAAATGCTAGAAAGCACTGAAGGTTCCTGTCAAACTTCATCCACAAAGTTACAAAGTTAAGCCTGTGTAATTTAGTTTGGAAGACCTCTCTTGCTGAATCATTAGGTCTGTGTCATCAGTTTCATCAGTCTTCAACATATCTGTCATCTTAATGTATTCTCAAAGCTACTAAGCAGCTAGATATTAAATGAGCTTATACGATATCTGTCCAATTATGCTCTTATTATGGACATTTTATACATTAAGTTCAGGGTTGCTCAAAATTTTGATGACTGAGTGCCAATTTGGTGAGCCAGCATTTAATGGGGGCTGCACAGGAAAAGTGCAGTTTGCGAGCTGTCCACTGAAAACGCAAACTTAAGCCAATAGAGCCCAGGTGGAACTCTTCGTTCTTTTTGTTCCTTAGCCGTAGTTTGAGTTGTAGGGTGGTTAATTGATCTGTTGATCCAGTTAGAGCTGATCAGATTGATGGATGACAGGAGCTGCAGCAGAGTGGGTGAATGCAAACCTTTACACTCAGCTCAATAACAGTTAAATTTCGCTTTCACTGCGCCTCGCGTTCCGAATAACAGAACAGTTGATATATTCAGGTAGCGCTCCTTTGAACATTCCAGCTCCAAAAATATAAAATCAGTAAATGGCGACCACCACAAATAAATTATGTGTGGGAAACTTTGCTATATACAGCCAATACATTTTGGAAAATTATATGTTATTTGTTATGACATAATGTGTTTGCGTGTTTATGACATCAGAAGGTCTCTTTTAATTGAGAGAGTTTTAGGTCATGTGTTTCAGAGTGAGCCTGTTACTTTGAGTGAGCGTCGTATTATTGGTCTTTTGTACAGTCTGTGAGTATGTTTTATCTTTAAAAGGTTCACATAATCAATGCCGTATTATAGCTGGGCCACTATGGTACAGGTCTTGAAAAAGCTTACAATAGCCAGTTAGGATTTTAATGACTGCTTGCGGGTCAAAGCTGACCTTTAGCTGCAGTTAAACTGCAGTTTGTGTTTATTAGCCTTTTACTGCCTTGCCTCGCCTACTGTTTCCATTTGTCTGTACATCTTCAATTATCTCTGCACCACAAGTCCGGGATTATCTTTGTTTATACCTCCCTCTTTCAGTTAGCTTTTCAACATTTTTTTCTCTCATGTGCTCCTTGCAGCGGATGATGGGTGTGGTGGGACACTGCGAGGCCAGAGTGGGGTGATCACCACCCCCAATTACCCAGCTGAGTACAACAACAACGCTGACTGCACCTGGACCGTGCTGGCAGAGCCAGGAGACACCATTGCCCTGGTTTTCTCTGACTTTCAGCTGGAGGACGACTATGACCTACTGGAGGTCAGCGGCACAGAGGGCTCTTCACAGTGGTGAGTAGTCAGCCTCCAGCAATTTGTCTGGAGAGTAAGCTGAGCAAGGGACAGAAAGGGAAGAGGAGTCCACTGGTGCACCACCTGCCCACAGGCACTTTAGTAGATGAAGGAATGAGCTGGTTGAAGTATGGTTGGAAGTGGCTGGGTGTTGTGCTGGTCCAGTGGAACTAAGCCAGCTTAGAGTGACTGTGTCTGGACCATAGCGGCCTGAGATATCTCTGGAGAAAAGCAGAGGAGCAGGAATCAATACAGACATCAGGGTAGTCAAATATCAAATGCTGTGGGTGGGATCTTTGAAATAAAATAATAAATACAGAGATAAAGCATTTATGCGATATGCAGTTCACAGCTTTTTTTCCCCCCCATCTGGGTGTATCATGTAGTCTGTGGTTTTAAAGTGTAATTTGAACACTCAATCTTGGTCACACAGCCTCACTCATTCTCTCAATTACTCAGTCTCACACAAACACACATGCTCAGCTCTAATGATGAAGAGGTAGGATATCCTGGTGTCACTGTGGGTCTCTCACCATCTGTGGCAGCTCCTCCTCTCTCTGACAACTCTCTCAGCTCACGAAGTAATTAGTGAGCTCGATTACCACCACCAGCCGTATAGTGTTGTTTCACCCACACTTAACACACACACAAGCGCGCGCACGCATGCACACACAGAGCCATGCCCATATGGGCAGAAACGGACATGTGCACATATGTATTCACACTTTCATATATGTGTGCTGGCACTTGGAGAACTTGTACAAACAGATGTACTTTTTCACACTCTCTCTGCCACTTTGTTCCTCTCTCGCTCACAAGCCTGATGTTAGCGTGAAAAGTATACATAGATTGAAAACAGGTGGATGGATGCACCTAATATACACCAGGCAAAATCAACTGCACTTTCTTTGTTTTGGAATATATATAAAAATGCAGGTTTAGTTCCAGGATCATGTAGGAGACAGGCGGTTCGGATAAACAAGAGAAGACAGAGGAGACTTTGAAGTTACAGCCACAGGCAGCTGGCAGGAAGGGACACAGAGTAACATCGGCTGAGCTATTAAACACTTGAAACAAACTGACGCGCGCAGAGAAAGATGGAGTGATAGAGAACTGTTGATAGAGGAAAAGGGTTCAGAAAGAATATATGAGAAGTCATCTTAGAGTGAGATGGCCCCAGGAAACTTGTGTCACTTTCACTCATTCACTCAGTAGTTAAGCAAAAACGCATCCTGAGAAGAACTTGATAGACTCTGAGCGGTCTTAAAACTGAGAATTGTGCCTTGTAGCTTGATATTCAAGTCTCTTTGAATCTCTGGATGGCCAACTGAGAGTTGATTGCTTCCCAGACTACCACAGACGGCAGCCTGACTATGCGTCCATTGCAGATTTTACGTTGTCATCAGCTTCATGTCCCGGACTTTGATATAGTCTCTGTTGTCCCGTTGGGCTCCCAAATTTCTACAGTCTGTCATCTTTGTGGCGATTGTTGCCAAGGGCGTCATGGTGGTGCCCCTGCAGCATGGCTACACTGTCTTAAAGAGCAAAGGAAAACAGTGGGAAGAAAGTGTCTTGAAAAGAGAGAGAGGGGCTATTGGCAAGCGATGCAGAGTGCAAGTCACAGTTGATCGTGCACATTGCAAGGAAAAGGCAGCACAGGGGACAGGGGACACGATGCAGGCATGCTGGCTTGCCTCTATTGTTTCATTTTTCTTTCTAGTCATGCTAGCTTGGGTTTTATGCACAAAGTGTTGACTTCAAAAGTGTTGGCGGTTTCCTTCCAAAACCTAAAAACTCCCCAGCCTATTTTCAACATTACAACTTTATCTCTGAGGTGTCTGAGTGGTGTGGTATCTATAATTTTGGAGTTTAAAGGGAGGAGTAAGGACAGACAAAGGGGGTGACAGGGTCAAACAGTAGGAGCAAGCAGGCACCAGAGGAGAGAGGTGGAGAGGAGGGCAGGACCTTCGGAGTAGAGGATGGACATGGAAGTGAGACACTAGATAGATGGGTGGAGGGCTAACACCTTCCCAGCTGGTGGCCAATTAGAGAGGTTAGGTGGGATGCTATGATGGTGCTGACCTAAAGCACACATCATCTCAGTGAAGGGCTCAGTGGGCCCTCTCTCTCTCTCTATCACACACACACACACACACACACACACACACACACACACACACACACACACACCATATAATTGGCTGTGACTTATCCATTCTGGTTTGCACAGGGATAAGTTATAGTTAAATTTAAAATACTGTTCTTTTATTTCAGGTTGAGTATTATAACCAGAGGTGGGGGGAATAATGCGATATTTTGTATGGCAATATTGTATCAATGCACAGACACCAAGTAGTGATTTTTTATTATAGATATTATTAATATTGCATATACAAAAACTTTTGGTAGCATAAAAGAATAATAAAATCAATTTGGTTTTTTTCAGTCCACTAGATACATTTTATCTGCAATAAAAATGATTAAAGTGGGATGAAAATACTGAAAAGGAAAAAACAAATTTAAATGTAGTTTTTGCTTTATTTGCAGTTGAAAAAAGGTAATAAATCACAATATATCAGAATATATGTTTTTGCAATACTCAACATATTGCAAAACATTTGAAATTACAATAATATTGTCGTGACCTATTGTGATAGTATCATAGCTGGGTCCTCTGAGCATTGTCTCATTAAGCTTATTGTACAAGGACATATGCATTATATATAGTCAGAAAAGAATTGGATTTTTTTCTCTTCTCATCTAAAACCATGTATTTGCTGCTTTCATGGGTCGTATGTCTTCTCCGAAGTTAGCAGGCACAATGTCATACATCCTTGTGGCCTTACCAAATGGCAAGAATGAAGGTGTTATTGTGCTTTTATATTTTCACAGTTATAGACTGTGTAAATTGTTGGCATCCCACTATCCCATTGGCTACCTAATTCAAACTGTGGGGTGATCTGGGAGCACTATTGATTGATACCTGACTGACAGGTTGAGTGTTCCAATAGAAGAAGAGAGGCCAGGGATCAGGGTCAAAACTATGTGGCACTGATCGATCCACAAGAACTCAAATGAAAGTGGGTCAAGTTTACCCCCCCCCCCCCTCCTGTTGTGCGTCTTTTTGTGTGTTTCGAGATGAACAGAATGAACCAGAGTAAACAACATCAATCACAATCAACAACATCACCCCTTTGCATATGTGAATCTGATCTTGCATGCTTACATTCTTTTCTGCCGCACCATCCGCTGCTTGATTGGCAGCCCTTGCAGAGTTAGCATTCTGAAGAGGCACCAGGAGAACCCAGCCTTGAAAACTGACTTCAGGAGCTGAGATGTGCATGCGGATTGAATGTGGCAGTGGGGAAGAGCTGGTAAAAATGGCAACTGAATTCCTCTGCATTACCCCGGCAGGACTTCTCCCGTGTTGCTTGCCCAGGGGAACACATTACTCTGCCATTACACTGTTTGCATCCACATTGATTTTCTTCCCCATCACCATCCACTTTGAGGCAATGTAAATAACGCCTGACGCTCGCCAATTGCCAAATGCTCATTCGCCTGCTTGCTACTAAGTGGAACTCACAACTATTTGACTTGTAATTTTCTTTGGCGCTGAATTGTTTTGCAAAGAACCATAATGCATTTTCATCTTCCAATAGTGCTCCCTCGAGATGTTGAGAGCAGCTCTCGCAACACCTTGGATACTGTAAATAGAGAGTATAAAGCCCCCGAATCTGGAGTTGAAAGCATTCTGAATATTGCCATTACTCCCTTGGTTCTACAAAAAAAAAAAAAAAAAATCATCCTGTTGAAAAAATTGTCGCATTACAGTTCACTGATTGCACCATTTTACAGAAAATGTTCCCAAACAAAACTTGTCTTTATTTTCCGTTCTGGTAACTTTTGCAAACTATATTTCCCATGAGAGTAGTCTTTTCCTCTCCTTTTTCCATGCAACCCTTTGCTGACACAAAGCTGCCTGTGTAAATGCAACTTATTTCTTCCTGTAAGAAGATCTGAGAGCCATATGAGTTTTGATCCCTCTAGGTAGCCTCCTATCCTTTCTCCTCTCCCTTTTAACCCCACACCCTATGGACCTGAGACACTAACATTTAGCAAGCATATGGATTACCCTGCAGTGGTGATATGTGTCAGCTTGTCTCAACCCGTGGAGGGAGCACGTCTGTGTTTGTGTGAGTGAGACAGAAAGAGATAAAGAGTTGTTGGAGGAGAGTACAGAACACTGGATATATATTGATTGGCTGTTAGGTTGACTCACCTGAGAGTGAGTGAATGGTCTTCGGAACGGCTTTTTAAGTCCAGGGGCTGTTTTCTCCAGTTTCCGATGGGAGTTGCAGCAATATGAGTGTTTCATTTTTGTGGAGATAAATGCCTCAACTTTTGTTTTTGTGTTTTCAAAGGGATTGGTAAAGTTTTTTCATGTTGGGGCTCAGGAGATTTAGGTTTGGGTTTACTGCAGTTGAGATTCAGGTCCAATTTACCGTAGGTGATCCTTTAACAGATTTGTGTGCATCAGTCACTACATTTACATGCACAAAATATTTCATTTTTTGCCCTTATTTTGAAAAGATAGTATTCCTGCAAAGCTTTTTCCATTGATAATGAAAATTAATACTTCACTAATATTCCTGTTTATATGCAGCCGTCTATACTTACACTATACGAACTTCCGTTCCTGAAAAGGTCAGTGTTGTGATGTGTGCACATATCCAAAAACCTGCTGATATCCAAGTCTGGCATAATGTTTAAAAATATGTGTTTCGTCTCCTGACCAGAAATGTCCTTTTCAGCATGTATCTTCAGCCTTGCAAACCCTTGGGAATTGGTTTGTGTACCATGATGATGCACAGGCCTGACCATTAAAGGCAAGAGGCCCTGTGTTGTATTTGTGCAGTGAAAACCACAGTTAAGACACATATTCCTAATGTGCCATATACATGTCCAATTAATGATATTAAAACCTGACTAATTATGGCATATCTTAATGTCTTAACCCAAAAACTGGTACATTCAGAATAAGGACTAACTCAGAATTTGCTGTTTGCAAGACCTGTATGAAATTCATAATGTTATCATAATCAGAAAAATAGGGGAATATCCGTGTGCACATATGTATGCATATACCGATTAAAGTGTGTATATTTACACTTGTATGTGAATGTGTTTGTGTGCATGCAAATACCATTTATTTCATGGGTAACAAGCTTGTACTCTGGACTCCTTCATGGACTCCACAGTGGCATTCATCATGTCAAGCAAAAGGCCTACAGATTTACCCCCTTTTAAGTATTTCCTGTAATAAAACAGTCACAGCAAGAGTGTGTACAGAAGTGAGTAATTGTGCAACATGTCCTCTGACCATTGTTTGCCTGGCAGCACAAGAATATGCAGTTGCCCACCTGTAATCCCCAAAGTCCCCTGCTTGAAAACATAATTTATTGTACGTTTGGGCGCTAAGGCAGTTATTTTCAGCAAGGGAATACAGAGTATTGGCAGCATATGCAGGGGCACTTTGCATAGCTGTGTTTTTAAATGGATATGGTGTGATTGTTGAGTGGGCGTATATTTTCTGTGTGGATGTTGAATACATTTTTTTCCCCCTATTTCTTATGCTGTGGCTTGTTTCTCTCAACACGGACTGATGGAGTAAAGGAAGTGTTTCACTTTGGAGCTTTACCGGTAATTCACCACAACATCACTAGTCTAGTCACGTCTCGGAGGGTCTGACTCTGGCGTTTTCTCTCCCTCTCACTGTCTCTCTTTATCTTTCTCAGTCAGCCTCTCTCTCTCCTCGCTATGTGGGTGTCATAAAGCATTTGAGTGGATAGTTTGGTCTGATTGTCTAATGAAAGTCTATAGTCTTTCATTATACATCCTATAGTCATTTACTGTAAGTAGTGCTCTAGTCGTAAAAAAACACACACAAATCATCCCAAAGCAAAAGTAAACTATGGATAATGAATAGCGTGCTTTGCTTTCAGTGAAGTTTTCCAGATTTTAGACTTTGAGTTGCAGCCCAAGGTATTTGTCAAGTGCATGACAGAAGATTTTCTTTTGATTTGTGCATTCACAAACACCGGTTACTGTTGACTCATGTATTCCCCTAACTTTGCATGTCTGTTGCAATGGGGATGATGTGCATATCTAAAAGCCCACAACTATACTTCTCTGAACTTTACAATGGAGAAAGCTCATGCGGAGATAAACATTGGTTGAGATGGAAATGTCTCGCGGCTGATGCGAGGGATGGTAATGAAGCCCTGACGCACGTCAAGGATCATCACATCAAAGACAACAACAAAAAAAGAGCCCCCAGATCGCGTTATGAGCGGGTTATATTTACCAGTCGCATCTATCACATCCTCTTATCATACTGGATCTAGATACCTGTCTGTCTCTCTCTGTCCTACCTGTTCTTTATTTCACTGCCTACTTCCACAGACTCTCCAGACTCATCTAACACTTTATATTGTCCTGTTCTTCACTCTGAAGATGGCTGTCAGACATGTAGTTGTTCTTGCTTTGGTTCTTGCTTTGGTTCTTAAAAGCTTAATCATGCAAAAACCATAATTCTAACTATGGGAGTTGGATGTAGTGTAAATGTGATAAGTGCTTTTACAACATTAAAGGGGTTTTGACACCTTTTGCTTTTCCTTCAATCTAAGAGAACATGCTGTACTTGTACAAATATTTATGACAGCTAAACCTACAGCAACTATTATTTTTCAGAATTTTTGTGTTCCAAAGACAGTAAAGCTCCTCACACTATTGTAGATCTCCTCCCGTGTCCACCAAAAGGGAAATCAATAATTCATCATGTCTAATTTGTAAATTTAGCATAGCATTATCAGTTTGTTGGGTTTTCTGCTGAACAGCTATAATGTATGTTCATACTGTATGTATTTTGAATAGATTGATAGATAGACTTTATTGTACACCTCAGTGGAAGTGTGTCTTTGGCTTCACTTAAACACAGCAAAGGTAGATACAAACACATAATACATGACACTATTAAAAACGCACAGATGTACAATGTACACAGTACAATAGTGCAAACAGACAGGTAGGAACAATAATACTAATCCTGGGTTAGCCTGTGTAAAGCATTGGTGTCAGGATTCACCTGAATATTAGATGTCTTTAAAACTTGGTCTACCAACTGTAATTTTTTTCTTTCCCCGATACTTAATACAAATTGAATTTCAAAAAGTCAGCTCTGCTGTCTTCTTGGATGTCTTTTTTTCTCTATTCTTCACCTCCTTTTTTCTGCAGTGTCAGCTTTTTACATCTAAACCAGTTTGGCTTATCGGCCTGTGCTCGACCATAGGATCAATAGCTGTCTTTGCCAGTCACTCCACCGCAGCCCTTAAAGTCTGTTTGTCTGAGTCAGGATTTATTAACAGCAGCACTTGGTTGAGGACTCAATCTGCAACGTGCCATCGATCAAAACTGCAGTTATGATGAACTTTGCGCCACCCGCCTAGAAATGCTCCAGCGGAACATTATCTCAAACACCTGGTGCCTTGCTGCAGATTGGCTCACCCCAGCACTCCACACTTTGTTACTCCCGCTGTCAAATTGCTCAGGCTAAGAGCTGGAGAAGGGATTTGGAGTGCAGGAAGCAAGGTTAGTGAAAATGGGCCAAAGCAGACCCATGTATTCTATCAACCCTTCAGGCCTCCATGTGTGTTCTCAGTTATATTGTCAAAATGAAACTGCAGCAAGCACAGAAAGGGAAGGCAATCTATTCTTCATTATTACAAATCATTAATTGATCATTGATCATCTGTGTTATGTTAAAAAACAGCAGGTGCAGCAATTTACTAGGCAGTATTTAGTCAAACCTATAAACCAGCTCCCCCGAGGCAAGCAGCTTGGAGAGCAATGTGTCTGTGTAAGCATGTCTAGCCATGTGTTACCTCACTCCCATCCCAGTGAGACCGGAGAACACGTAGAGGTTAGAGGTAATGGCCCAGATCAATGTGCCCTGACTGGGTGTCTCTTTAGTTGTGTTTACTAAGTACTGCACCATTGGGATCCAATCTGTCGCTTTTAACAGTCCCACAGATGCACTAATGGCTTATGATTGTACACTGAGACATATTTAAGTTTTGCACATTGGCGCCCTGGGCGTGCAAATTGATTTTTTTTTTAATTTTAAGAAACATTATTTTATTTGTGCAAGAAAGACTTTCATCAGTGTCCTCATGGGAGAATTTGGATACTGAGTGTCCATATTGCAGTAGCTACTGTACTGTAATACATTTATGACATTTAGAAAATATATTTGTGAGTAATCCTCATATCCAATTTTTTTCTCTTGATCTACAATCGCCAAAATGCTTAATCCTGCTCTTTCGGACACTGGAGCGGAGGGTATGTTTATCTTCTTTACTTGTCTGTCTTACTACGGTACGTCTACTATTTGATTAATTATATTAAGAAAGGAGCTGCAGAACTGTTGATACAGTGAGAACAAGGATCAGTGTAGTCAAAACTACAATCAATCCCTTGTTCGTTGTCTTTCATCATCTGTCGCTTTAGTGAAAACAGTTGTTATAAACTGATGTTTGTTCGGCAGCTTTCTCTGATGCTTCATCCTACAGCTCGCTTTGATCCCTTAATTCAGATCCTGGGTCAAGTACTGCTAATCTAAAGAAGGATGGCTTGCTTCAGAGGCTTTTTATTATGGTGTGATCAAAAGAGAATGGAAGCTGTATGGAAATTGATTTTCTAGTGCCTTGCTTGGTCAACAGCACTGTTTTCTGCCAGATTTCTATACCTTTAACCTTGGCCTCCCCCAATCTTTCTTTGAGAATGTGATTGGGGTGACACAGTAAGCTTCACAGGACTGTGAAGGATGTCACACTAGTCAATTAATCAATCACAGTAATTAGCCAAGATGGAGCAAAAGGAAGGGGGGAAAGGGAGAGCTGAGAGGAGAGGCTTAGGAGGAAAGCATCATATGAAATTAATTGGCCAAAAGCACAGTGCTCTTAGTGGTTTGTTGTAGAGGACACTGGCTACGGCAGTTAGATTGTAAACGCAGGGCGGTGAGGACGAGTACACGCAGCCCTTTAATGCCAAGTCATTGCATTGCATCTGACTGTGTAATGCTGTTTGTGTGTGTGTGTGTGTGTGTGTGTGTGTGTGTGTGTGTGTGTGGGCGGGCGCTGGCGCACACATGCATGTTTGAGTATGTGCACACTTTACAAGATCCCACTGCAAGGCAAGAAGTCCAACAGGTCCTTGAAAGTAGTCCAGTGTTCGGGCCTCGTCCACACTAATACGTTTAAGTTTGAAAAACCGCATTTTAAAAGGGTAACAGTCTCCATACACATAAGTCTTTAAGCACTGTTTCAGAAATAATCTCAGTCCGAATAAACACACCTTAAAATGCCTGTCACATGATCAATTGGGTACACTGGGCATGTGTGAACCAGTTTAAACAGCAAGCAGATTGTCCATTCTGAGGTTGGTTGATTAGTTACACAACACAACACAACAGTAGTAGATATTTTATTGAAATGTGTGTCATTGCTCTATATTCAGTGGTGAAATGATAAAGACAAAATAGATAGACCAACTCCAAACAAAATGACTTTAAAGGTGGATCTGTGTTTGAAGGGTGGCCACCCTGCAGTAACAGCAGAACATCTTGTTCCTGAGTTCCCCTGAGTGGACGGAGATGTCACTGTCTGATCTAGGTCACTGCTCAACCACAACACATCCCTATTCTCCATCTCTAACCTCCCTTTTTCATAAAACAACTTGCAAATATGAGAACAAAGGCCACAAACACGCGTGCACCACACACAGTACGTAGCCTCCTGTGAAAAACTAGTCCTCTTGACAAGTAATTTACTGTGACAACATCAGCCAAAGGTGTCAGATAATTCCCCCTTCTTTCCAGTGCAAATCAGCCTGCTTTTTTTGAATCAAGCCCCGTTGTGCTGATGCTAGTGGAGTGATGTGCTTTGTAGAGAATGGCACTTATTTCTTTTGTACTGTATCCCTAACACAGGTGAAACTGCTTTGGAAACCAGTAGAATCCACCTGAACCCACTGGCTGAAGAAAAAACTTTTCTGATTTTTAAAATTAGAAACCTAGAGATTCAAGCAGCAGTGCAGTCAGGTATCAACCCTTTTTTTTTTTTATTATGGCTGACTCATTCCAGACTCCTGGGATCATATAGACAATTGAAGCAGCAGACATACAGACTGAGTCATCCTCATGTTTGATGACACATCACAGTGGGGTTCTTCCTCTACACGATTCGGAAATCACGATTATTTACAAAATATCCTTGTATTTTAGGGTAGGAAAGCTCACATTTGTGGCTAGTAATGAATGAGGAAACAAGGGAACAAGCAAGGTGAAATAAAGCAAGGACGTGCTCGCTGGTTCGAAGTGTAATATATCTTAATCTTCTTTGGGCCAGGATACGTGTGCATGTGTGTGTTTGTACAGTCAGTATGTATTCGCTACTCATCTGGTGCTACTGTGAATGTGTTTATGTGTGTGCAGAGTGGCGGTGATATACCCCTCTTCTTCCCATTCATCAGACAGAGGCTGTCTTTTTTTTCATATGAGGTGACACCAGGCCAACCTGAATATATTTACAGAGGAACCTTTATGAACTCTGGTGAACGTGCCTTGACCGGCAATTACTTGCAGCACAGCAGCGTGCCTCCATAAAACCTCTTCTCAACTGCATCAATAAACGTGGTGAGGCAAAGGGTGACAGGCAATGCTGGCCCTCACCGTAAAAAGCCTCAGCTACACTGTCAAACAAATAGAAGGACAGTTGGTGTCTTGATTTAAAACTTTTTTTTGGCTAGTTTGGACGGTGGCAAAAAATGTTGATATTGGTGTATATATTGTGGAGCCCCACAAGTCCTGACAGATTATCTTTTTTGTGCAGACTATATATATATTTGACTGTATATGTGTGTGGATATATTTGTGTGTGTGTGTGTGTAGTTGCCAGTTTACAAATCTTACGTGGATTTAAATTATAATAAGAAATGTCAATTCATGAAAAAATAAAAGAATAAACAAAGAGATCAATAAAGAAACAAATAAATCTTAACTTTGGTCAGCAGCAGTCAGTTTAAACAGTGTTAACAAAAGAAATGGATAAAAGGCTGTAGTCAGTTTTTTTTTTTTAAGTTTTAAAGAGACAGTATGCAGTTGCCATTTCTCAGTCAAGACAATGAGGAAAGATGGACTTTGATTAAATCATGAATTGGGATCATTCATTCCCTACATGACTCAGGCAGAAACCATGTTCATAGACAAGTTAATGTATTAAAGTTCCATTCATGTTACTTTTAGTCATGTCATTTGATAACACTCAAATGAAATTGACACACAATAATGATAAGTGGCAACTGGCGTTTAAGTTGCATTACTACCGCCTCAGTGGGCGTATGGGTGGTTTAGCTATATTGAATATTTATTTTATTTCTGTTGAGTAAAGTTAGATCAAGATATTTCTCGTTACTGTTTTATTGCCCAGCCCTACGTATATATACAGTTTTTACATTTTCCATGAAAAACTTCCACAAACTATAATAACCTGCACTAACCATAAAATGAAACAACTTATTACATTATAGGTTAAAAAAAGTCATTGCATTATGTATTATAGGAAGGGTATTAAATTATGGTTTTTATTGCATTTTTTATTACATTATTAGCAGTTCTTATGTGATGAGTTGTTGGCGTAGAGGCTGAGTCAGATTTTTCCTGTTTTTTCTTTTTGAATAACCGATTACACTCAATGCAGACAAGGCTGTTGCCTCATCAGGGGTTAAGTCAGAGCTAAAGTGATATAGTGGTTATATGATCCATTAGACCCCCTCTGTAAGTGGGTTTTTGCTTGGTAGAGATTTTTGTAGAGTGCCAGAGAGGTGTCAGCATCATATTGATCCCACAGCACTGCAATCTTTCTTAATCCTACTTTCCCCATGGACAGAATGAGACAGAAGCAAAGACAGAGAGACAGGCAAAAAAAAAAGTTTTATCTTGACAAAGCTCTAACATAATGCGTAGGTAATGACAGGACTTTGCAGGTGCACCAAGTGCACTTTTAACAAATTGTTGGTTTATTGCTAGTGAAGTGATCTAAAAGGCTAAGATTTTTCTACAGTTGATCTTATAAAGTTGGTGACATTTAAATTCTGAAATGAATGAGGACACATTTACACATGTACACGAGACCTGCAGTTCATTCTCCTGTAACTTGTAGCACAGGTTATCAGTCTCATCCATGTGAACCTCATATACTCCTAACATTGCACCCTTTCTTTTCGACACTGAGGCCGCCTTTTTTTTTTTTTTAATTAGATGGTCTGATTAGAGAACATTGACAAGAAGAATGGGCGGGGGGTGAGGAGAAAAAATAATTAAAATAGGGATTAGTCTGGTCTGGGGCTCATGCAGACAGAATTAACGGCTAGCGCTGCCTGTTTCTATCACTTGCAGATCAGTGCTGCTAATATCACGGTGTTATTAGCTTCACTATCCTCCCCAACTGTGTGATAACGGAGGATTACGGAAGGTGCTGTGGCCAGTGAACCAGAGAAAAACAGTGTGATTTGTCTTAGCATGGCTAATTAGTGCGCTTGTTTGCATGGATGATATGGATCAGGGATGAAGCTGATCCATTGACAGGAGGCCAGCTTTGGAGGCTATATTGTTGCTCAGCACAAAAATACATGTATAAACATGCAAAGTTGTTTGTGTTCTGTGCACATGCATAAATAAACAAAAACAGTCATTAAATTATATTGGATTTTTGGAGCCAGAAGTGACCTGAGGTGATCATATTTGAACCAGCGGTTGGATCTCAAATGTCCTATTTTTTTAAGTTGCGTTAGTGTGCCCCATTTTTTTTTTATCATACTGTGTCCTCTCTCTCTAAATTGGGATATTTTCATCGGTCGGGGGAAGCAGCAGAAGCAGACTTTTTTCGTGAGATTATTTTTTCTCAGTAGCAATTTGTTGTATTTGAGTAGCCGGGTGGATAATTGATCTGTTGATCTGGTGAAATCTGATCAGGTCAGTGGATCAGAGGTGAGTGAATGCAAACTTTTAGACCCAGTGTATGAATAGTAAAGTTTCACTTTAACTGTGCCTGGCATTCTGCTGCTCCTTCTGTGCCCAGAGTATGCTCTGTGCTCTGAGAGTGTGGTGATTAACCAAACTGTCTACATGTTCAGATGGCGCTCCTAATGTATGGTCCAGCTCCAGATTAGCGTTTTCTGATCGTTGTTGGCTGCCACAAATAAATGAGTGTGTGGTAAACCCTTGTGTTTTTTGTTTTGCAAATATGTTCATTTCTGCTGTAAAGTTGGGCATTTTAACATGGAAGGTCTATGGGAATTGATTCATTTTGGAGCCAGCCTTCAGGGACCATTTCAGGAACTGCAATTTTTTGCACTTGATCTTACCTTCACTTTTCAGCTCTGTGGGTTGTCACTGGAGTAGGGGAAGCAGAGTAGCCATACCTGCAGGCTGGGTCAGGCACCCAGATAATGGCCTCCTCTCTGTGTTGAGTCTGGGATGAAGGGAGCAGATACACCAGGCCAACACTGAGATGCTTAGGAAGAGCTTTACCCTCAGGCTACTAGGATTCTAAATGAGGACCCTATTAGACTGCCCCACCCAATCATGCACACTTATTCATTATTACACTCTTTTTTAATGCACAAATTGAAGGAACTGACAGGATACCATTTCACTAGATTTGTATTTGCATGTAATAAATAAATAAATTGATTGATTGATTGATTGATTGATTGATTGAAAACTTGCCCTGTAGGGAGCTTTACCTTCTCTTCATGTCCACAGTGTTCTGTCAAGCTAATTACTGTTACCTTGCCAGGCCCTGGGTCCGCACTGCATAATGAAGTGCTTTGTATGATTTATCTGTTTGTATGTTTACAGGTTGGTAGCATGCATAGTATGTTCGACTTGGAGTTTTTCAGTGTTGTTTTCTAGAAATTACTGGAGATGTTATGCACATGCATGAGAGTCAAGGAAATAAAAATTAAACTGACCAGCAAGATTCTACACTAATATATCACTTAAATTCTGTGCAGCTGTTTTTAACTTTATTTTTTTCCATTTCTTCTTGTTAATATTGGATCTACAGCATTCAATATGAGCTTATTAATGAAAAGATTCACCATAAACAAATCTTGATGATTAAAATCCCTTATTAGCTGCAGCAGCTACACAATGTATTGCAGAGAGGACAAGGACATCTCTATGGAATATTATTGACTGATTTTTGTTGTTTAAAAAAGTACTGTTGTGCAATTACTAGGTCAGCATAAAGTAGTGTTGGTGGTCTTTGAAGAAACTTTGTTTCCTTTATGTGGTTATGAATTCTCTTTGCAGTGCAAGTTAAATGAGGTCTTAACTTAAATGTGCCTTTTTTGATAAAGCAGAAAAAGTATTATTTTATTTGAAGACTATGTTTCTGGATAACCCCTGACTTGGAGAGCTCTGTTCTTTCTTTCTCTTTTTTACCCCTTTTTGTTTGAGTTGCCTTTGCTTACACACTTGATCCTGTTAGTAGAGCTTTAACTTTGAAGGGTATTTTTATGTTATGTATCAGAGGTGAAGAAAAGGCATTTTTACCCCTTTAATGTGCTATAAATAGTACCATCAGAGCAACGCAGATAAGTAGTGTTGCTGAGGGATTATTCTGCCTTTTCTTCTCTTGGTGTGGAAGCCACAGGGAGGGAAGGGGGAGGGGGAGGGGAGGGGAGGAGAGGGTTGGCTATAGGCTTCACCAAAGCTAATACATTTAGTTCCTCTTAGCATCCTTCCTTTTTTCATAAAGTCTGCTGACACAGGCTTTCTTTGGACTTTCCCTCCTCGAGTTCCCTTCGTTCCCAGTTCATTACAGCAAACGCTGTTCTCAAGTTGTTTTTTCATCTTTTCTCCATCCTTCACAACAATGCTTCCCCTGACAGCAAAGTCTTCCTCCAGGGCCCTTAATTGGCCTGCTGTAAGCCTCTCTATTGTATTTATCCTTTTATTAATACTTCTAAAAACTGTATAGATTATGACGTTGACTATACACACTGTCACACTGCTCTCTCAGGTTTCTTGGCTACAGCAAGTAGTTGACAAAGTTAACAACTCTTTTACCTGAGTCAAAGTATAGATAGTAATGTACTTTAGTACTTGTTTTAAAAATACTTACATAACACATTGTTATATATTGTCACAATACATTTACTGATCCTCAGTACTCTAAAGCAATCCCATGAATGCACTTGAATGCAATGCTTGTGGAACCTGTAGAATGAAAAGCTTGTTGAATATGTTGTGAAGACTTTTAATGCCCAAAGAAACACAAATTGATATGCTTTCTCAGGTTGGTGAATTCTTGTGGATGGTGATGAAGTTTGATGTACTTTTGCATTGTAGAAACAATACAACCTCTGCAGACATGAGAATAAAAAGAAATGTAGTGGAGTCAAAACTAAAATATTTTCCTTTGAAATGTAGTGGAGTCAGTTTTCAACAAAAATAATATTCAAGTAAAGTGCAAACACTCAAAAACTGTACTTAAGTAAACTAACTTACTGTCCAACACTGGTTATAGTCTGTTTTGTGTATCATTTAAAATATACATTATGCGTATCCATAAATTTGTGATTTCATTTTTAAAATATTCTTCAAGTGACAAGCTTTAAACGCTGAATTACAATACATTTAAAGAGAATTAAACATGTATCTCTTGCAGTGTTTTCCTTTCACTCCATTCATTCTTCCCTCCTTTTGCTCCTGTGCCATGTTCTTGGTTCCAACCCTTGGCCTGGTTGGGGCTCAGGAAGCCCCCACAGCAGATTAGCTCAGGCTTTAGCTGTGGTCCTGACATCAAAGGTGCAAGAGGAGAGGAGGGAAACAGCAGAGGAGCAGGGACACAGGACTGCAAACACTGGCACCAATATGGAAGGGGTGAGAGGAGGACACAGAGCAAGGCTGAACAAGAGATGTGGAGGATGAAGGGCCACAGAAACAGGGGGGAGGTTGATTCGAAGAGGCTGTCAAACAGGACTAAAAAGAAGGGAGACTGGATATAGAGGGAGTGAATTAATGGGCACAGGTTGTTCCAATCAGACCAAGGTCAAATAGTGTTTGTGCAGCTACATTTCATTTCTTATTTTACCTTGTCTACTATAGGTCGAATAGATTTGTCTCATCTCACACAAATTTAGAACTGGGCAATTAAGAGAATGTAACTGAAAGTTGGATTAGTAAACTTTTGTTTTTATCAAATCCTTGTGCAGTCCCACAATGAGCCCTTAATATTGTGTGCTACAACGCATTCAAAGCGGAGTTTATCAATTATTAACATTTAACTATTTTCTTAGGTCTTGTGGGGGTATACACAGCTTTCTATGCCATAGAGAGTAAAGCTTTCAATAAAACCTCTGTATGATGTGTTTGTATGCATGCCATGCATGCCACCAAGCAGCAGTTGAAACCCTTCTGTAAAATGTTTGTCATATTTGCTTTTTTTTTAGATGTTTTTTATTTTTTCCAACAAAACTAAACATTTGAGGATGGAAACCAAGAATAGCCGATTCTGAATTAAACAAACTCCAGCCCCTGATTATAAGCCGATACTTTTATCAGATTTGAGGCAACTCTCTTTATTGACAGCTATCGAATGGCAGTCAAACAAAGGTTAAACTGGTTTTTAACCTCAGTACACACAGTGTGTTTTGTCTGTGAAACTTTATTTCAAGGGCATGCAAGAGGAAGATATCCAAAGTGAATGAGTCCAGCTTTCTCATGTGCAAAATATTGTCATCCTTTTTGACAATATGGCTTCTTAAATCTCTTCTTACTGAATCCCATCGCAAGCTGCCTATCCAAAGTAGCTAACTGGTCCACATTCATTTGATCCAGTTTCAGAGGTGGCCAAGACACAGTAAAATATTTGAAGTATAGGCATGATTACATTATTACATGATTACATGTTTTCTCTTCTCATATAGAAGAGGGGGGAAAAAAAACAACACACACACACACACACACACACACACACACACACACATACATATACATATATATATATATATATATATATAAAGCTGGATAGATGGATAAATATGAACATGACCACTTCCTGTGGCTATGTTAAGTTAAATTATCATAGCTTTTAGCTAATGATGAATCATCCAGGACCTAACTAATGGCGATGTGTCAGTCACTTGTGCATTTGGGATTTATGTTTGCATTTTCAAAGGGTTGACACTACGGGTGTCTGCTAGATCTTTAACAGATGGGTGTAACAAATGTAGAAAACAGCATCCAGGATGCAATTTGGATAATTGGTAATTAATTAGCTGAATCATTTCCCTTGTTATTTACAAAATGTGTTTGTGGTTGTCCCGACACTTGTCAAAAAGCACTGCCCTGTTAGTGTGTCACACACCCATACCAAAAGTGTACGACACACTTACAAAGCAGTGTCAAAAGGCACCTTTCACGTGCGCATGGAATGTGCTGGGTGGCGTCAGCTGAGAAAACGGCCTGACAGAAAAGGTTGTGGTGTTGTTATATGCAGGTGGACAGCCAGATGGCACCTTCCGTGTCCACCCAATGCAAGCACAGGCAGCGTAACTTGAGAAGGCAGCTTGATGGAACCTGTTGCATGTGCATAAAACATGGCTGGACAGCATCAAGTTGAAACACTGCCGGTACTGACGTAATATAAATAGCCCGAGGGCACCTATAGGTTGAGTGGGAGGGATGATGGATGGGTCCCAAAACCAACAGACTTTAATGTTGTAGTCTGGGGTTCACTTCCCTTCTGAATGTTATGTTTTTTAGTTTTTTTTACATCACCTTACCATGTGCCTGCTTCCCTTAATCCTAACTATCCATGCCAGCATGTGCGTTTGTTGTAGTTCCAGTGTTTGTTGCCGTGTGGTGTAGATGTTTAAACATAACCACGTGCAGTGTCATCCCATCATATGCATTTGTTGACATCATGGTGGCGGCATCCCGGAACGTAATTATCAGGCACAAAAGGATACCTAACTCATAATATGTAGACGCAGAAGTTATTTGACAAAGTGGCAACATACGATGACATGGAATGAGAATGTGTTGATTAGGTTAACCATAATAGTAGTAAACCAGGTCACTTGTTGATCTGTAGCACTTGGTGCTCATAGCTTTGACCTGTGTGTTTACCTGTTATCACGTTGAACCTGCACAGAAGCTATTTTAGGGATCAGACTGATAAAAAAGGAGGAAAATGATAATTGTTGCATTGTCTATCTGTGTGTCTGTGTGTGTTTGTGTGTGTGTTTCTTTTTGTTGTCACTGGATTTGGGTGGTGAATGATAGTCACTCATAGCATTCACCCTTCCCTGAGGCAGCCCTCCCTCTGCCAGCCAGGCGTGTGTTCACAGAAGTGCTGAATCTGAGGCTAATTATCAAGCACACGCTGCTGCTCAGGGAGCTCCGTGGCAGATCCCAAGACAGAGGATGTGTGAACATAAAGTCACACACACACATGCATGCACTCTTGCACACACCTACACAGAAATATATCTTAGTGGGAAGATATTTGGGTGCTCATGGGCAGGGCATTAAAGTCACACCATTTATTTAACTGTAGCTAATTGAGTCCAGTGGGATTGTTTGTTGTTATTGAGCTTTCTTTATGAGCAAAGAAAGGGTGGAGGAAGGAAGACAGAATTTAACTTGCATGCATCTTATGTAATGTTCAAGGCCTCAGTCTGTTTCCACTTTGACTCTTGATTTCAGTCCATAGGAAATATATACTTATACTAACACATCTATTTGACCCTCCCTATTACTAACAGGCGCTATGTTACACACAATTACTGATTCATTCTTGTTTTAGGTTTCAAACAAATTTCTATAAACAGTCTGACATGGGCAAATGAATGTATTGATTACATTTTTAAACAGAGACCACAAAATAAATTCCTGCTGTGAAAATACAGTATGTCAGTTGTGGTTAATGGTCTGCAGTGGGTATTAATTCTGGCATGTCATATCATTTAGAGGTGCAACATTAGTCATTGTGTACAGACTTGTGCTTTGCTCAGTGATGGAATACCTTTTGATTACCTTGGTTCAAACAGGCAGGCTGGCATTGAGATATTGTTTGTCTATACACGTTTACAGATCCCTGTTTGGCCTTTTTACTATATTAATACATTAACAAAGGAGACTTGAGAGCTGAACTGTAAAAGTACGGTGGAATAGCTGATTGCTGTTGCTGTGGCTTAAAATAATGTTTTTTCTATTCCCAATCTTCTTTTTCACTTTTCATTTTTAGTGCGGAGTGCTTATATCTTACTGTTAGACATCTTTGTTATTCTAAGACTATAATACGCATTTACGACTTCTGAAAACAATTATTTCTGCATGCAGAATCTCTGTTCTTTTCAGGCAATAACTCCTAGAATACCTGTAGGAAAAAGACCAGACTCAGTTTCCCAAAATTAGTATCTATGAGCTGCTGCATACGAAGTGAAAGCAAATTCTTAGACCCAGCTCAAACAAAGCTATAAAATTTTGACGTAGCGTTTCTACTTTAACCTGCGCAGTAGTTTGGAACTGGTTTAACATGCACAGACCAGTTGTATATGTTTTATTATCTTATGTGCTGCTACTTAAGCAACCAAATTACAATAATAAGCATTGCGACTTGAGTCAGTGGGATACACACGGGAGAAACAAGATGAGAGAAAACATTCAGAGAAATAAGAGTCATAGAAAATGAATTTCATTTTGTGTGTTGTGAAGGGAGAAAAGTAGACAGCGAAAACAGAGCCTTTAATCAAGAATGGACAGACTGACTCTTACATGTTCATTTTTTCCACAGGCAGTTCAAAACCAGTATGTTTCATTGTATGTTCCAAGACTGCAGCGATTATTACAAGCGGCAGTATGAAGAGCCACAATGAGACAGAGCACAGAGCAAACACATGAATCTGAAATGTAGGTACAAAAAATAAAACACTGAATCATAATTCAAGTTCTATGTTAGACAAATCACCGATTGAAAAATCCTGTAACACAATTTCAATTTAAGGGCCTATATATCCACTGTATCTTGCACCTTCAGTCTCAAATGAACTTCTCTTGGACATTTTGTTCATTGGACTCCAGTAATTGCCAGTATTCCAAGGAAGAGAAATGGGAATTGCACTTGGCAGAGGCAAATTGTTAACACTCTGGTCTTTTCTAATTATCCTCTGGTGACTTTGACCTATTTCACTACAGGGTAGCACAATCAGGAGAGGCTGCACCTCTGGGCCTTGTCCCTCTTACTCAGGATAGCAACATACAGTACTTTACCCCGTGTGACTGTGTTACCGCAGGCTCTCTGTCTGTCAGGGAAAGACTGATGCTGATTGACGGCAAACACAAGGTCTCTGTCACAGCTACTGTAATCACATTCTCCATGGAAAGACTGAGGCATACTCAGTCTTTCATGCCCTGATGGCCTAGAGGTATGAAACACATGAAAGATATGTTATTTACCATAATGTAGTCTCAATGTAGTGGAGCTCAAGTACATGCTTTACCATGTACAAGATGTTTCCGTGGATATCTAGTGCAGTGTTTCCATAACTGCCTCTACAATTTTAAATTTTAATGATTTTAAATTGATATTGGATATTTTGATTGACCAGCCTTCGGCAGACCTTGCTGCCTTCTCCAGCAGACGACATACTATTCCACGTCTTCACATAATGGTAAATAAAGAATTTTTTGAGCCATGTTGCCATGTTTAATAGCTCTAACAGCTACATTTCTTTAAATCAGAGGGTAAAAGAGCTTGAAGGTAGAATAACAATACATCTTCTTGACCTGATTTTGTCTTTGCAATCCTTCTGACTTTCCAGCTGTCAACAGTGACATGCTAACAGACAAGTGAAGGCCTTGTGGAGATCTGCTGATTCCTCTGCCACATGCCAGTGAAATCTACATGCTAATAAAGATATTCGATATGCAGTGCATAAAGTTCCCTCTGTATGACTCATACATTAAGAGCTGATAGATTTATTGCTGTAGAATAATTATCATTCTGCTATACATTACTGTTTAGTCTCTGATTCAAAAGAAGTGCATTTAGTTTTTTTTTTTCATTAGCTGAATTATTCACTGAATACTGATTTAGTTCCAGTCAAAGCCACTCCATCCACACATCCACCCCCACAACCTATTTGAGTCCTCTTAAGTGCTTCCTGCTTGGGGCTCTAATATTAATGAGAGAGGAATTAATGACAGCACCGCCATTGCGCTGCCATTAGGCTACTCCTGTCCCAATTAACTGATGTTACTGCTGCCATTCTCATAAAGGTGCCTTACCATTTTGAAGTTGAAATGAATATCAATTATTGTGCACTTTCAGTGGAGCTATTTTGAGAGAGGAAAATAAAAAGTTTGTTTGTACAGCAGATGAGTGCTGGCACGACTTAAGAGCTCTGCTGTAAAATGAAATAGTATGAGTGATTGGAATGGAAGTTGAATGATGTGCTGCGGTGCACAGCCAGCAGACAGCTGTCTGCAAACACCAGTGCAAATAACTACAGCTGTACCTGTACGTGCATGTAATTAACTTTGGATAGGTGGTGCATGTCTATACATACAGTATGTATGTAGGGCATTGTGCTTGTGCACATAAATCGATGAGTGTCAATGGATTTTGTGGCTCAAGATATAAGGATTAGAGTAAAGGACAGATTTAATACAGAAGTCTGGCGGGGCGGGGGCATCAGGAAAGGTCTGTTTTTATCTGTGTACATTCGATTACTAATGCAAGCTCGAATATCTATCCATAGCATCAAAGCTCAAGCAGACACAAATTACACCAATATCTGCTATATAAACAGTGGTTTAGCTGCCTAAGGCTTCTAGATTATGTTATGAGTGGTGAAAATGGAAAACACAGTTTAGACCAAGACATTGAGGGCTTTTTAGGCCAGACCAAGACCAAGAACAGACCACTGTGAGATAAGTCAAATTCAAGAGTTATTTTTATCAACCGTTTTTATTCCCATACTGTGCATATATGTATATGTATAAGTGCACCATAAGAAATATGTTGATGGTGGATTGTATGTGGGAATTTTCCTTTGTTTTCTCTGGGTAGACATACACAAACACTAAGGAGCTGTAATGAACTGAACCATCTCTATTCAACACTCCTTTTTGCACTAGTAATTTAGTGATATCCCTGCAGTTGTTGTCTTTGCCAGTCTTGAAATATAATCCTATTTTTTTTTTTTTTTTGTCCGAGACCAAGAGAAGAATGCGATCAAGTGTGAGACGAGACTTAAACCTTCAAAAGGACCAATCTCAAGGACCCCAACACTGTTTACACCAAACAGAAAATAAATTAGAATCCTTACTGTACCTAACTAGGAGCCCTGTATTATGACTTGTACCAGATGGTGAGCTGATTGTATCATTACACCCCTTGTTAGCAAGTTGTCTGATTTAGGAAGGTTGGATATGTTTTGTACACACCAAAACCCTCAGCCTTCCTGAAGAGGACATGTACTACATGTTTCTGTCAGGCAGAAGTTGGTAGGCAGCATCTTGATGCATTAGCACTCAAACACAAGTGTCGCTGAGGGCTGCAGAGGGTTGCTGTTGGTTGCTTAGAATAATGAAGCAGCTTCTGCCTATATTTGAACGGTTGCTGTTATTACACTCGTCCACGTTTTATTATTTCAACTCATAACCATTTTTTTTGATGTTACAGAAAAGAAAAACCCAACTCCATTCCCCCCAGTGTATTTCTCACTCCACTCATTTTTCTGCATCCCTTGTTCGGCCTGGCATGCTTGCTTCCAACTGGCAGACGTGCTACTGATTAATGTGTTCATAATCACCACGGAGACAGAGAAAGGTGATTAATACTAGTCATTTAACATGGAACCTCCACTGAGAGCGTTTGTCTGAGTGAGTGTGTTTGTGTGGCTTCCTGGCCCCAGTTTTTGTCTATCTGTGTGTGTGTGTGTGTGTGTGTGTGTGTGTGTGTGTGTGTGTTTGTGTGTGTGTTTTTGTGCGCGCAAACTGTACTGTACATGTCAAAGGAATGATTTATGTATTTCCGCTCTAACAACTGTAGGGTAATTGTTGTGAAATTAAGGCATGTTTTCACCTTTTTGAGTGTCTTTGTATCAGATGGATGGAGATGAAATTCAAGGTTGAACAGGCTGTGCTTGATTCACTGTCTTTTAAAATTTCCTCTTGGATTGACAGATATCTTCTCTGAATTGACAGGTCCTTTGGGACAGAACAAAATAGCACTTGTATGTTGTCAGCATCCTGAGCTCACTCTCTTTATGTCTTTATATTGGCCCACAGTATATTATTATGAAAGAATCTCCAGGGTTTTGCAGTCTAGTCAGTGGCCACCCAGCTTAATGACATGGGCTATTAAGGTTTCATTAATCCACACAGTGAGGGAATGAGGATGGGGATGATGTGTCTGCCCACATACTGCAACCACTGCAATGTCCTCCATGGACCCAGATTTTTATATATATCCTACAGAAGGATGTAACTTTGTCAGTGACAGCGAAAGAGCATTATGTTTTCCTCTGAGATCAGCTGAAAGTAGCAGCATGCAGCATCAATGTACATAGACACGTGTACAGTGCACACATGCACACAGACACATTATAATTATCATTCTCATCATCATCATCAGCAGCAGCAGGCATACCAAATCTGTGAAATATGCCTTATTAAAAGTCTGAAACAAGCCCAGGTTAAAGAAGCCAACAGGATGCCCTCAGTGTTTTCTCTCTTGCATTATGTAGCATTTCTTCTTTTACTTCTTAACAGTAGTTTTAAAGCAGAATCGATTAGAGTTGGGGACATCAAGAACTGTTTTTCAAATGACCCACTGTTGTTAAGCACATAAATGAATTAAGAAAGATCAATGGGGTATTTAGTTCTCCTTCTATTTATTGTTTATGAAACATCTGTTGATGCTTACAGCATTAGAAGAGCATTCTGATATCACCTATATATGTATTTTATCGTCAGGATATTTCTGTTTTCACCTTGCATAAACCCTTTATGTTTACCTCTTCAAAGCACCACCTCTAATGTGTGGTCAAGTGTTATGCGTTTATCTCTGAGTGGGTAATTTATCTTTGAAAAATGGAGTGACAGTGAAAGGTGAATCTAATGCTGACTTTGCACCAGTTTTTGCTTTAAATCACAGCAAGGCTGGAAAATTATACAGCTGTCCCCAGCTGAACTCCAGTTGCAGTCATTTTTTCCGAAGGCGAATTGTCATCATGAGACCTGTGAAGATGGATAATGTAAACAAGCGCATGACATGTCTAGCTGAGAGGCAGAAAGACCCATGGTCAAGGTTTTATGTGTTAATTCTAGGCGGGCAATTACTGTTAACTCAAACCAAGCTATATTTAACCAGTCCACAGCAGCAAAAACAACTGTAAAAGAGCCAGCCTTGACTCGGTCCATGCAGTAACCTTGTATAGTTAATGTATTATGCTGTTTTTGTTCCACATGTCTGTGCTCATAAACTAAAAGACATGAAAGTAAAGCGTAGTTGTACAACATAACTCCTCATACTTGCTCACCATCTCAGAACACTGACAAAGAGTAAGGGCCTTCAGGTATGACTAGCTGTGGCTCTGTTATTTTAGATGTTACACACACAAACACATTCTTGTACTTCTGTCTTTGTAAGGACATAATGTATTCCGCAGCACGCCGAATAGGTAAGATTTTTTGTCTTTAGTCATTCTTTCTAGCCAACTCTTACCCTTACCCTGACCTAAAATCTATTCTAACCTGAACCTTAAAACCACGGCTTAGCCCTCAAACAGGCCTTTGAAGAAGTGAGGACCAGCAAAAATGTCCTCACTTTTCAAAATTGTCCTTATTTAGTTGTTTAAAACATGTTTTGATTCTCACTAGTTAGTAAGTAAAAGCACACATGCTTACACACATACACAGCTACAGTATATAATGTATAGGCTGTTGTTACATTTCTTGTGTTCTGTTTTGTTCATATAAACTCAGGTGGTTAATGGGTGCTTTCTATTATCTGTATTGTAACGCACACCTGCAGTGAGCATGGGCAGTGGATATATCATGGGTAAGGAGGGAGAGGGGTTGAAAGGTCAGTGCTGACTCAGGAGGAAGCAGATGGAGAGACCCCTTTTAATCAAATGGTGGTTTTATGACAAATATGTGATGGTCGTAGGTGATGTATAAAGACACAGTAGCCCTTCTACCTCAGTTGTTTACCATCCTTTCGCTTCCCATTTTACCTGATTGATGACTTTAATATTTACCTGCGATCTCTCTCTCTTAATGTTGCGCGGGGCAATAAAAGAAAACCAAAAACACATGAAATAGATTAATACCTTTAAAGGTGAATAAAATATATAACCATAAAAGACTATATGAGCATATGTTATCTCCCTCAAATGGTTTTAGACCGGAAGACCAATAAAGGCTAATGGAAGAAGAGATCAGTCTCTATCAGCCAGGGTGAATCTCTCTCTGCTGTATAATGGAGGAGAACTTGGCCCACTTCCACTTTGCCCAGATAACTTAAAGGCTTAATTCTACCTGGCCTGTTTGAAGTTTAGTGTAACATGTTGAGGGAGGATCAAAGATTGCTTTGAACAGATTGAGAGCAAAACACACCCACAAGCCCCAAATAAGTTGATGTGACATGAGAGCAGCTTTTCATTATTTTGAGTGTTTACATACAATTTGTGTTATAATATTAATAATATTAATTAATTTGCCATAATCAATCATTTTTCTACATTTCATTGAACATCTGGACTTTTGTCTTATTCGTCTCTTTACAACCATATGAATGTCTATTCTTGTAGAAAACACCAAGTGGTGTGAGAACACCTGCATGCATTCGGGTATAAATCTGTGTACAAAGCTTAATAAGTTTTGTTATTTTTATCAAATATACCCATAAACTGCTCCAAGAGGCTGTCATCAAAGCTCACATCTCCTTCACCTGCCAGCCCACAATAGTTGTTTGACTACTTTGATTTCAGCATTACTCTCTCAGCAGGGCCAGCCATCTGGATTTGGGATTGGCGTTTTCTGTGGGTCCACCTGTGTGATCAAAGTTTTGCAATCTGTCCTCCAACTGTCTGCGTGTGTATGCACTTATTACCCTTAATCATTTAAATGTAGGACACAAACAGGCACACTTTTCCCCACCATTTCATTTCTCATCCTCGTCTTTCCTTTTTTTCCAACTCTTGTGTTTGAGAAAGAGAAAGAAAATACTGAATGTGGCATCCATTTGCATTGTATATTGTCCCAAAAGTAGGCATGGAGCAGTGGACTAAGACAGAGGGAGGAATTACAGGGAGCGATGACAAAAAAGGAGAACAAACACTAATCTTTAAAAAACGAACTGAGAAAGGCAAACAAAGGGCCAGTGAACACAGCAGTGGAATAAAGACCTTCTCTATCTTTTTTTGCATTCCATACTTTTCAGTTCAAGCATTAGGAAGAGTCTTGGAATGTGTTCACAACAGAATGGCTTTGTCAGCGACCCTCAAACTAATTAAATGAAAACAAGTGCGAGGAGCTCGAGGGAAAAGTAAAAAAAAGAAAGCTACTGAGGGTGGACAGTAGGAGCGACAATGCAGAAGAAGAGGCACTGAAAATAGAAGTTGTGGTTACGTTTTGGCAGCTCTTGGTGCCTGGATGACTCATTCCCTATGTACTCTTGACGCTACTCATCTCTTGCCTGATTCTTCCTCCCACCATGAAGCCATCTTTCTCCCACATTTGCCATTCTCGACTGTCATGGAAATCTCAGAGCTCGTATCTATTCTTACAGCCTCCGTGAGATGATACATAATCAGAAAAATCTTGGAAAAACAGACGAAAGTTCTTTTCTTTTTAAAAAAGAAAGGGAAAAAGAGATGTGTTGTAATATTGTTGGACATAGAGTGAGCTGTGCCTCAAGGGACTGGAGAGTCTGGATGAGATGAAAGAGGGTAACAACTGGGACACCAGATGTTTATCTGGGGTTCATCTGCTACCCTTATCCAGCTTGCCTGAGTGGCTCATTACCACATGCAGGAGACAGCCAAACATGTGGCTTAATAATCAGAAAAGGAAAATCACTTTTACTTTACAAGTTAAGACAATCAGCCTCTGCGGCTCCAGCTTCCAGTCTAAATACTCCAAACATACGCACTAAAGGCGGAGGGGACACTAGAAATTAGAAAATCATGGGGAAATGTTCGAGAAAGCAATTTAACCTTTAGTGGCTGTTAGTATCACGCTGACATCAAAACTGAAGTGATTGATAATTAGATTTTCCATCTGAAAGACCATCACACGAAGAGTTGACTTTTCTGAGCTCAGTTTATACTTGGAGTCCTGCCTCAAGGCCAGAGTATTACACAGCTGTAGAGTGAATTTCCTCATGCATTTTCAGGCATTGTGGCTTTGCTATGTGATCAATAGAGTTACATTGAGGTTTTTTATTTGTCTTTATGCCCTGACTGTGTTGAATGATCATCATAATGTAGAAGGCTTTTACTTCTCAGATCTTTGCTTTGAAACCTTACTTTATTCTGTGCTTTGACTCATTTCCCTAAAGAGACCTAGCCACTGAGTTGAATGGTTATTTTATAAATGGTCAAACTATCATTCAGGAATGTTACCATTGGGATGAATGTTAGAAATTCAATTCACCCAATCCAGTCCAAAGCTTTAAGTTTTTTTTTTGTTTTTTTTTTGTATATTCAGCTAGTGTGTGTAAATCCTGTTTATACAGTGTATGCTAAAAATGACAGTCATTTGTTCTTCTGTAAGCTTAAACCTATAGCAGGATGCATGCAAATATGATCACCCACTCTGTAAATCTGATGGCTAGAGGCACATGAAGCAGCACAGCACAAACTGGAAAAGAGGCTGAGAAGGATGATCAGCCTCAAATCAAATGAAATCCTCTCATCCAGGTTAAAAGCAGCAGACACTTTCTTAATGGGCTGGAAGAAGCTAACTTCTCTGAGGAGAAAATAGATCTCATCCTTATAAAGCAGAGTTTCAAGGCAAAAATATACACCTCAAATATGCCTCCAAGAGCAGATGAGGTCTCTTTTTAAGTTGGATGTACATTTCTGGAGACACTGCATTTCCTGGCCATGGGTAATGATGTGCTCACTGAAAAGAAGACAGACAACAACTGCATTACTTAGTGGTACAATAAACTATAACTGTTTGTTACATATGCTGTGTACAGTAATGCACAGTGCATCCATCAGATTGGAGGCCAAAAAGGAAACGCAAAAATATGTATCACATCCTGCGTATGAAAGCTGCAGGGGTTTAATTAAGTAAAAGGAAAAGAACATTTTACATCCTACACACTATTGTGAATAAAATTATCATTAAGAATAAGCCATCCAATCAGACTCTGCCATAGGTACAGTTTAAAATGTGTATTGATCATCATTTACAAGTGCATTGGATGAAATTTTTGCAGAATGCAACATACATTAAAGATTCTTACATGCTTTTGGAGAGGTCACCTTATACCATCCACCAATAAAAGCCACAAAAATTGTTCTGTGTACTTTTATGATGAGTTTTGGTCTGAGTAGGTGGTAATGTGAGCACAATTTCTTTGCCAAAAAGCATTCAAAAACTGCACTGCACCACCTGATCTGCATGATCACGGCCTTGGTTGCTCTACTCCACCCACCTTGGTGCAAGGGGAAGCATTTGGATCCTGGAACAGGTGTCAAGCACAAAAAATGGACCTGGCAAAAATGGCTCTGCTTCTGTGTTGGTGCTATAGACAACTTAGCGCTGGCACAAAGAGTTTTAGTATTATTTATTTCTATTCAGGCAGCCTCTTCAGAGCCTATCTGAAAAGATGCCAGAAAAGGCAGTGCAGTGGGAATTGAGTAAGGAATCACTCATAACTAACAATAGTAAAAGATAAGGAGACCCGTTGCAGTGGATGTAAGAGCTAAAATAGTAGTTGTATATTGGAGTGGGTGATTTAGGGTAAAGCTGAAGTGTGCGGATGGTCGTTACTGAATCCAGAAATGATGTTCAAGTATAGACATGGTGGATCTTTTTTTTCTGAAGCACTTTGGTGTGGTAAAAATGTCTCCCTATCGTTAATCCTCTGCCGGTCTATTTTCTCACTCTCTTTCTCTGCCGATTCAAGCAGACTGTTGTGTAAGGATTTAAGTATTAAAAAAAAAAAAAGGTCAAATAAAACAAATAATCCATTGAATTCCTCACATAGATGGATTTGAAAGGCTGTTATTACTTTGCATATTTTTTCCCACTTGTAGTTAATTAGTTTGCTTTATACTTTATGCCGACCTTTATGTACTGTACTACCCTTTAATACGTGGGAGCCTTGGGGCTTATTGTTTAAAAGGAAAAATTCTGACTCTGCACTATTCAGTGCCTTCATTATAAAAAGTGCACAGGAGCAGATTGTATGGCAACATAGGATTATAAGCCATTTAGTTTTATGAATGCCAGTAAGTTGCTGTTACTAATGGGCTGCTGTTAAATCATGCATGCATTTAATGACCACATGAACCTCAAAAATAATTTTTAAAAATTATGCATGTGTTTGGCATTTCCCCAAACCAACAGTAGTTATAGGAGATAAGTGTATGTAAAAGTAGTCCGTCAGCAGAATTAAGTTATATTATAGAGTCATCAAAACAAGTAAAAACTTTATTGAAAAAAAAAAATCAAAATTAGCATGGAAGGAAATGTATTTGTCAACAACAAGAAATTGTAGATAATATGGGACAAAGGGCAAGACTGATTACAGTGTCAGGTTAAAAAGAATAAAACAAACGATAATAATGAGATAAATAGTGTGTAATTATAATATCATACAAGAGGAGATTATTCTTAGCTGCTGTATTGTGCAAATACGATGGCCAGTCTCTTTAGGATATGCTATCATCTAACATTAAATAAGTTTTCTGTTGAAACAAACAGGCACATACTGTGAAGGGACATGCAATAACGTACATCCACAAATAAATACAAACAGTGATGCATGCAAAAACCCATAGACGCTTCTCTCTGAGCACAACAATGTAGTTATTTTAGGATGCTCTGGTATCAAGGGAATACAATGTGCCGGCTGTGTTTGGGGGATTTGACAGTGTTGCCAGGTTCAATATCATTAGCATGGTTTCACCTGTCTCCTCACATACTGCGTCATCTCAGACTGACTCTGAAAAACTAACAGCTCGTAAACACAAACCACAGGGGGGGGTGGAGAGAGAGACACACATAGGGAAAAGGACGGAGAGAGAAAAATTCCACCAAAGCGTAGATGTCCACCTTGAACTGAGTGATATTGAAGCTTCAGTTCTTAATATTAGAATAAAAACTGAAGGCAGCTGCAGAGTGAAGCTCATTTCACTTAGATTTAAAAAAAAAACAACTTCTTTTGTCATTTATAAAATTTGCATTCATTTTAAAGGAATTGGTTTTTGTGTTTAATAAAACAAATCAAGATGTCACACTGACAAAACAATCGCCTTTGGGTAGACAACTGGCAATTAATTTCTATTGTAGAGATATGTGAAACTGGTTTATCTTTGTTGTCATTTTCAACCATAACTGTAATGTTCAAAGACATAATAGTTGAACACAGTGGTCCGTCTTTTCTGACGTTTCTGCTGTGCTTATTTTTTTGTTTTGTGTTGCTTTGATAGCGAATATATCAGCACGGGAGACACACAAAAAAGTTTTTAGCCACCTACATCTTGACACACCTTCAAAAAAATCTATGTCAGTTTTTGTGTTTGTTATATCGGTATATCTCTCCACTTAACCTTACTCACTAACCAATTGAGGCAGGGATAGACCAGCAACTTCTGTACTAAATTACTATTTATGTTGAGTCTGTTGGCTTTGAGATAACCGATTGTATGTATGTGTCACGTGAATTTTTCAAAGTAAGTTAATGGAAATTAACATTGTGATTTGGTTTATAGCCTACACATTTTCTTGCCAAGAATCAGATGAGGAAGTCAGAAGCCTACCACTCTCATGTCTGAAGTTACAGGAGCTTGACTGAAAACTGGGAAACAGCTTCCCTGGCTCTGTCTAAATATAACATTTTTTTTATGTATCATCACCTCTAAAGCTCACTAATTGGCATGGGTCTTGTACAAACCAAAAAAATGAGGTGTAAAAACAAGTTGTGGTTTTACAGGAGGTTAGGCTATTCTTGATGTCAACATGTAGTTACCAGGCAACCAGCAGAAGCCTTCAACCCCACAGTTTGTGTTTTTTACACTTGTAATTAAATTCCTGTATTAAACAAACAAGATGTAATTATTTTGATTGATGAGCTTTAGATGTGCTGGTAGGCGGATTTTGTTATCTTTGGACCAAGTCCGGCTAAATGTTATTTGTGGGATAATTCCATTCATTGACGAATGTGGTTTCTTTCGAGGAAGCGTCAAAAAATAAATAACTGATGCTTCAGTGTATGTAGTCATTTGCAGTGGTGAGTCATAGTAGCTTTTACTTTGATGCTTTACAAAAGCCATTCGCTTCTGAACAGTCATGGTACGGGCTTTCCAGGTGGAGGAGGAGGGTAACTGGTTGAACATTTGGTGAGATTTCTGAATCATACATAATAAATGCACTCACTGTATGTGTCAACATTGAGAATGACTCACTATGATTTCATTAATCCCCTTAACTTTTGTGTTCACAAAGTGCCTCTCCACCTGACGTTTCTTTGTCACGCTGTCATGTCCCCGTGTCTTTCTCACCTTTTTTTCCTCTGTGTATATCTCCTCAAGCCTCCTGCAGAAGACGAGGATGTTGTCCCTGCAAACGGCCGTAGGATATTATTGGCATTTGTTTATTGTTGTGTTTGATAGATCTACAGGGAGGGCTCAATTATCACTGCCGCTTTTAAGAGTGACCTTGGAAACTCATTTGTTTCTCTCCCGTTAACCACAGATCCAATACTGCCCGCAGACGATTACACCCATCGAGAAGTGCAAACACATTCTTTGTCAGTTGTGTGATGTGATTGATGGTGTCTGTGTTTGTGTATTATGGCGTGTGTGTGTTTACCACAATCTTCCTCGGCGATGATAGCGAACTGTCACGTGAGCTAGGTTTGACAGAAATTAAACAGAAGGAGAGGAATGGAGAGAAAAGCCACTGGTTTGACAGTTTCTGTGTATTTGTTTTGCTTCATCTTAGTCAAACAAGTCATTTGTGCCTGTGTAGGTCATTTTGTTGAAGGCAAACATTCAATAATCTGAGCCATTAGGCTCTGTATGGTTTCCTCATCAGCATTGTTCCACAGTCCATTCGATAGCAGTTTCGTCCTAATGCTTTGCTCTCTGTGACTTTGCCTACATCCACCTTGACTTTTTGAAGAAGAGTAATAAATCACACTGACACTGGAATCAATTGCAGAACAAGTGGCACTAAATTCCTTACTTCCATGAATTGAGCTGCGTGAGTTTATGTTTCTGCCCTATTTCGTCTGCTTGTCTGTGTGCCTTTTTGGCTGTTATCAGAATATATCGGGAAGTTACTTTTACACTATTAGACAGTAAAAGTCCATGGTGCAAGGAGCAGATTAACTTTTAATATAGATTCACTCAAAATTAGCTTTGGATCAGGATGGATCAGTCTCAAAAATATAGATTTATTGATGCACATCAGATATACAGAGCAGTTGCTCCCAAGAGCTTTACTTTGACTTAAAAAAAAAAACTAGCAGTGAACTTTTATATGTAGCAATATTATCCAAAACTGTTGCTAACTTAAACCTTTTCTTCACCTGACAGTCTTCATCTATACACAGCTACCACAGTCAATTTGATAGATCATCACTATGACCTAAACTATGCTGTTGTCCCTGACAGACCTGACATATCGTTTGCTGTGAATATCATGTCCTCGGAAGGAAAAGAAGTTCACACTTCTTCAGCTTGGGACTTGTGCCGGTGTGGGTGCTACTCTACATTTCTCTTTGGTGAAGAAATTGAAACAGCATGGCAGAGAAGCCAAAGCTGTTAGTTAGAATTTACATAGGTATTAAATTTGGAAGAGTATATCCTCAGTTGCTCTTATAATTCCCTTTCTTGGGAAAAAAGATCAGGGTTGAGGAGGAATTGTGTGTATGATAATTGTTATGAATGGCAGGGTCATGGGAAGGCCATTGGGCAGTTGTACCTATAGAGTAGGGCTGTCAGCGTTAACGCGTTAAATGCAATGCAATTAAGTCCATACGTAATGCATTATTTTTTTTAAATCTTGTTATTCGCTGGCTGACCTTTCATCTTGAAGAGGTTGTACCCGACTGAGTTTAAAGCTGGTATCATTTGAAACTAGAGGTCCTAAGAAATCCAGTGGTACCTAGAAATGCCCCTGGTACCAACCATGTCGTACTAGCTTCTCAGGAGGTGAACAAATAAAGTTAGGCTAAATTTTGGAAAAATGTTTGGAAAACAGCTAGGTCATTTCAGAGGGGTCCCTTGACCTCTGACCTCAAGATATCTGAATGAAGATAGTTCTGGGGGTACCCATGAGTTTCTCCTTTACCGACATGCCCACTTCATGCTAGTCCATGCAGTGTTTTGTTGTTGTTTTACTCCTAATCAATTTTCAATTCAATTCAATTTGCTTTATTGGCATGAATGTTTGTAAATCAATATTGCCAAAGCCTCTGATAAAATTAAATGATGATATAAATAAATACAAGAAAAAGAAAAATCAATAATGATGTTCAAATCAACAGCAATCCATTGGATAAAAAAATAGATGCCTAAATAAAAAGAGCAAGAACATTTTGTTTTATGTGTGTGTGTGTGCGTGTGTGTGTGTGTGTGTAATCTAATCAGGACAACCTGGTCAGAATAGCTTTACCCTGTCAATATGGACTTCATAACTGTTTTGCAATGCAACATAATTGAATTGAGAACATGTAGTTAAAAAATGCAGTTAATGGATATTAACTATTGACATGCTGAGATTAATCATGATTATAAAAAAAATATCATTTGGCAGCTTTACTATAGAGTCACCCCAAAGCCAGAGGCAGGTTTAAGCATCTATTGAACATTGTTTTTTAAAATTAAAGCAATTAAAGTGCATTTGTTGGAAGCTTCAAGTAAGTGTTTAAAAAAAAAAGAGAAAAAAAAAGAAAGAATAAGGGATGGGGATCCAAGATGATGGCTGGTGTTGTTCTTCCCAAAAGGAAATTTCTTTCAATCAGTGTCCATATTATATGTTCTGTGAGGGCAGAAAATGAGTTGTGGGAAAAGGAAGAAAGGAATCCCTCAGAAGTTTTAACAAGGCTTTCTGATGGGGCCAGAGGTCTGAGCATGAATAATTCATGAGGGCTGAGAGAGGAAAAGAACAGACATTTTGGCTCAGTTGGAACAGGGACTCTAAGGGAAAAGTAGGCATGTTGGCTCTGATGGGTTCTGCAGTTTTAGTGGTGCTGGTGGAGGTTTCAACCTCCTCTGTGATGCCTTATTTTTGTGCTCAGAGCTTCAGCCGGACCCATGAGACATAACTGCCCTCAAGGCCTCTCTTAATACTTTGGCCTTAACTTACAGTGTAAGGGTGATGGTTTTTACTGCCTGGGTGATTGTTGTTTGGAGAAATGAATGAACAGTGTTGAGGGTTCTCTATTGTTTGGAGTACGGGGCTCCGGTACTTTATTGAAACCCCTGGTGTACGTCTAGTCGCGGTTACATATGAAGGTCACAGCTGCAGCTCCACTGCCAGGGCTTTAATACTGCCATTCTGGACTTAAGGGTCTGATACACTGATTAGATTTCCTGCGGAAGGCATTTTCCTGTGTGTATGTGAATTTTTGTGTGTTAGAAAGAGAAAGGAAGAATTTGTAGATATCTGCGTACGTGTTTGTTAGTGTGAATGTGTGCAGGGGTGGTGTGTGTTTGTGTCCCCATGTACATCTGGATAGACTCGCTGGTGCTATAACTCACATAGCCTCATTAAAATGCTGAAAGTTTTGGCTTTAAAGTCACTGTGACCCCCGGTCTGCTGTAAGCACCAGGACCTGCATACTGAGCAGAGCTCTGATTGATCTACCAAAGTAGCTGCAATTAATGGGGACGTTCTTCGTCCAGAATCTCACCGCCGCACACACGCAGCCACCCACACATGAACGCACATATGTGGTCATCTGATTGGTACATCACAATGAATTCATGCACTGAACGGCAATTTGAAGTGTTTGATCCTAATGTGGAGCCAGTCACCTTTGACTCCTAAACTCCGCCCATCACTGATTATGCATCGAGTAATTTGACACCCTGCCCCCTCGAAAAGAAAACCGTTGACATGAAACGATGAATATAAAGCAGGAAAAAGACCCATTCCACTGGGAAGGGTTGCTGAATTGCCGGATGACGGCGACCTTTGTTCGAAATCCTGAAAGGCATTAACTATTTAATGAGTCACATCTCATCAGTATGGAAAGTATCTCTGTGCTGGTGTTACGTAAAAGGCTTTGAAGAGTCTTGCATATTCCTAAGACCCTCAATCATAATATGACAACGAAAAGACAAGTTTAAGCAACAAGGATTTGCAAATCCGACTTCAGATTCTTCGAATTCGGATGTTGCTTGTGGAGTTGTGTAACCGTTAAACCATTTCAGGTCTTATGGTCTTCAGGTCTTCAGGTTATGAATAACCTAAAATGTAAATGGAAGTAAAAGAGCGCCATAGAAACCTGGCTGTTTCTCAGAAAGCTCTGTGTGTCAGTGTGTCGTTCACAGCTCAGTCCCCTCAGTTAAGAGCACCACTGACTGCTTCGATCACCTTGCCTTGCCCCAAAAATACATTTCTTGGACAATCATCAAAAGTCTGACTCAGACTGAGGAGCTTTGGGGGCCTGGAAATGGAAACTGATTTAGCGCTGCACTCTCAAGACAATTCCGCATAAAATCTAATATGGTCTGCCAGACAGAGAGCGAGTGAGAGGCTGAGGTGCAAAGGAACTGTAGAAGTGGCCGCAACACCCTTCAGGAGACCTCCATCAGCCCGCGCAGGACTTTTTCTGTTGCTCCCCATGGTCACTTTCACCCTCAAACTTTAATGTTTTCAGAAAAAAAGAAGGGGCGGACAGTGAAATGGGGAAAGGCAGAGGTGACACTAGGTCAAAGTGATATTTATGTCAGTCTGCTCAACCCTCATCCCATATTTATTAATCTCCTAATCCTTAATGGCATACCCATCAGTCCCTTATCCTCTGCCACAGTACAATCTTGTGGGTCTTTAGCTTGCTTGTTGCATGCTCATGAAAGCTGATTCCAGCTCAAATTGCCCTTAAATTCAAAGGACATTTTTATTTGTCCCTATGGTGGAAAGGGGAGTTACTCTGACTGGGCTGTTTGCATTAAAATCTTGGCTCTGGTATTTGGAGGCCTTTGTGTTTGCATGGAGGCTATGTATTTTATAGGTGTGAGGTTTAGTACCAGGATTTTGAGCCTTCTCAGGACCCAGCTATGTATTTGGAGCCAGAGGTGATTCTGGCACTCTCTGTCCTAGTAGTACCACTCCAAACGCTCATGTGCCAGACACTACATGATCCCCTTCAATGTTTCATCTTTTCTGAAGTGATAAAACACCTCCTGAGGCATGCTGACTCGCTTTATCAGTCTTGCACTTGCCGTTGTAAATCAAGGCCAGTGCGGTACGACATGGCTTCACGTTTCTGCCTCATTTTCATTATACCATGCAGCCTCCTGGCCACACAGGAATGAAGGGACAAATAATAATCTGATCAGATAAATAACTTAATTATACGCAAACCAGAGTGTATATGATTGAATTATTGTGGGGCACTTCTATGTTTTTTTCTTAGTTTACACTGTTTTCCCATTCATTATGCTTTTGGTGAGAGGCCAAGCTGAAAGCCAGGGGTAGTTTGGGAATGTTTAGTAAAAGATATGGACAACTAAAAGAGCAAGAATTTAAAGTTATACAAACTGTCCCATTGGACATCATGTTTCTTGAAAGGCGCACTAGATGACAGGTAGGGTAGGGTGAAATGCCATAGAATCTATCCTGCCATAGAAATGGGTCCGCTGACAGAGATTTGGCAATTTCGCTTTTACTGTGGGAGCTATTAAGACCAGGCTATGTAGCAAATTAGGTCTGCATTTTGTGTGATCTTGTGATTCCTGTGTGATCACATGATCTTGCAAATCCATTTGCCTCATAAAGTAATGTGATTTGGGCTTAAAGCTTTCAATTTTAGATTTACTGTTTTGAGTCTTTTGGCTTTAACTCAAGTGTTTACCGTTTGTTTGTTTTTTTTGTTTGCATGGAAGTTCACAATAAAAGAACATAATTGCATGTGATAAAGTACAATATGGATATTTTCAACATTTTTTAAATTTAATTTACAGAATATTTACTATATTGTGATACATACAGTTACCATAATTTAAAATTACCTATACTGTGAAAGAAGATTTTAGCCATACCACTCAACCCTAAAGGCAGGTGTATACTATATGTTTGATTTTCTGATCTTTACTGTCTTCATATATAGAAGATGATTTTTGATTATACATAAAGCCATTTTGTGAAACCTTTAATTTTATTGCTTTAAAATGGTAGGGTTAATCTCTACAGAGTGAGCACTACTTGGTACAGTGAGTAGTTTTTGAATTAATAAAGGCAGCAGAAGTAGTTTGTGTAGAGGAAATACAAGATGAACTGATGAGGTTAACATTAACATCAAAACAGCCGGTGTAGATAGTGCAGTACAAAAGTCTCAGTTCAATATTTCCTGAGAAAATTCTAAGTGGATTTTCAAGTTAATTTGTGAAGTACACAGACATACAGTATGCATGTTGAACACACACTGTGATCAACACTCACCTTTACACACACACACAGAAACATACACACTCCTTCATACACTTGCCCTCTACCCTTTTAATCAAGAAGTCTGACGTAAGTTTTAAAAGAAGCTCGCTCGCCTGGAGAGTAAGGGGTCATCACCAGCCGTGCTCCTGACCCTGACCTTAACCTTTTGTGACTTGAACATAACCATTTGATTAGTGAAGCTTGCCTCAGTGAAAATCTCTCAATCAAGGGTTGAGGTCATTGACGTCACCGACTTACGAGTAAGGGAATTGCAACCACTTCTTGCTCTATACTGAAAGCAGCCGTGGCAAACAGCAGAGGACACACTTAAGTTTCATCAGTGTCATGCTTTCTTTTCTGCACTGTGCTCCTTCTTCCTGCTGTCTGCACGCAGTGTGGCTGAAAAAGCCAAGTCACTGACATTTTGATATGCCATCTCTCTTTCTCATTTAATCATCGTCTCATCTCTCCCTTGTGATTTGTCCTGCTTGCTGCCCAAAACTCTTTTCAAAAAGTCTTTTCCACTCTTTGTCTCTCTCCCTCCGATCCTTTCGGTGAACTTGTGTTCTGATTAACTAAGTTTAGCCACTGTACAGTGAAGCTGAGGCCCCACTGCAGCAAGAGCTTACTTTAAAAACGTTTTTATCGAAATAAAAGCTAATTCTGTCTACATTTTGAATCTTACATGCTTTTTTAATTGATCCTCGGAGAGTTCTACATTGCAGTCAGTCACGTACTATATCTCCAGCAAACACCCTCACTAGACTTAGTATCTCTTCATAGTAGATTTCCCTCTTTTTTTTAGTTGGAGCTGTATGCTTAAGGCTGTTTTATTCTTTTGTCCCTGTGGCATCAGTCCACAAAAATATTTTTGCATTCAAAGACGAATAGTTATTAGTTTGCAAGATATGTCTCATACCTATTTCCAGTCTCTTTCTCAGTTTTATTGAATTATTTATTCACATTTCCAGTTTTCTTTGTCTTTGCTTATTTTCCTGTGGTATTAATGAGAGCTTGTTGGAGGTGTACCTCAGAATGTGTTTGCTCTATAGAGTGAGTTAGGTGATTGGGGAGATGAGGTGGACACAGTTGGGGAAATGTAATTTACAGATGGGCAATTGGATTTAATGCACACACTTGTGCCTGAGCTATAGGTGCGCAAACTGTATATGTGTGTTCAAGAGTGTGTGTGTGAGATTGTGTTCGTCTATCTCAAGATAAAACATGATGTGTTCCCAAATGACTTTGGCTTTAACAACTGAAGAAGTGCCTGGTAAGCAACAGCCCTCATTAGCATACAGATCAGGAGGCACTATAAGTGTTTGTGAAGTATAATTCACCGTTGCTTTTTTCAAAGCTATAAAAGGAGTGTCCTTTCTCTGCAAATGCCAATGCTGGTCTTTCCTGCTTCCATTTTTTATTGGGCCACAGTTTGGTTAAGAGTCGTTAACATTACAGTCCCTCTTAAGTACCAGACCCTCCCTTTAATAGATCTTAAAGGTGTAACATTTTAACATCTCAAAGTCAAGGCCACATTAATTTTGAAACATTAGGATAATTACCATAAACAAACAAGACAATCAGCGGGAAGACTGGCAGAAGCTGCCAGCCTCTATAATATATTGTCTGCCATTGCGCTTGACTTTATTGGAAATCTGATGGATTACATAATTGCTTTATGGCACAAAACAGAAGCACAAACACAATTTCTTTCTCACAATGAAGGTTGATAGAGTGAATAAAAGATGATGGAGGAATTACTTTAGGAAGAAATTATGTATGCACCAATTACAGCAACTCATACAGCAGGATGCAATATACCTAACATGTTGTAGCTGATTGTGTTCACAAGCCCATGCCTGGAAAAACTAAACAAAATGTCAAATAATAACAAATAAATAAAGTAATATTAAGGGTACCTGAAATAGACATATTCATTGTCAATTGTTCATGTACCAAGGAGATGTAACAGTGCTTAGACTGATGCAACAGTTGGCAGTGGTACATACCATTCATGAGTGTACAGCATGTGCTATATATTACTGCAGATTGTAATCTGCTTCTTTCGTATTTGCTTGTTAAAACGCTCGTGCTAAAATGCTTATCATCATCTCTCTCTTTCTCTGTGTCTCCAGGTTCACTGGCCCCAACCTTCCCTCACCCATCATTAGCAGCAAGAATTGGCTTCGACTGCATTTTACCTCTGATGGCAACCACAAGTTGAAGGGTTTCAGCGCCCAGTATCAAGGTAAGATAAAGAGAGGTTTTGATATTTGAGGAAAAAAAACATCATTAATAATGTGTGTCAGGTTTAACTGTACAGACGGATCAGCAAATAATTGCCAGATTTTCATATTTGATTAAGATATTCTTGGTATTAGGATAAATCCTAATATTTATGCTGATCCACTGAACTTTTGCAAAAATCAGAATCATTTTTACGCAAGAAACAACAAAAATCTAGTCACTGACAGCTCTGACATAAAACATATTTGCACTGCCCAGAAGATGACCTAGACGCATATTGCTGTGGAATTTTCTGAGCACATTCTTGCTCCTGAGCTATATAAGTGTTGTTAGTGACCTTTGTGGGACCCCAGTGTCTTTTATTTTGCACCACTGTCAAGACAAAATGAACAAGAGGCTCTCCTCATCTCTTCTTTGTTGTGCCTACTCGTCTCCTCCCTCCTCTGTCCTCCTGCCTATGACCCAGAAATCAATCAAAATCAACCTCACCAAAGGCTATCAATTCCTAAAATGCCTTTCAAGGAGAGAGAAGGCTTATTGGAGGAGCTATGAGCAAGGATGCACAGGTGTATCCTTTGTGAATGTCTTTATCTTACCCATGACATATAATAGAAGTATGAAACACAGCTCATGATTCAGCTGTGCTACACGTCATATTTAATTGACAGCTCCAAGCATGGACATCTCATTTTGCTAAACTCCTGTTGTCTCTTCCTTGCCCCTTTTACTCACATCTCAAGTGGGAGGGACATTATGGGAGAAGGCAAGGATGACAAACTGAGACAAACACACACACACACACACACACAAAATTCAGTCTTTCAGGTGCATTCATTTCAGATTCAGGGATCAACTTTCAGAGGGAATAAGCACAGACAAATGATGAGTTCCTCCACAAAATAAAGTGATCTCAAAGGACCATAACCTTCAGCCGACTGCTGGGAATCTCAGAGACGATGAAACAAGAGGAAGAAGGGAGAGAAATATGAGAGGGACAAAAAAGAGTGTTTTTAAACTCTCATTTATTCAAATAAAAAAAAAATCTACATTTATAATAGTTTACAACAAGATAGCCACAGACCAAATACCAAAAAAATAAAAAAGTTTGTTTCATTAAAGCAACACATCTGCAAAGGTATTTTCCTTTTAAAGGGAAAACCAAACCTTCATAATTCCATTAATCTCGGAAAGCATCCAAACCCTCCATTTTAACATAATATTTATACTCTAGCAGTACCTGCGCTCTAACTAGACTCTTGAATGTTAGTAAATAGAGAGAGAGAGAGAGAGAGAGAGAGAGAGGGATAAAGAATATGGAAAAGACAAGAGAATGAGCCTATGGGTTTACAGGTCCAATGTTAGATTAATATGTTTAGAAGATGAGAGAGTGGAGGCTAATACTTTAATTAGATTAAACACTTTCCACTCCCCCACCTCCCACCAGCTATTCTCATCATGACATTCCCATGATTCCACTGCAGCAGCATCTTGTTGTGATGAAATGGCCATTGGTTGAATGCCTTCTATAAGTCTTTCTATTATATTATCTTCTTCAGTGTCCTTGATTTTCCCTATCAAACTCTGCACTTAATACCTTAGTTCCGATACTAGGAACATAATAATACCCTTTTCCTCCTTTTCTAATCTCAAATCTGAAAAGAGCTTGTGTATTATGATTTTTATTTCAGACGTGTAATAAATAGACTTTTTGACACACAACTCAGATTAGCTTTGAATTACAATGCAGCTGAAACTGAGCAAAGGATAAAAACACATTTATGCAAAACAAGTCAAGTTCCATTGTCAGGAACCGTCAAAGTAATTAAATAGGATGAGTGTGAAGAGGTGCACAGACAATGCTGATGGTGTTTTTGAAATTGGTGAATAACTATGCATTTAGATGAGCCTTTTACTTTGCTATGATGGCTTCGTTTTTTATTTTCTCTGCAATTATGAGCAAACTTAATAATTTAAACATCATATTTTTATTGTATTAAACTTTGTGGCTTTGCTCCTTGTATACTCTGCTCTTTAATACTAATGATTTGATAATGATCTTATTCCCTATACCTTTCTATCCACAAGATTGTGAATAAATGGTACATTGTTTAGCTTCTTTTATGTATACTAAATCTGCAATTTTTGGGAAGTTAAAATAAATGAATGCTAGCAGTAGATCCTTTGAAGGTAAAAAAGTTCTGTTGTGAAAAGTTTAGCATTTTTTCTTATTTTGACAAGTTTTGGAAACTGCTTTTAATGGCTTTCTCAAAACTGCTATGAACATACCTGCAGTGGGTGTAGGCAATGATGCATGGGACATTATAGATGTTATATACTGTATCTGCTGCAATGTGGGCAGATGTAATATAATAAGATGTAATGGAATGTATTGCACTTCCTGCTGCCTTACAGGTTTCTCTGCTCTGTTTTCCTCCACAGTGAAGAAGATGACTGAACTTAAGTCTCGAGGTGTAAAGATGTTGCCCAGCAAAGACAACCACCACAAGATATCAGTGTGTAAGTTAGAAAATGTAAATCTCAGTTATGTTAAACAAATGGGATGGTCTGAAATCCCTCTCTGTTCTTTGCTGTGGTATGGATGTAAGTGCATGTGACTCCCTGTGTGTGTATCCCATAGGCTAGCTAAATGCCACCACTCTACACTGCACTCATACAACGGTTACTGCTGATAACGCTCTCCCAACCCATGGTGACAGAACGTTGTCACAGTGCAAGCACGACGCCCACCCTCGGGCTGCTCCATACATTAACACTGTTACCTCTGTCAGCACTGTTCATGCTGTTAGCACTGCTAGCCGTGGCTCAGCCACCTCCATGTTGAGAGCCATGTGGAGGCAATCTTAGTTCAACTCTGAATCATAAGCTGTATTTCCATCAAAAGCTTTCAATATAGTAAGTTTGGAACCAAAAGTAACAACTATGAAAAGGTACTTACACTCTAGATCTGTTTAGCGTTTTTGTCACCCACTGTTTCATCCAGCAGCACTTGCTGTATTTTCTTGTCCACCAGTGATACAAAATGAAGTCTGCATCCGATTATCCTGTTTATTAAAAACAAGCTGGCATGAGGGTCTCTTAGCCAGTTTCGATAAACAGTGGGTTTGTGCATAGACTGCTTGTCAGGCAAGAGCAGGGGTTTGGTGCCACCGGAGCACACTGGAACGCTGCTCCGCCTAGTTTTTTACTCAAAGTGAGGATTAGTATATATGCAGTTTACATAATCTTGTTGCAATTAATATTCACATTTTTTAAACACTGGAAGATCCACTCATAACTAAAAGTGTATGTCATCTAAGGGATGGAAACAGATAAGACAGTCAAAGTTGTAATATAGAAATTTAAGGTGTGTTGATGGATTCATGTCGTCAACCCATGCATTGAGTAACATTATGAGTTAAGTCACTGCCAGTCGGCTCAGTGAATGACATTAGTTGTTTCTCAGTCTACAGCTGATGCTAAAAGCTGACAAACATCCTTTCATTTTATAGTTCTAGTTTACTATTGCATGTTGAACTTGTCAAGGTTATGAACAGAGGTTAAACCAGCCACAGCTCAGCTCTGAGCACAGAGTGTTGATTCTCTTCTGACCAGTGAACAGATTGCAGCGTTTCTAGCTCCACTTTTTAATACCAGATCTGTATGCTACATATACCAAGCAGAGGGGAGACCAAAAATGGGAATGAATCCACAACTTTTCACAGTGGAAACGCAAAGGTCTTTTGGTACGCAAAAGGCGTACCAAACTGAACTAAACTGAACTGAACTGAACTGAACCGAACCAAACCAACCTGCTGGTGGAAACACTAGATATCCGCTGTTTTTTGCATACAGCACCTTTGACGAAAACTATACAACAACTGTGAACTGAGATCTACCTTGCCAAATGAAAAGCACCTCTGATCTCTCACCTCTAATCTGTAGTAGTTTAATCATGTTAATTTTAACAAGCTATTTTTTATCCTTATTTGTCTTGGGGGAAGATTTTGGCAGGGGTACCAGGTGTTCACTCACCACCACTGTAACTATTTTTCTCACCACACTGCAGAATTAAACCAGTGGCTGTCATGCCATGAGTATGCAGTGATGTTTAGGGCTAAAACATTTTGCTCACGGATAAGCAGCAGGTAGAGCTGCACTGGGACCTGACCTCCATACAAGAAAAAACAACCCTGACACAGTAAATATCCCTGTGAATAGCATCAGTCTTAAAAAAAATGGAACAACTATTGTCTCTACTGGTTTGTCTTTCTAACAGAGAAGATTCAAGACAGTCTTTTCACTACTCTCAACTTTTCTTCAAAGTCATTTAAAAGTTTTTTTTCCTCCACTCCTTGGCCAGAGAACAGGGCAAATGCTGACTGCTGTAAGAGGCACAGACACAAAGGACACAGTCTGTGCTAGAAATGCAGTTCTAATAGCAAATGGACAGCGGTAATTGCATTGGTTGCTGTTTTCACCATGACAGTCTTCCTTGCCCTTGTTCCAACTCACCCTCTGTCTGAGCTCGCTGTTCATTATCCCATTCAACTTTATTTGAACATCTGTAACATTAACAACTTGACAGCCATGAGTCACCTGACTTGAGCGACACAGAGGGATGTTGAAGGGTTTAAGAACAACCTGTCGAACAAAAAAGAGGTGCATTAATGGTAATCCTGCCTCAAGGCCATTTACAATTCATTTTATCCACTTCTACCTCCGACTTTATCTTCTGCTTTTAATCCACATGTCTCTTCACTTTCACTTTTTTGTCTTTTCTTTTATTCCCATTGCTTTAATGCTTTTTATTTTCACTTTACCTGCTTCTACTTTAAAATTCCCTGTCTCCAGTATTTTGTTTTATTTTATTTGACTGCCTGTAACTCCTAATTGAAAGGCAGGCACCTTTATACTTTTTTGAGTGAAAGTAAAACAGTTCATTACCTTGATTTTTTTCACGCTATTTTTGTCATTGCCTTTGCTGACACCAGTGAGTCTTTAAATTTATTGTTGTCTTGTCTCAGACTGGGACCCCGGCCAATGAGCAGGTGTCACACTGCTTAGGCCCTCCAGACCTTTGACCCCTCCCTCTCAGTCAGATGGGCTCTCCTGGTCGGCCAAGTTTTTGTGTCCCCTTCTGGCACTTTTACCTTTCACTGTTTTGCACCCAGTGACATGATTAGACAGAGCACCATCAGGAATGTGCACCGAAATAAAATGTACTTGGTGATAAATGTTAAGCAGGGAAATGGTCGAGGTTAATGCCCAATGAATGAATGGATGGATTGCAAAGCTAGTGCCATGTAAATATCAGGCACCTCTTGTGTGACAATAAGAAAGGCAGCTTAAACTCATCACCCGTACATACATTTGTTCTGTAATGATGAAGTGATTATTGTCCACCAGAGGGCAGAAAATTAACAACAACAAAAAAAGGAAACAATAAGGCTTTTTTTTTTTTTTTTCACTTTATTAGGTTTTTGTTCTTTTGGAAAATATTCTTGAAAGAGTTTGCACGGACACCTAACAGCAGGTAACATGTGAGGACAAATAGAGGGGTGTGGTTGGAAGTCTGTCACCATTAACCATTTTCACACTGGCAAGGCAATGTACTACAACCATCTTTTAAAAACTGATAGGTATGCTAAAATGTATGGAAATAATCCTAAATGCAGCAAAATGGAACATTATCAAGATAAGTAATTTTGTATAGACTTTCCTTTGTTGTGCAATCTTTACTTTCCACTGTTTTTACTTCTTCTTCTTCTTACTCTTCTTTTTCTCTCTGTCTTCTCCTGTTAGTGTCTCAGATGGGTGTTGCGCAGGGACACAACATGTGTCCAGACCCGGGGATCCCAGATCGAGGAAAAAGAAAAGGCTCAGACTTCAGGTAATAGCACCCAAAGAATGATTTCAGGAGAAATTAATTAGGTGGCAAGTTAAACTGAGAAGATAAAAGATTCCTCAACAAGAACAGGCTGATTGACAGACTGTGAATGATAGACAGTATGTTCTAGTAAGAAAAGATGATTATCAGGTTTCTAAGACCTCGCTTTCCTTTGAGACAAAAGATGACCCTATATGGCTTTATTAGCTATATTACTAAATTGGCTTGAGCTATACAGTATGAACGCATATGGCTTTTAAAAAAAAAGTCAAGATAATTTCTTTCTGTTTCTGTACTTTTTAAAGTAGATATTGCGTTCATTTGCCTAATTTGTGACTTTTGTCACGATTCTTCAACTGAGTAACTTTAAAACAAAGCTTTCAGTTTTATAATTTTGTAAGTTTTATGATTTAATTGTCTAAGCCTAATTAACTTGTTTAAACGGTACTTCTCGTACTTTCATTGTCAGTTCAGTTGTCTTGTGTTTAAATAAAGTAACACCAGAGTTTTAATTAGTTTCCCTTCCAATGTCTCTTGAAAGTGGTAACTTTTTAAATTTAGTTTCCAAATGTTTAAAAAAAATGCACTATTGGTATAATGGGGCAACATTAAATGGAAATATTGGCTTTTTTAAAAATAATTCCAAAGTAATTCCAAAATGATCTCCCAGTTCACTGTTGAAGATCTTAACTTTGTTCACAGTTGAGATTTAATCAGCAGTGAGCTGGGAGGAAACTATCGGGTGCTGCAACAAATCAGGGCCTGCATCTTGAAATGTGTTCAGCATACAGCACATTACCCAATGTCATGCCCCATAAAGCCACTGCAACCAAACCTGATAGAGAAATGTGTGCTCTAAAACAAATACCCTACCATTTGAGCCACTGCACACTAATAGGCTGCCTCTGTGGGATGGCAGTATTACCGGTGGGATTACAGAGTTTCATTCCTGTCAGAGCTATTGTCTCTATCAGTGGTCAGCTATAACACAGACAAATGGGTATCATCCGCCTCCCACCATGGAGCACTTTTGGAAATCACACTCTGCGTAGACTAAGAAATATGTGTATTTTTTTCCAGCAGTGACCATTTTTCTTTGGTACTCTCACCTCATGTGCTCTCCCACTGCTGAAAAGTGTTTTTTACGGGAAAGGTCTGTGATGCTAATGCGTTTTCTCTGCATGCAATCTAACTGCAGGCGAGGAGCCACAGTGCATTTTTCCTGCGACGAGGGTTATGAACTGCAGGGCTCAAAGAGCATCAGTTGTCTCAGAGTGACAGACAGTTATGTAGGCTGGAGTGACGATCGACCCATATGCAGAGGTAAGGATTGACACGTCGGTCGTCCATCTGTGCACATGTGTAATGGTGGTCATCTTAATGTGACCTGAATTTCATATATATTCATACTTGGGTGGGCTGACGTTGACATGTTTGCTTGTGCTGTCATCTTGTGAAGATGCCCAGTCCATGTATTTATTCATTTATTTATTTTTTTTTGGATTAAGCATTCACCGTTTTATTGTGACTGGCCTGACTTTGACCTTTGGCCAACATCCTTTTGCTTCCTGCTGTTTAGTCATGCTGGCATAGAGCTGCCCATCAGTCATGTCTTCCTCACTTCTGACCATTTTGTGACAGGCAGGAAGAGCGGTCAGGCTCCCTGTGAGGTATCGCTGATGCTCTTATTCTCCTCAATTTCAGTTTTCAGCTTCAGCGAACCGAATTAATCAGAGTAGATTTGATTTTGGACTTTTTTGTGTTGTATAATTGGTTTAATTGATGAGTATCTGATTTGTGAAGTGTATTCATTGGAGCGGGAAATATTAATATTTGACTTTAACTTAGTGGTGGTGTTCTCTTAGAGTTTAAATGTAAAAAGTCCGAAACCCCCAAAGTCCAATTAATAATTTGTTCAGCATACTGTTCCAAACTGTAATATTTCATTTTTGCAGACTGCACAATACATATCAAAGTGTTTTAAAGGCATTGTCTTCTGGTTGAAATTCTTTTTGGTTACTATTCAGCAGAGTTCTGATTGTCGGTATTAATCTGAAAGCACTCGGGCAGAGAGAAATAGTCAAATGAAGTATCTTTGATCAGCGCAAGGCTTTCTTGTTTGTAACGACTGCAGCTCATATTGGCAAAAAAACAAAGCATGAGCCATGGCATTTTAACGTTGCTGTATGTAACACAACTACAAACAATGTGTTATAAAATTAACAAAATTAGACATTTAGCACAGGCCAACATGAAAGCCTCTGAATCGATATGTCTGTGATGGCAATGCATCAAATAACAATGTGAAAACAATGTGACAACATAAATGGAGTTCCTCTGCTTGACAGAGCTTCATAGTGAGTTTCAATTCAATGTTCAGCTGCCTGGCCCGTGACTTTACTGGTTTTGTTCACTTTAAATGCTCTCCTAGATTCATTTTAGGCTGCAGCATGCAGCTGTTTTCGGCAAAGAAGTTACAAAAAAGACGGCAGACAAACACAGTTTGTCATTATTCATTAAAGATAGAAGACCGTTTGGCGGCCAGATATTTTTGTCAAGAATTTGTAGAGACCAAAAGCAGAGCTAAAAGAGAGTGAATATTTAATTTCTATTCACCAGGTGAAAGAAACACATTTCCAAATGAATAATAATGTTGCTTTAGACTGTTGGATGTATAAACTTGCAAATGCATGCTAACAAGTTTGCTTGTTGAATAAATATGACAGCACAAAATGCTTTGTCATTACTCCAAAAAATGCTTTGTAAGTGTTTCAAGTAATTAGGCCAAACAATTCCTCAGCAGTTCTAAGATTTAGATGTTGATAAGTCACAACATGAGAGAGTGCATCAACAGAGCAGCTCATATGAAATTGTCTTTGAGGTTTGGATAAGTAGCGTTGGAGCTGCACCAACTTTAGGTTTTTCATCAAAGTATAAATACAGATAGTAGGAGACTTTTTCATCCACTATGTCAACCATTTTATATTAGTTTCCCCATCAGGTCTTTTGAACACCCTCATCTCTGAGGATTTGTTTAATGTAATCACTTGCAGCTAACGTCACCCATACGCCCCTGTTGTTACTCCACTTCAGTTAATGCATTGTCTAAAATCCAGCTTTCCACAGGTACCGCCATTGTTTCTTTTGTCTTGGACTGATCCACTTGCACCAAAATTAGATTACAGCACTACGGAGTGGGTGGCATGATCTCAGATGGATAATATAGGTGGGTAGGGGTTGATAGTGCTTTGTCTTATCCAAGCTACTGTCAGTCACCTGTATTTCCAAAAAAAACAAAAGGATGTTTTTTGTGACACCAAATACAGCCACGAAGGCCTTGTTCTGACACTCTTTTCTTTTATTCTTCTTTGAACTGAAAAAAAAAACCCACACACAAAAAAGTAATTTAGCCTGTGAGAGTGTTTTATGTAAAAGAACATTTGCAATTGACACAACATCCACAATAATGTCAGTGAAATTGCCCTGTAAGAGTATCTCACTCCATCATTCTCATTTAACCTTTGGCACTGTGTCTTTGTTCTGCTTCAATAAAGATTAAACATCATCCAGGAATAATTGAATCTCTGTATCCTTAATTAGCATTAGTCATCATTAAATTGTACAGCACTATCATTAGCACAGGAAAAAAAATCCATCTCTGGCTGCAAATTCATTCTCCATGAAATTCTTGGTTCTCTTTGCATCTGTACTTCCTTTGTGTTCATGGAGTATGATTGCAAGGTGGCCTGTCCCACTTTCATGTCTAACACTGAACACACAGAGTGGGATGTATCAGACAAGATGATCCTTGTGATTAAGAAAAAATAGGAGGACGTGGTAAATTCAGTTGACATCTTCTCTGCTGTATTATTTTCGTTAAGGTCACCCTCACTGTCAGCACAACTCAAATTAATTACTTTATTCTCCCTTTAACTTCCCCAAAGTTCTTTTTTCATTTTAATAGGGGTGATTTGGTGAGAGAGGGGTGGAGCATGGAGCCACTGAGTGGGGCTTGAGCACCCGAAGGACCTCTCTCTTAGACATAACTCATTAAAATTTGGGTGGCCGGTTCAGGTCCTTTCAAATACTTTCAGGTTATCCCCCATATATGTACACACGTACACACTCACTCTCCTTCAAGTACTCAGTAGAAATTCTGCTTTAATTTGAAGGAGTGTTTAAACAGTTCTGCTATGCAGACACCCTCGGGCCTCGATAAAGAAGTCACATCGTCCTTTAAAGTTTGGTTTACTAACTCCTCACCTACTCTTTTCAATAAGAATGTCACAGTGTGATCCTTGATTTGTATTTTGTTGTATGTATTTTTCCCCAGGATGAAGTCCACAGCACTATATTTATGGCTGCCTAAATTTATTTTGAAACATTGAAACAGTGTTAGAGGATCATGAAGACAGTCTGATGTCATCATCTTTTTATTGTTATAATAAGTTACCTTGACAATGTTTACTCCCCAGTATATTTTAGACCTGATGGAAAACTACAATTCATGTATATGACTGAATCTGTTATTGGTCTGTTTTTCATGGTGGCACACTACATTGGCAAGACAAGTGTTTTCAGGGGAAACAGAGCAGTTTTGTTTATTCTGAATGCTCTTTAGTTTATGATTTGATGATGTTTTAAAAAAATGGACAAGTCATCATTACCAAGCATTTGCCAGAAAGCTTGAACTCTCTTAGCAATGCTTGCTTACAGTTTAGTCAGGAACACTGACAGAACCTCAAGTTAGACAAATGCATTTTGATTCATTACACAATCGTATTTGACACTTCTACTCATTAGGATTCTCCTCAGGATGCTATCCATGTCACTTGGTAAAGATTGAATTGAGAGTTTTGCAACCCCCATAAGGGTTTTTAGAAAACACAAATAAATGATTTATTACAAATAATACACAAGACAAGAAATACATTCGCAAGTATGAGTAATAAGAGAGCTTATCAGGTGGAGGCAGAGGTGACTAAAGAATGAATCGGCTCAACTAGCTGTCGGCACGACTTGTGTATTCAAGATGCTGTACAGGAGTGGGTTTGACAGATGCTGTGTCTTTTGTGGTTTTTAAATGAGAAAGTTTAAGTTCAAACTGTCAAACATTTGCTTCTTTCTGTGTCTTTCCCTCGTAGCACCAATGTGTGGAGGTCAATTGAGAGGACCAAGTGGAGTCATCACATCTCCAAACTACCCAGTCCAGTATGACAACAATGCTAACTGCACTTGGGTCATCGTAGCCACAGACACCTCTAAGGTAAAAGTCATGAAACACAGGATTTAAAGGGATAGTTTGCCTCAAAATCTTAAAATGCATATCTTTCCTCTTACCTTGAATATAATTGATCAGGATGGCTTGAGCACCACAAGCCAAGTGCCGTCTAGATCCATTATGTTCGAGAGACGGCAGACGTCTCCAAAGCCGATATCTCCAACACTCGGCAACTCGTACAAAAACAATCTAGACTGATAAATAGCACTACAGGTAAGAGGAAAAATTCTATGTATTTTTAATTCATGGTTGCACTGTCCTTTTTAGCATTAGTGCAATGATAATTTAGCCTCTTGCCACTGTAATTTTCCAGCAGTATGTAAATCAGGTGAGTGGTGTGTTTACACTTGTTAGAGAGGAATTCCAGAGGACGCTCTTCTCCGACACGTGACTCATTTTATATTTTTAATAATTACAGGACATTCTAGGGACTGCGGAAAACTGTGTGACAGAAGCACTCCCATAGAAAAATGTGAGACATAAGGAAAGTGGGGGAAAGGAGCACTGGAACTGAGCCAACAGAAGACAAAGAGAGTTGTTAGAAACACCTGTGGTGAGAGTGAGGCGAAAAGAGCAAAAAACTGACGGAGGAGTAATGGAGACGTTCAGAGAGCATGCTCAGAGGATATCATGAAAGTGTCATAGCCACTCTGTTCAGACCATTGACTTTGGAGTTGTGTTCAAGGCCACCCAGCTGCTTTCCTGGCAAATATCCTTCTCTGAACTCAAACATATTGGTTTCACACATCCTTCTCTCATTGTGCAGTTTTCAGTTTAGTTGAGGTTATGTGAGGTAAGAGGCGAGGCAGAAAGGGTAGTCAGATGCAGTGCACACCCACCCAACCCCGCCCTTTGCTTGCATGCATACAAACACACATAGACACCCTTGGGTATACTCGGCAGGCAGCTTGCTGAAACAGACAACGGTACTTTGGGCTGTCTCTCGCGCTGTTGTCTGGGCGAGATGAAGATGGAGCGAGGCTGTTCTTTCTGTTTAGAGATGTAATGGGCTTCTATTCCTGCCCGTCCGCATAGGCCCAGCCAGAGGAGACTTTAGGTCAGGCAGGAGACTGAGGCAGTACCGCAAAAATAGGCGGGAGGACGTGACACAACTCTTCCAGACCTATATGCAGTCCTGCGACATCATTACTAATGTGGGTTCTTGTCAAGCGTTGACTCTTCATAATGTCCTGAAGGTACCAAATGCAGTTGTTTTTTTTGTCAACAATCTTTTAAGTGCTTATCTGTCAGTGTCAGGGACACTGGGGTCTCTGTCTGAAACATCCAAAATGCCAGACATTACGTCAGGGATGGCAAATAACATAGTGTATATATATATATGGCTGCTGTTCTTTTTCTTTTCTTGTGTATGTCTCCCCCTCTGTGCCTCACCTGTTGGCTGGCAGATGGGAGATGAGTTTGTGGTATGAAACTCTATTTATCTAGTGATCTGACCTATTTTGCCTACACACCATCCATCTCCTCTCTCCACCTTGGCAATTTTCATTAAGCACTGGGTTTAACATAGGACAGAATGCAATTTGCATTTATATAAGCTTTTTCATTAGGCCTGGCTCTCTCAGCCCTGTGGAAACATTAAGAATTTGGCGGAAATCAGTGGCAGCCAATTTACAATAGGAGACAAAGACAGTCCTTGTTTTGCTTTTTTATTTATTTATATTTAAGTCTCCCACATTACCCAGCTTTTGTGTCTGTATTTATCGACATTTTGCACTATCATAATCAAACCTTTTTTGTCTGTCTGTCTTTATTAGCACTGCCCCTTGCTTCCTTCAGCTAGGATATTGATTCTCTTACCTTGTTCCACCCTCTCTTCCCACGCTCCCACATGCAGCATAGAAATGAGATGAAATAAATAGGTCTGTTTTTTCCCTCACTTTTAAAATCCAATACATGAATCTTTTTGAAACTTTTGAGTCACCTTTATGATGCATAGATTCACCTTGTGGACAACCTCAGACTCCCTGCCACATCTCCTGATGTGCTTAAAGTCATTGTAAGTCTGGCTTAATAGGCCACAGAGGCCTCTGTGACCTGCTGATTTGATGAGCAAGAGAAGGGGTCATGCAGACCGTCTGGCAGGTAATCAGATATTTGATTAGTGGTGGAAAGTTCATAATCACCTGATAGGAAGTGAGATGTAGCAAAATATACACACACAGTCATGTATACTTAAGCAAAACTCTCCAAACTGATCATTTGCACAAACACTTTATAAAAGTTGTGATTGGAATCTGATGAAGATTTATGGTAGTGTGAGAGTATTTGCGGAAAAATAAATATATTCATAGCAATTTATGGATATAAGTTAACATATAATATGCACAGCTGGTGCATGTGTGTCGATGGAATTGTGCCAGACATACATTTAAAAGAGATTGATAGATGATGGATGGATAGACAGAGTGAGAGAAAGTCACAGATGGGAAGAGGTCTCTCCTCTGCACCTGGTGTCAGGAGCATTCAAGCATCTGTCGTTTACGCTTGTCTTAGCAATGTCCCTTCTGTTGTCCAGGTGATCAAGCTGACATTTGAGGATTTTGACCTGGAGCGAGGGTATGACACCCTGACGGTGGGAGACGGCGAGGTGGTGGGAGACCAGAAGACCATCTTCCACGTGTGAGTGACTCCTTTGACCTCTATTTTTTGCCTTTAATCTTCCCTCTCTGTTCTCTAACTTCTTCTGGCTTTTACTTCGCACCGCCGTCTCGAGCAGTCATCATCATTTTTGCTACTCCTTTTCCATGTAATCATATTCCGTCTTTTAGTTTCTCCTTCCTCTTCACCTTTCTTCTTTTTTGGCACACTTGCCTTTTCTCCTCCTCAACTTCCCTACAGCGGGCAGCACCCCTCTCTCTCTTCCCTTTACCCTCCAGCCCTTCGCTCTCTGTTGTACTGTTTCTCTTTCGTTTCATCACCACCTGATGCAGTAGTGCATGAAAAATAGATGCTGCACCACATTGTCAATCATCACTCTTTTCAATGTTAAAAACAAGATCACAGCCATGTGGTGCAGCATTGCGAACTGCATATTGATGCCCCCTAATGGAGTTTGCGCTAGCAGATGCTCCATAACAATCCGCAGGATGTTGTTATTAATTGTGCTGAAATTTACCACCTTAATAAAGTTTTTATAGATCAATTTTTATGCAAGACTGCCTCGCTTGGGTAGGAACTGGGAGGAGGTGGGAGATAAATGAGGGAGAGATTTGTGGAGGAGGGGTTTGTTGATAAGTGAAGATGATCCTCACTTTAACAGTTTTGTGCACATATTTGCACAACAAACAAACACTGAAAATGACCTAATCTATTCAATTAAGAACTCCCTCTGCACTCATGGACTTCTTTATGATACCAAAGTGGAGCGAGCAATTCTGTCATTGAGGTCGGACGTGCTCTTGCACACAAACAAACTAGAACAATTTAGGACCAGAGAATAAACTGCAGCTATCAGCACAGTTTAATGTAAGAGGGTTTTTTTGTGAATCAGTGGTGCAGGCAAGCATGCACAGGCTATAGGATATTATTTTTTTGGAACTTTAAGGTCAAGGCATATAACCCTACAGCAGCACAGTCTAAATGTTGTTGCTAATAGGTGGCGAGTCACAGCCAATCAAGCCTCTTCTTTTCACTTGAAAGACAGCGTGCACTGACAGTTTGAGAATAGAAGAGAACGATTTGGTTTGAGCCTGCCACAAACATTTTTCCCATGGGGGAAATGATGTCCTCATGTGGGAAGAAAACATAATTGTCAGGAGCAGATAGACTATCTTAAATGGCACCAACCCATAATCTGGTGTGCTCTTGTACTTCTTTGTACACACTACATATTGCATCTTTTCTCCCACATATTCATAGACAAGTTCACAGAAACTGCAAGAACGGAGACTGAACCTATCCAGACATTACTTCTTTACCACTCCCACCATCCTCTGAGTGCCGTCACTAAAATTAGAGCCCTTAATCACTTACTCCACAGCTATACACTTCCTAATTAGAGTTGGGGGAATTACTATTCAAATAGGATTAAATTACTTCTGTGGCATTGACTGATCTTGCCTTCATTTTCCACTTTCTTGTCTCCAACTGTTTTGAATTAAAGGGTTAGGGTAAAAAAAAAAAGTCCTCTAAGACTGGGATTGCCTGCAACAGTTTTAGAGCACTTTTCTTTGATGAGAAAAGGCAGATAGTTTAATATATAAATTCAGGTGTTGTTTTGGGTTTTTTTGCTGCTTGCATGAAAGTTTTTTAATGATGCAGTGGAAACAGGGCCTCTGGCTCTTCATGCAGTAAGTGCAAACACTGCTGATAATAACTGAAAAAATAAAACTAATCCAGGTGTTACATGTGACACACCTTGCAGTCACACTGTAGCACAAACATACAGCATATTAACAACAATGTCTTCTTGTCTCTCTGCAGCCTTTCTGGTACCACTACTCCAGACCTTGTAGTTAGCACCAGTCACCAGATGTGGCTCAACTTCAAAACAGACGACACCAGTGGCTCCCTTGGATTCAAGGTTTCCTATGAGGGTAAGGGTGCTTTAGACATTTTGGTTGTCAGTCGGTGAGATGTGCCGGCCTGCTGGCTGCATTTTAAAAAGTAACTTTCCTTGACAATCTCAAGTAGAATGAAGTGTCTTTTTTTCAGACATTTACCCTTGTGCATTGTGGCTCATTGCTCAAAGTTGACAACATGGGCACTGACAGAATACATTTTGCTTCAGTTGACTGTAACATTATTGTCCTTCCCTGCATTCATCATTGTGAGTTTAGTTTCAAGAGCATAGGGGTCAGAGATGCTCCATCTGTCTCATCTAAGACTTTTGTAATGAAGCTTAATAGTGTCATAACAAAACAGGCGTGGCGCTCGCAGCCATGTGAGCTCCTTCTGCCGCATCGCATACTGCATCTACAAATTACTGCTAGACAACAAAGCACTTAATGAAACATGTACAGTACTGTACCAAGGACTCAGTCTAGTCAAGGACTATCAATGAGTAAAACTTCGTATTGCTGGATCCTTTGCAATTATTAGTAGATTATTGTTAAGATTAAAGTCCCCCTCCACTTAAAAAAAAAGTTTTTTTATTTTTATGTCCCCTAAAATGTCTGACATTGACAATAATGATTTGCATTTGTGCAAAGCTTGACAACAGGGAGATGTTCTTGCATTGCTCTACTGAAGAGGGCAATGACTGTTCGTTTCACTAAATCTAAGACTCCAACATTCACTAGGCAAATTAGATTAGGTACCTCACTAATAGGAAACACACAATGATGGAGAAATAGACTTTAACACAACATCAGAAAAGAAACCTAAAACCTCAAGAACAGAGAACTACACTTATCATTCAGATATGTCTCCTAGTCGCAGATTTTGGAAGAGACTCAGAGTCTGGGTCTGACTTAGGTTCAAACATGTACGGCTGAATCTCTCCGATTTTTCTTCTAACGCTAGCGATCTTGATGCATGCTGCTGTTTCATTCTCTTTTGCTTTTCAGATTTCCTCAGAGAGCGAGAAAGAGTAGATCTGCCAGCAGCCCCTTTTCAGAGTTTTTTTTCAGACTATGTTGGAAAACCATGTTACACAACATGTTACAAGTATTTTTATATACTTTTAACATTTAGTGTAAAGCATTTAAGGGCTTCTAGTGGCAGAAATTGTATTTAATATTCATAACGATATTTTCATTAGTTTATAATAACCTGAAAATAAAAATAATTGTGTTCCCTTATCTTAGAATGAGCCATCTACATCTTAATATGGAGCAGATCCTTTTCTGTTTAGTCCACCATGTTGTTCTACAGAAGTCTAGCATGGGCAAATCAAACGGTGGCTCTAGATAGGACCAATAGCGTGTTTGCGTAAGCCATCGTAGTTCTCGCACATGCTTGGCATGACACACTGACAGGGAACTGTTCAAAGAGTTTTCCTCACAAGAAGTGGGACAGAAATTTTAAAACTTTAGTTTGGAAACCGAATAATGCCTATTAGATCATGCTGCTCATCACAGTTTTTCACCTATCTGTATTATTATTATTATTAAAAACATGGAGCTCCAGGCAACACTTTGGCCAGTCTCTTTTAAAGAAGCGCAGCTGTTACCCCACTTAACTGATGTTTAGGATGAATACACAGAGTGAAAGACTGATAGGAACAGACAGGCCTGAGAGAGTTATAAGTGGAGCGAGAAGTTTTAAGAGATTCGCAATATTTTGTGGAGCTGTGTGAACTTTTTTTCAATGCCTCCCATCTCCAACACGCCTGTTGATGTGTAGAAGAAACTGTGTAGAATAATTCATCAAAACAGCATGTTTGATGTGAATATAAGCATGGGGGGGGTCTGTGGTTTTTTTTTACAACGGTCTGATGCTAGTTGCAGAAAATATAAGCAGTGGATCTGCTGTGCGTAATTGCAGTTCGACAGTACACAACATCACTCAGTTAGAGACTGCAGATGGACCAGATACCTGCTCCAATCAGATGGCTGAAAAGAAATTCACCGACATAAAGGAAAGGCCTTTAGTATATATTACTGAAGCGTATCACAGAACACGATTGTTGATATTCACATGTTGAAAGAACCCTCCCCAGCATCTGCAAGCTATTATAGCAATAACTACCCAAAACAGTCCAAACTCAGGTTGGAGCACACAGTGTCCTCATGACACGAAGTCATTAGACAAACCCAAGCTGGGTTCGATGTCTTGAACACTAATAAGGGAGAACAATAAGGGCACCTATTAAGGTAAAAACAAATTTGTCAAAAACAGGCAAAGAACATTGATGCAGCCTCTTGCAGATAGCTAATGCATTCCTCCATCCCTAGTGTGTATCTGTACATGTGTACTCTCGTGTGTGTGTGTGTTTGCGTATTTGTTAGCTTTAAAAAAGGGATTTAATATGTGTATGTTCTTGCATGCACGTGTGAAGACCAAAGAGACAAAGAGGACTGACAGTGTGAGTTTGTGAATCTGTGTGTGCGTGTTATTCCTCTTTGTGTGCATGCATGTGAGTTCGGGGAGTTTGCCAGGGTTCTTCTTCTAGATAAGTCTGTCGTTTGCCTCTCAGAAGCACAGCGAGTCTTCTCCCTTGCCCACAGATGCTTATTTTTCATCAGTAAAAATAAACAGAGAAAGTGGAGCAGCATGCTGAACCAAAGTGTAATTAAAACACTGAGTTCTACTTAATGAAGGGGAAGAAACGCTTTGAACCACTTCACCTCCCAGATTGGAGCACCCAAAATCTAATTTGCATTCTCAATTACTTGTATTTTAAGCCTGATCATCAAGTGTAATTGCAAACACAGTCATACCAGTGCACACATACTCCCACCTTACTCATGTTTTTGAGTGCGGGTTGCAGACACTCTGCAGTGGCCTCAATCTTTCAACTGAAATTTAGCTGTTTAACAGTATGAGTGAGGTTTGTAGAGCCTGTTCAGACAGCTGTTTACAGTTGAAATTTGGACATGTTGTGCCATGTGTAACCATCTGTTGACAGGATGTTATTGTCAGTGCTTGAGTAGGGCTGGTACCCACTGATAAAGTTATGCTGGTACTTAAGGCTGCCCCTTAAGTCGGAGATTCAAATCATTAGTCAGTCAACAGAGATTGCTTCAAGTTGAGCTGCTTTTTTTGAGGGGGGGGGGGGGTTGCTAGTCAGTGTGGTGTGCTGTACTTCTGAGGACGTTTTAGTCCCCAGATTTTTCTGCGGAGGGAATGCTCTTGACTTTCACAATTCTCTTTGTTATAAGCAGTTACAGAAGTGCAAACTGCAGCACATAGGAATAGAGAGGCTGCACTGTAGGTGAAGAAGTGGTGAATTTCCAGCTCACAGTAAGTTAATATGACACAGTCTCTCTTGTTTGATATCTACTGTCAGCAAAAATGTTGCACATTTGTGATCTATTATTAGCGCCATTATCTTGTTAACTAAAGTCTCACTGAGCCCAGTTCAAACTTTAAAACCTTTTATAAAAAAAAAGAATAGTTAGATATTTGTATTATACGGCCAAATCTGATTTGACTGGCATAATTCTGAGTCGGATACAGCCCTACTTGTACCTGTTTCTATATTGTCATGCACTCATGAAGTTAGCACGTTTTGGATACTTCAGATGTAAGGCTTTGATTTGTTGGTGGAAATGTTGTCCTGTAAAGCCTGTTGAAACATTGCATGCTGTATGTGGTTAAACCAAGAAACTGGACTATTAAAGTCCTTTTGTTGTTTTAGGTCTTGGGAGATTGCAGTGTAGTTGTTGACAGTAATGCGAGTCTGGGTCCCATTACAATGCTTGGATTATTTGGGAATGTCAAACATGCAGGAACAACAAATGTGCCATTACATCTCCTCCTTTATTCATGAGAATCAAATGCTGTTTCATTCACTGGCTGCACCCCTTTACACAGCATACACAGAGATACACTCATACATTCAAAAACACATGTATGACAACAGACAGTCCATGAAACACATGTACACGCAAATGTACACACACACTTCAAAAGGCTTTTATTTATTGCCTCCGTTTCCCTAAAGTTCTGATTGTAGGGGCCCATGAGGCAGAGACACCGTATCCGAGAAAAGCACAACAGGGAGTTTGAGTTCTTCAGTCAGTCTGTTACAACGGCAAACAAATTATAGAATTATGTGTGTGCTTGTATGCATTTGCACATGTATGTGTACGTGTCAGTCTGATAGTTAGCGTGTTCTTCCAGACATGCTTTCCATCAGACATTTTATACATTTTCTTTCACTTTAATTTTCTCTCAGGCCCACCTCAAAACTCCCTTTAAGCATTCCCCCCTTTTAAAGGTGACTTCCATGTAAGATCAATGAGTTGTCTTGTGAATGAGGCAGCCTCAGGACAGCCATACATCCAAACAGCAGTGAGCTCTAAATATGTGTTCTAAATGATGATCATCATTAGGGCTGGCTGAGTATGGATTTATACCCAGCATCGCCCCTGGTGCGATTTAAAATCGTATTAGGCCCTGCCATCATTTCCTGGATGGATGAGCTTATTCGCTCTCTGTGTTCCCCCATCCGGATGCCTCGATAGGATGCCTCAGCATTCCCATCTGCAATCTGCAACCTCAGAAAAGTAGAAAGAAGAGTGAGTGAAAGACAGAGGGATGCATAAATCTTGCGATAATGAAATTGGCGTGTGGTTTTAAGGAAGAAGGGTGTTCATGTGTTCATGGAGGTGCTTGTATGTGTTGTGCATGTACCTGAAAGTGCTCATGTCAGCTTCCGATGCAAGTAAGAACATTTGTCACACAGTAAGAGGAGGGATATATTTGCAGCAGGAGAGAGAGACAGATGAGAGGGTGGTTTGCAACGTTAGTGAGTAACATCCTGGAAGAATAAAGACAGTCAAGACTACTTAGTGACAAACAAAATTGTCCTGAAATTAAATATGTGGCGAGGCAATAGGAAAATCACATTGATTTTGATGTCATGAAGTGAAAGAGCTAGTCCATCTTGTCAACCTTAAATGAACTCTTCTCGTCAGTCGTTGCTAATATCCATGCAGTTTTATCCATTCAGTCTTAGCTAAGGCGCCAGACAGGAATGGCTTTGATGCCAAATTTATACAAAACCAGGAGCTGTTGAAGTAATGACCAGACCCCGGACACTCATGCACACAGTGCATTTCCCATTGGAGGTTATTGTTGGACCCTAACAGCTAGCACTCTCAGATTATTTTATTTTAGGCTATGCTGGGCGGTTGCAAAAGGTTTCTCACTCCATGCAACCCTCACGTATGGTTGAAACAGAAGCTCTGATGCTACAAAGACTCAAAACAAGCAAAAGACCTCATGATGCTTTCTCTCCATTGTGTAGGTTTTTCTTCCTCATCTTGCCCAAGGCAAGTTAATGCTAGACTTTTTTCTCTGACTGCCAATATGGTCTTTAATATTTCAGATTTCTGGCCACATTATGTTTTGAGTAGACATATAATGCCTTATATTTAAACAGCAACAAAATACTTAAGATTAAAAAACTCAAAAAGAGCTAAATAAAGAAGCTGTTTATTGAACAGAGTGACTCATCAGAAGTTTAGTGGTAGAGACAATAGAGGGAAAGGACTCAGTGCGCAAAGCGTCACCATGAATCATCAAGCCCACTATCCACTGTCCAGCTCGCCTTGGTGAAGTTAAGTCTTTCAAGTCTTTCAAGTCTTCAACTTTCCACTGCTCCTGAAATCAGGGGTCCTTACAATCAGCTTTACCACTCTTTGGTGGGGTCCTGTCTGCTACCTAGAAGAAGATGTCTGCTGTTCGGTAAAAGTTCTGTTTACCGGTTTACTGTCTGTTCACAAAAACATATCGCTTCAACCTGCATAGTTTCTGCTGCATGTCTACAAACTGTATGACAGTCCTGCCATTCTGAGCTGAAGTGGAAAATTCAAAATTATCTTGCCTGATTAACCAATGTTGTGTGGCAGGCCAAATGTAGTATAATTTGAAAGTCCAGGCGAGGGCTGGACTTTGGACAAACCTGCTGTACAACTTGGGTTAAAAGTTAATATTCAAGCTGTTTGGCAACATCTCTTACTGGTCACACAGTATTAGTCTGTTTAATTTGCTGTAAATAAATGCATGTATTTGTTTTTACCGGGCATTTCTGACATATTCATCTGCTGCACAAATAATACCAGTAAAAAGCCCCAACCCTGGCCTTTGTCTGACCAAAATGTAAAATCTTAACCAGAAGTCACTGAGGCCCCAACAGCAACTGCTGTTTTCCTGCAATAAGTGGTGGTGATATTGTAGCGTGCATTCTATTCTGCATGTAATGTTTATGTCATTGTTTTTCACAATGAGGTAAACATTGTGGAAAGTATTTATAGTATTTATTTTAGATTAGTATTTATTTTAGATTAGGCAGGGTTAGGTTAGGTTAGGTTAGGTTAGGTTAGGTTAGGTTAGGTTAGGTTAGGTTAGGTTAGGTTAGATCAGATTAGGTTAGATTTCACTTTTGTCAGAAATAATTTCTGAAATCAGTTTTACGTTCCAGGACCTCAGGTGTTTCACATAAATATAAAAATACAAACACAACACTAAACCAAACAGCAAAGTCATACAATAAACGCCACAGATCACCAAAGACATTATGAAAAGTGGATGCAGTGCAACGTTTTCAGAGTGTACCCTGAGGGAGGAAGGTTGGGAATGTGTTAGTGGAAAGCTTCAACATCCACAGTTGAGCTGCAGAACAGTATTGTACTGTATAGAATGATAAGGAAAGTCATTTTCCCATCTACATGACTGCACATGAATGCCCTATTCTTGCAGGCTTTCACACTCAGCAGAAGAAAAAAATATGTAAATTTAAAACTAAGTGAATAAATTGGGTTTGGGGGAAAATGTGTTTCGGTTCGCTGTCCGAGGACTTTTGCCCCCATCACATTATAGAGTCCTACAAAATCAGTAGTGTTCAGTAACTCTATGTTAATAAGCTGAACCCACATTTTCCCTGAAACTGGATTTAATGAGAAACAGCACTATCTGTTTCGATTTAGGTAGAGGTCCTGCATCTTCATATCACTTATTACCTATCTTGTCAATATCTGCTGGAGGCTACAGTCAGTAATAACCTTGAGTTGAGATGTCTCTTTCTCTCTGCACCACCCCCACTCTCTAGCTATCCATCTCACATTTTTTGGGGAAAACTAAAGTAACATATGCTTTTCATTTGCTTCAGGGCCACTATGGCTTTCCATGATGTTAAAACAAAAGTACTCTAACATGAAGGTTAAAGAGAGGACAGTCAGGAAGGTGGCTTGTGTTAATTAAATTGTAACCTTTACATTTATCTCAACTATGATGCCAAGTAACTGAAGCCGGTCTTTATTGTTACAACTATTCATGTTTCTCCTCTTGAAACAATGATTTCTTATCAATGTCAGTTTTACATACTTAATACTGCCTATGTGTTTATTTTTACCCATACAGAAATTGACCAAGGCAGCTGTGGAGATCCTGGAATCCCATCGTATGGTAAACGGGAGGGGACAGGTTTTCGTCACGGGGACAGACTCTACTTTGAGTGTCTGCCTGCCTTTGAGCTGGTGGGAAAGAAGAACATCACCTGTCAGAAGAACAACCAGTGGTCAGCGAAGAAACCCAGCTGCGTTTGTAAGTTCTTGGATTCCTTACCTTAATCGCAAACTACATACTACTTTGTGCAAACATGTTCATGACTACAGTGCTTCTCAAGTGGGTGCATAGATATGTATGTTTTTGCAGATGAGTGCAGGGAGGGCTGCATAATAAATGAGCAGATTATCCCCACAGTTTGCCTAGCAGAGCACTGTGGATTTTGAAACAATGGGAGTGCTTATTAGCTAATTAACACTATGAACGACAAACACAGAGAGTGAGAGAGTAAGAGAGTGAGGGCAAAAGGAAAAGAGAGCTGACCATGCAGATAATGCCCACTGTTGTGTTATTGATAGGATAATAGGGTGGACAAAAAGCTGCAGTGTCTAGATAAACATCACAGAGCTGAATGACACAGAGGATGCTGGCAAAATTTTAGTAAATTTGGCCACATAACACTAATAAACATTAATTTACTTAACATTTAACAATCTGTTTTGGTCATGTAGACACAACGCAGTAAGCTTGTCTTTGTTATTGAAGTTGATAATGTTTATAAGATGATTTGCTTTTTAAAATGTTTTGGGAAACATCCTTGTTTGTTTGCATGTGCATTAGGTATTAGCAAGCACCATGTTCCAACAGCCTAGGTCACTGCACATCCTGTAGCTTATAGTTTCTTAAGAAAAATAGAAGAATGGAGTTATAAATAAATCACACATGGACACAAAACTAAGTAAAAGGTTGCGATAATGTCATTATAATATCAGTGCAAAAGGAAGACGCCTTGCTTCTGCATTGCTGGGTAAGAATTGACTAATGATTATTTAGGAATGAAAGGGCAGCTTAGACTGCAAATTCTGATAGTTGTATTCGCATGACTGGGCTATATAAAGCTCCTCTGCATATTTAAATATCTATCCCATATGCATTTGTAAATTGAAGTAGTGTTCTGTGTTACTTAGACTCAAGTCATCTTACAGACCCTACTACAACCTTTTCTTATTTCTTTATTAACACTGAACTCAAGCATCCTTAGTCGGTGGTGATGTTTAGCTTGCAGTTAAGTTTAAAGGTTATACTATGTAGGATTTTGTCGGTTACTGTTTGCAAACACAGCATTCAAACTTGGCCCCTCCTCCGTAATCTGCTTGAACATAGACTGCAAGCTACTCTAGTAGGAACATGACATATATTGTCATGGAAAAGCTGGTACTTTTCCAATTAAGCTGAACTGTATTTGTATTTTTTAACACCTGATTGCTACCTTTTTACGTCATTTGAATCAGATTTGGTTTTCAATATGACTATCTGACTACTCTCTTTTTTTCCCCCTATAAAGTGTGAGAGTTTGAGCAAGGTTTGGAGGGACATTCAGTTTCATTCACGTAATCAAACTAAGTTAGCCATCCAAACTAATGTGTGTTAACTATGCCAATGACGGATTGGAAATTTGCACCAACAGTTTTTCCTGCTGACACTAGATAACAAGTTCCCTACTAGATACCTGTCAGAAACTGTATTGTATTACGTTTCTATAAATTAATCACTTCTAAGTAGAAGACAGAAGATAATGTCAGGTTAGAACCTGATCGGGAGAAGCCTCTTGTCCTCAGAGCAGCTTCCTTCATCTCTCTTAGACTCACCATGTGTCTGCTGTTACCTGTATTGGAAAGAAGCGTGAACGCAAGAACGCTCACTGTGCAGCGAAATCTGGGGACAAAAATTATTCCCAGAAGTTCCCTGCACACACGCTCACACATACACACAGACACAAAATAAGACCAAATAGGATACTTAGCATAGTATATCTTCAAGGTTATTGAAAAGGAATCGTCTGATCTTCCAGACAATTACGTGCATCCTTAAAATGCCAATCTACGTAAATTCTGTGTTGAAAAAAACGTCCCCTGTCAGTCAATAGATACCTGCAACTGCCATTCTGCTTATTTTTACCTCAAATGTATTTAGAAACTGATTATTTATATAATATGTAGTTGAAAAAAAATTACATCACCTCCATAACAGCTCCGCCGTTTTGGAACTGGGAGCAAGTGCTAGTGACAGTCCAAAGGTGGTCTATTTGTCCAATCAGATATCTCTGTGAATGAGAGCACTGACAGTGCTGCCATTTTCACATGACTCCTTCCTCAAGCATATGCTTATTTAGCCGTGCCAGACCATCACGAACAATGCAGAAATGGTGAGCTGGCTCTGCAAGGGAGGCTACATCTGCCCAGTAACATCAAGGCATTGTGCTGTTGCGCTTTAAGCACATCCATTGTAGTAATTGGGATCAAGTGACAGCCTTGACAGTAGTCAGTGAGGGAGATGAAGCCATTTTTCATTTTTATTGCCAACATATTCCTTAAAGCTACACATTGCTTTGAGACAATGATTTATTTATTTTTTTCTGGTTACATCTTGTCAACATTTTTGAGGCTTAGGTTTTCTCTATCCTCATTTCATTCCACAGGGCTTACCAAAATAAGATTCCTTTTCCAGTGGGTTCCTCCTCTCATATAATGGTGGATAAATAGAGCAATCTTGACACTATAAGCCAAAAACACCTTTTTGTAATGTAAGATTATTGGCAACTTTCATCACATTCAACACATTTTTCTTTTTCATTTCTTTATTTCCAGTGAGCCCTTTGTAAGCCCACAGTTACATGTCATTGAATACCTGTATGTGCTTATGCTGCATGACGACAAATTGCTGGTTATAGTGGTGTCCCTGATTTGTTCTCTAAAGTATGCAAGATGTGAGGTGGTTCAATAAAATGAATCAAATCATATTTTCTCATAGTCAGCAAAGTAAATGAAATCTGCCCCTATGTTTTTCAGCCTCATAAACAAAGCTCACTTTGTGGTTTTGTTTTATTTCTTTTTATCCCTCTTTCTCTCCATCTATATCTCTTTATCACCTCTGCAGTTTCCTGTTTCTTCAACTTTACCACTCCATCCGGGGTGCTGCTGTCTCCCAACTACCCTCAAGAGTACGGCAACAATATGCACTGTGTGTGGCTGATCATCACCAATCCTGAGAGCCGCATCAATCTGGCTTTCAACGACCTGAGCATGGAGAAACAGTTTGACTTCCTCTCAATCAAAGATGGTGGAAAGGTGGTGTTGAATCAGAGGCTATTGTCCCTATTTAATTTAAATAGATCCTTTTGCAGTTTCCAACTGTTGACCTGTCTTTCAGTCATTATGTATGTCAGTAGGAGAGGCAGCCTGTGTAATCATGCGTATGAGCTAAACAGTTATTAGACTCACTAGTCTTTTTATCTGTCCAGCTCCTTGTTGGAGCTTCTTTCGATTTCTAGCTCATGCTACCTTTGGTCTCATCACAGAATGCTTCTGTTTTTTTCAGGCTGAGTCTCCTATCCTTGGTACCTTTTCTGGTGACGCGCTGCCTCCTCCTATAACAACTAGCGCCCACGTGGCCCGACTGGAGTTCCTGACTGACCACACCTACACAGACAGAGGTTTTAACATCACTTTTACAAGTAAGCATTGAATGTAAAAGGCGATAAAGCTTTGAAGCTTATGATGAAAACCTGCTGATTGGATGTTTTGTATTCTAGATTATTTGTCTGTGTGTACAGTATGTTTATATTTGTTTATGCATGCATGAATCATCCACCATATCTGTGTCTCCCACAGAGTGCATAAACTCTTCCACTCATAAGCAACACATCCTTTGCACACACACAGTCACAGAGAAATAACAAAAAAACCCTGTCTTTATTGTCTAAATAGAGACTTGACATCTAAATAAAACCCAAACAAAGATGCAGCATCCTTACCTGACAGATACATTGCGGCAGTGCTCATTATATTCTATTCTGGGTAGCTGCTGACTTCTGAGGAAATTCCAGATGGGTTTAGTGCTCTGACGCAGTGCAAGTTGGCTGCACGCTGCTAAACCCATTTCATGGATGTACTGTACCGTGAGAGTTTGGCAGCAGAATTATTGCATTCATTGCATGTACATTATTATGTAATGAGATCGATCTTTACATTCTTTCACATCCCTAAATAAATATCTCCTTACAAATTCTCAAACCCAAACACTTTAAAGCCACAAACGTTCTTTCATTAATAGAGTGCAGTAGAATGGTTTGTGTTAGTGTGATTTGATACTGAAATTAGTTGCAGTGACTCTTTTCAATACAAGCAATAAAATATTATTTTTTTTGTTGTCACTTGTACTTCTAACCTTGAGTTTACTACAGCATTGTATAGTTATTCGTCTACTTTGGCGCAGTGTCAATAGTTATTAGTCTGAGTTATTTATTGTATTATTCATATGCAGGTGCCCAGCCCACATCTATTTATAAGACATCAAAAATTAGGGATGCACAAAATGTTGGTTTTTTTTAGCTGACAGAGATGACTAATAAATATCTGCTTCTCATGGCTGATACTGATAAGATAACCTCTAATTTCACATTTCTGTAAATTGAAAAGAAGTTCATAACCTATAGTTTATGCACTCACCTATGGCTTTTGTCTAGTTGTTTGTCCAGATCCAGTATATTTGTAAGTTTTATGAACCAACTATTAATATACCATCTCTCCTTGTGCATCATAAACAATTTGCACTGAGCATCATAGTTATTATACTACAACCTGTTTTGAAAAATAAATAATAGATTTATACTTTTAAAATAAACCTCACTAATCCAGAGATGTTGCCATTTAGGCCGTTAAAAACCCAGATCATCTAACACCTATGTTTAAGATTTAGAGGTCTTCATCTGATCATGGGAATAGTAATAGTTGTCTTAGTATAATTGTTTTTGTAGGAATTAGGCCTTATAACAAATTTGATATGATACAAAATATGTTTCTGGGAGCTGTATTACATAATTGCCCTGTGGCTGATCATAGTTTTGACACTAGGATATTAAGCCTTTTAACTCTTTGACACAGCAGTTAAGTAACTAAATTATCGTCTTTGTTTGATCATTTTATCCACTAAACTGTAATGGCTGGTATGTAAAATTACAATATACTCAGAGGACTGATCCTGTATTCTGTTTCTAGATCCTAAAACAATTTCTGCTCTAGCAGACATGCCTCAGCCTACCATACAGTGCTTTTTTAGGACCTGGCTCCAGCTCATTTGCAGACATGTCATCAACCCAACCCAGGTGCCTCTGTAAAGCTACAATGTGGACAACACATGGCGACTAATGCATTAATTAGCAAGTTAGATGAATAAATAAATTACCAATGCAGCGTGGTGAATGAATGTCAAGAGCAGTTAATTGGAGATGACGGTTAGTTCCTGAGCACAGTGTCCTCCAACTGCACGACTGTTTTAGCAGGTTGTGGGGCTGAGCGGACAATTTCCATCATTCATGTTAATTAAAGACATGCCAAACTGTATTGAGGGGATTTTTGGCACGTTAATAAATAAGATGATCATGATGGATGAGGTATGGCTGGCACTCTGTTTGGGTCCAATGGACACAGAAGAGGGATTCATCAACACCTACATGTGTCACCCACCTGGGTGTGTGTACAAGAGTGCGAGTGAGAGAGATAGTGGCACAGGTGATGTATTTGTTTACATGCCTTGTTCTAGGGTTATGCCTCTTTTTGTGTGACTGCGTTTCTTTGTGGCCTTTCTAACTGGTTCCTGCTTGAAGTTTCATTGAGAGGCCTGATAGATAAAATCTTGAGAATGTATGAAAACAATTTTCCCTGTTTGTTTACTCCACATATCATTCAACAGTGTCATCTGGCGCTGATGATCTGCATACGGTCTGGTTTCCCACCCTCTGTAATCACTGCAGCAGGGTAAATCAATGTGACTCACTAAGTGAAACAAATTTCCTCTCGTTAAATGCTGGCATTGCTAAATGCTGACAGCAGAAAAGAAAAAAGTTTTGTCCAGAAACTTGGGTAATTATTTTAGAATCTCCATGGAAATTAGCATCTTTCCACAGAAAATGTAATGTGTGACAAGGATTAATGCCATCAGAATTACAGGTGTGGCTCTTTTTCTTGTGTTTTTAACAATATGACACTTTGTTTCTTCATTTATTTCAAAAGAACTTTACCAAATTAAGTTCAGGGTTTTTTTTTGCTTTTTTCTTGCATTTTTTGACTTAATGTTATGTGACAGTGACTTTTTTGTGTTTTCTTACCTTTAAAAAATGTTTAATATAATCTTCGCACACCTATGTCTTGCCTTCATAATATTCCTATCCCCTCTTTTTATTTCCAATAGCGTTTCGCCACAATGAGTGCCCAGACCCTGGTGTGCCAGTTAATGGGAAACGCTTTGGTGAGAGCCTTCAGCTGGGCAGTTCCATATCATTCCTGTGTGAGGAGGGCTTCGTGAAGACTCACGGCTCGCAAACCATCTCGTGTATTCTCAAGGATGGCAATGTAGTGTGGGATAATGCAGTTCCTCGTTGTGAGGGTGAGTAAAGAACTGGTTATCCTTAGTAACAGCCATCTTATAAACATTTTTTTTTTTTACTCTGAGTGATAGCCATAGATGGAGGCCCATCTCTCCCATTCTTGTGAATGCAATATGGCAGGAACGCTTTGACGGAATATCCTAAAATTAGGCACAAATGTCCACTTGGACTTAACAATGAACTGATCAGATTTTTGTAGAAAAGGTCAAGTCATTATGTATTATTATATATATATATTATTATATATTATATCTGTCTCATTCTTGTGAGTGTGATATCCCACAAGACCTTGAAGGCATTTCTTTAAATTTGGCACAAAACCAAATGAATTTCACAATAAAATGATTAGAATTTTGTGGTCAGAGGTCAACCTGTGACCTTGCTTTCATCTCATTATCGTGAACACATTGTCTCACAAAGGCCTTGATGATATTTTCACAACATTGGCACAAGCGTCCACTTGGACTCAAGAATAACTTATTAGAATTTAGTGGTTACATGTCAAAGATCAAGTTCACTGTGACCTCTCAAAATATGTTTTTGGCCATAATTTAAGACTTCATATGCAAATTAATTAAGAATAAATTTCACACAAATGTTTAAAAGAGTGAAATTATGAAGTGATGACATTTTATATCCAACACGGTCAAAGGTCAATTTCTCTGTGACATCATCATTTTCTACAAATAGTAAATTATTTTAGTAGAACGTTTGTTATCTAATGTGAACATTTTACTTATATATTCCAATAAATGTTGTAATTAGGTTGCATAAGATGAGGCCTTGTGAAACCTTCCTACATTCTTAAATTAACTACACAGTTTATAATATTAGGTGTAAATATTAGCAAGATGGGTGGATTTTATTTCATATTTTCTCCTGTTTTTAATCTAATATCACACACTGTAGTTATGTTTCAGCTGGCAGAGTTAGCTGTGTAGCTCAGAAAAATCCAGATATCAGCAGGGTAAATAATATGCAGAGGATTTGAGTCATTAAGAGGAGGATAGGCATATCTTTTCATCTGAAAGCATTTGTTCTGTGCTCGAGCATCTCATTAGTTAGGTGGCCACTGTGTTATTGCTTATATTCAACTGTTATAAACCGATAAAATTGGACTATGTTTTTCTCTATAGCCAGTAATGAAGCATCACTGCATCCCAGGACTGTAAAGAGATTATTTCTTTTGCACACCCAAATAATGAATGGATGTGTTGATAAAAGGCAGGACCAGAAATCAATCTAAAAATGGATTTGCTGCTTCTTTTGGGATGCATTAATTTAATGTCTTTTACATTTGTTGCAAAGATTATTACTAATTATCAATAATATGGATTTTTAAAGCAGTGATCATCTCATGATATAGACAAAAGCTTTGTTCTTTCAAGTATCTGTTGCTGCAGACATGCTGTGCTTTTCGTGCAGATTGCTGAACCATCTATATACCCCTCTCTGACTCAATATCAATAAACTGTTCCTAGCAAATCAGAAAAGGCCAATAAAGCTGGCAAAGCTAAGACAAAGCTCGGCATTTACCAGCTCAAGCTCTTGGAAACCAGGAGCATAGCACATTAAGCACAGACATGGTTAGGGCTCTAAGGGGCCTAATCAGGCTCACTATTCATAATACGTAAAGGAGAAACCATTATGAAAACATGTCACTTCCCCCTGTGTGCCACAGCAGCTTTGTATCCCTCTGAGACCATCTATCATACCCCTGCGTTTGTAGCGTAATGCGTTTTATAGATGTCCTTCAGTATGCTGAGTTGGCTGATTAAATCATTCCACTTCAAAGGGAGTGAGGAGCTGGCTGCACAGCGAAGTGAGCAGTAACAGAGATGAGGGTACACGAGAAGGGTCGGTGTGCTCAAGTGTCTTTTGTGCTACCGATCAAAGATGTTCCATTTTCTCCTTTTGACGAGGATGACAGCAGCACCTTTGTAGGAGGGGTTTGGTGACAGATTTAAACACAACAACACGGGAGGAAACATGCATACACATGGATATGTAATGCATGCCCTTGTGCACGCATGCATACATGCACGCGCACAATAAAGAGGTATGTTCCTAGGAGAAACGGTTAACCTTGAAGTGAGCTGCACCAGTTTACATTAAAAAGACCCTGGTGCTAAAAGAACTGGGATGAGCCCCAGCTGATGCATGGGATCATCTACGGATATTGTCATACATCAGCTGGAGAAGACATGCATAATTCAATCTCTATCTGTTCTTTCTCTCTCTCCAACTGTTCTCTCTCTCTGTTAGCCCCATGTGGAGGGGATCTGAAGGCTCCCAGTGGGATCATCCTCTCCCCTGGCTGGCCAGAGCTCTATAAGGAGGCCCTTAACTGTGAATGGATCATTGAGGCTCCTCCAGGCTACCCAATCAAGATCATCTTTGACAAGTGAGTCAGATAGCAACTGCTGCTGCGTCACTGTTCTTGTTTTTTTTCCTTCTCAGAGCAAGCTTTGAATATTTCGTTCTGTTACCGTCTCATGATTTCAACATGTGCTCGCATTCATTTTGTTCCTCTCTATCACTTCCTTTAATCTCTTTCCCTGTCTTCGCTTTCTGGTGGTAATGCAGTAGATCTAATGCACATTAACATACACACCCAACTAGGATAACATTATGTTTTATTTAGCAAGCGCTCATAAGTATTTGATTCTTTCATTTGATACCCCCTCCCTGAAGATCCACAGATATCCTTACAGTTTATACACACACAAATAGACATACACACACAAAGAAACTACACCAGACAAGAGTTTGTACATGCGTATGTAAGTGGAGATGGTCTGTGGAGGAGAACCGGAGAGATTGGAGGGGAGATAATTTGTCCTGATGTTTGAGAGAGAGAGTGAGAGAGAGACATACAGTTGTAGGATCAAACACTACATTAGCGTTTCACTAAGACTCATCCTTGCGAGCCCATCTCATCCTCGTCCCCTCCAAGATAGCACGCCATGCAAAATGAATACAACATAAATGTTTGTTGCTCTTTAATTTTTATGTAACATCAATAAAATATCACAAACCGCTTCATTTAGATGACATGGTTCTGAAACCAAGCAATTTATTCATGGCTTTGAAGATGAAGGGGCTCCGGCAACAAAGACTGAAACACACAGCGAGCATGCGTGCACTCACACCCTCTCTCTCTCTCTCTCACACACACACACACACACACACACACACGCATACATGCTAAACTGATGAACTCATCAAAGTGTGCCAAATGTCTCAGGATTCTCTAAAACTCAACATGTGCAAAGCAGAAATAATTTAATTGAATCCTCCTGGTTTTAGAATGTTGGTGAAAAGCTAAATATACAGAACTGACATAAAGATATTCATACCATCAAAATCTTGTTTATATTACTGTCAATCCAACTGAATAAGCTTCATTCAAGCATCAGTCTCTTTTCTTCAGTTTGCATGGAATTGGACTTTTGTGATTATAATTGAGGCCAAACATCCAAAACATATCAATATATTTTTTTCTAAATCTCCACACTAGTTTTCCATTGGTCTTGTAATTGGTTAATTTTTATGATTTCCTAATTAATTCTGAATATAACTCAGTTTTGCCCATTTGCACAAAAGCAGATAAACCCACTTGGGGGGACCTTGTTTGTGGTAATTTGGTGAAATGCTAATTTAGAATATGTACACCATCTAACATCAGGCTTTTATCTGTCATGGCAAATGTTGCAATAGGTATTCATTCACAGGGCAAATGACTCTGCAGTATTTATAGGTAATTATCGGCTCCATTATCAGCTTCCATAATTCTTTGTCATCTGAATCAAAAATTCCATCCGTCTGTTTTTTGTTTCATATTAGTCTGCACCAAGCTTGAGAAAGAGGCAGACAAAGTAACAGATGTAAGCAAGAGGAAACCACTGTGACATTTTCAATACCTTCCATTCTGCCTTCTACTGTTTATAACCCCATTTACTGGTGTGTTTGTGATGTTGAATATGACACATATAGATACGTGGGATATAAGTGTATAGATTAAAGACTTATTTTTACGTATGAATAGCACGTTACTAATATACATATTCGGTGTGTCTCTTTTTAAACTTCTTTCTCTGTTCTCAGGTTCCGCACAGAGGTCAACTATGACGTCCTTGAGGTGCGAGATGGACGTTTTCCCTCTTCACCTTTAATCGGTAGCTACCAGGGTACCCAGGTTCCCCAGTTCCTGATCAGTACCTCCAACTTCCTGTATCTTCTCTTCTCAACTGACAAGAGCCACTCGGACATCGGCTTCCGCATTCGTTATGAAAGTAAGTGCTTAGAGGTTTTTTTACCTTGATAACTAAAAGTCCAACCTACGGCCAAATACACAGGATAGATGTACTGTAAAGGAAGGGCTCATGTAACCATGCTTTACAAACACAAATTTATGACTGAGGAAGCATCCGATAGGTACCACAACCTAAGCTGATCTACAAGCAACCGATTAGCTCTCAGACACCCAAAAAGTGTGTGAGTGAGTTTCATGCACATTATGTGTAATTTACTTCAAGATCTGTCCATGTAATGAAGTCGTTCTTATTAAAACACCTATAATTAGAAAGTAAATGGGGTGAGATTTTTCTGTCAGATATCGCTGCCTTGACACACATTGTGATGCTCAAAATTCCATATACACTGCCACTTATGCACATACACACACACACACACACACACACACAAAAGCTTTTACCACACACCACAGTCTTCACTCATGCTGTAAATCCAACCCTTAAAATAGTTATTTCTACCTGTGTGGTTAACGCTGGTAACCTTTTGAACTTTTCTCTGCAACGAATCTCTGCAAAGCTTCAATTATTCACTGCGAGCGTCACTTAGCCAGAAACTATGCAAGGTGGAGCGGGAAAGAGTGCTGAAACTTCTCATTGGTTTATTCCTGTTAAAAAAGCATGTTCCAGTAAATTATTTATCAGGATTGCTTTGGGAAAGCAAACTGCCTTTTAACAAGTCTTGACCTTCACTTGACCTTTTGAAAATGGGAAATAAGCTTAATTACACTGCAAGCAGGTTGATTTTCAGTATCTCTGTCACTTATCCTTTTTTTCTTCTTTTTTGTCCCCTTCCTCCCTAGCCCTGCAGCTACAGTCAGATCACTGCGTTGACCCCGGTATACCTGTCAACGGACAGCGACACGGCAATGACTTCTATGTGGGCGCTTTGGTGACATTTAGCTGTGACGCGGGGTACACACTTAGTGACACAGAGCCTTTAGAATGTGAACCCAATTTTCAGTGGAGCCGGCCCCTGCCTAGCTGCGATGGTACGTTCCATAATATTGACCTAGAAATGAATAGTCTCCTGCCAGATTTCCTCCTATTCATAGAAGGGATTAAAGCGAAATTCATTGTTGTATGTTATTCCAGACAAAACATGAGAAATGGTTTTGAGCACTTTGCTTCATATTGCATCACATTTAAATTGCTCTATATTTCAGAGTTATTATAAAATCCATATAAGACGATAACGTTTCTTTCAACAACTCTTGTTTTAGACTTTAAAAGTTTCTGCTTCATTTCATCATAAATGTTTTATATGTACGGGCATGAGCTTGCCCTTTGATGTTCCCCTTTTTCCTCATCTGTAAATGCTTTTATATTTAAGGACAGTATTGATTTCTGCCCACTCTGTAATGATATTGATGATACCACTCTCTCGTTTTTATGCTGTCTTGAAGGGCACCTCTTGTAAAATGTATTTTACCGCATTGTAAATGCACAGACAAGTTTTGCCGTTTTTGGGGGGAAATTTTATTTCCGTCTTCATCCACTTTGTTTTGCCCTCCCTGATTTAGCTTCTCTGTCCTCTTCTCATTTCTCTCTCTCATCCATCTCCCGTTGTTTGCATTCACCCTGTGTTGTCAGCATTATGTGGAGGTTATATCCAGGGCAACTTTGGCACCATCCTGTCACCTGGCTTCCCAGACTTCTACCCACACAACCTGAACTGCACATGGATAATCGAGACCTCCCATGGCAAAGGTTAGCTGAGAAATTCCGTGTCAACACATGCAGCAGTCAAATTCAATTTCCCTTATAATGTCATTTCCCCCCACTGAGTGGCCTTTTTATTTTGCCGAACAAGCTGTCTCTGTGAGACTGGAGCGCTGAGAGGCTGGCCTAGGGCTACAGTGCCACGGGACGATTCTCCAGTCATGTCACCTTTGGTAGAGCGCTCACATCAAATTGACACAGCCTTATTTGCAGATGCACTCTCTGTGTGGGTGTGTTTGATACGTAGTAGGGATGGCAGACAGGGAATTGATGCTGCATGCATTATGAAACTGAAAATATTGTGTTCATATTAATCCAAAGACTTCAGCCTGTTTTTAGTGAATATGAGATTTAGTTGTGCATTTAGTTATTTGCCTTACTTAAAGGGATAAACATATTATGGTAAACCTCCATACCAATAAAACAAGATTTTTTTACTGAATTGCCTATCTCTTGCCTAAAATGTTTTCAGAAACTTATTGTAGTGCACTGTTTGGCTCTGATACAATAACTTGGGAACAAGAAGTGGGCACCATACTGTTTCCTGTATTGTGAAAATGGAGGCTTAAAAAACTGAGATCAAATGGTAAAACTAAGCAGCACTGATCAAATACTCATTAAGATTCTGTTACTCTGTGGCCTTTTTCTTGCCTCAAATGTTTTAAGGATATAGCTTAGCTTACTGTTTAATTTGATATTTATTGTCATCAGTCAGCCGCCATATTGTTTCCTTTTTGAAACAGGTTATGTCACCCACCAGTGTGAGTGTTTATTGGTCCCATGTGGCACAGTGCATTCTGGAAGTTGTAGGTTTTCTACCTCTTGAGCAAAAGTGAATGCTTACAGCCCTTTTCCTCTGTTTTTTTTTTTTTTTTTTTCTAGTAATGTAGCACCAATTTCAAAAGCACATGCGTCTTTCTACTACATAGACAGACCAGTTTTTTTAAGACGATCTTTCCAGCAGTAAAATATGTCGCTCACTGCAAACTCCAACTTGCATCATCATGTTGTTTGAACATGCATTTACTGATAATAAGAAAGGATTAAAGATTTATTTATGCATAGGTTAAAAGACATTGGAAAAACAACACATTTGAATCAGTGTATCTTTCTTCCCCTGTTATTCAGGTGTCCAGTTCACTTTCCACACTTTCCACCTTGAGAGCCCTCATGACCATTTGTTGGTGACAGAGAATGGCAGCTTCTCTCAGCCCCTGTGGAGACTGACGGGCTCCACACTGCCTCCACCTCTCAGCGCAGGCCTGTTTGGAAACTACACGGCTCAGATCCGTTTTCTTTCTGACTTCTCTGTTTCCTACGAGGGATTCAACATCACTTTCTCCGGTATGAAAGGATTTAGTTTTTCAAAACAATTAGAGACAGAATGAGAGATAGCTAAAAGTGTCAGTCACAGTATGTCACAGTCACAGTACTGAGCCATGCAAATCATTAGAAAAGACTGAGGCAGAGAGGTTGGGTTAAGAAAAGTTAGACCATTAAGCACTTATGGTTCATGTTGAGAGTGGACGTCTCAGGCTCCAGGGTATTGAATAGAGACTTGCTCTTACCTTTTAATTACAAGGGTCTGTTTCAATGGGTTATTGACACAAATAGTGATGCTTAGTTAGGAGGAGGCCACCATAAACAAGGAGCAAATAATTATCTAAGTGTGTGTGCTAGAAATATGTAATCACAGCCACTCAAGAATGAATAATGAAATGGTTAACATCAAGAGAATTGATTGATTTTAAATGAATCACTTAGAAAAGACCACAGATGGCCCTTTACCCAATGAAAGCATAATTTCTCCTCCTTTTGCTCTCACAGCGTCCCTTGATTTGAAACTAAGACACTGTTAAAAAAATATCTCAAATTGTTATAGACAGGCAGTTTGAAGAACCAAATACCAGTCCCGCAACACTGGTCGCATCTGTTTACATTAATACCAGCATCGACAACTACCAATGATGTATTAGGGACTTAATGGGTTATCCATTTTTTTCAGTCATGCTTTTTATTGTTTCCATAAGAAAAAATCTATGTCTACAGCAACCTAAACCATGACAAATAGAGTAACATGTACATATGATGAAAATGACAAAATGGCAAAAGTATGAAAGAAAGAATGAAAGAAAATTCAAATAGATAAAAGAAAAATAAAATAACTTAATGAATAAACAAGATACATTCACACAACAGGTCCCCAGCATCTACATATATGAACAGGATAGATACAATGTACATACAAAACCATTTTTAGGCACATGTATCAGTCTGAAAAATCAATCAATAAATGATCAAATAAAAAATAGTAATAGTGAAAAGTATATAAATATGTGTGTGTGTGTGTGTGTAAAAAAAAATAGTGGGGGGGGGGGGGGGGGTGGGGGGGGTGTTGAAAATAAGGGAATAAGGTTTGAGGGATTGGACGTTATTACTTGGCCCCTCAAAGGTGATGGTTTATTGATTTTAATAAATGACATGATGTTATATGGTTTTGATGTAATCGCTGCTTGAGGTCATATGATTAATTTATGCATGATTCATCTTCCTGTTTTTTAGCGGGAAAAAGTTCTCAACTTTCAAAGCATAAAAGAAGTCTTAATCAGTTTAATTAACACGTCCATATATGCAGACATCACAAGACATGGCATTACCAATGATGTTAACATTTAGAAAAAAATCATCATGGTTAACCTGTTATTTTTTATATGCATTCACACCTTTTTCCAGAATATGATTTGGAGCCATGCGAGGATCCTGGAATCCCACCCTACAGTACCAGAAAGGGGCTGCAGTACGGCGTGGGCGACGCCCTGATCTTCTCCTGTTTCCCGGGTTACAGACTGGAAGGTCCGGCGAGGGTGATTTGCTTAGGGGGCAGGAGGCGGGTGTGGAGTTCCCCTCTGCCAAGGTGTGTTGGTAGGTGGTCACATGCTTTATTTTGGCTTTTGTCACTCCCCCTCTACCCCCTCTCACTATGCCATGTTGCTATACTAGCCCTTTCACATACACCCACCCATTAAGAAATGTACAAAACTGTCAGTCACGTTGGAAGACGAGGCATTTCTCTTTCAATTCTCCTCATTATCATCTCTCTATCCACCCACGTTTTATCTCCTCATTGGATAGCTTCCCAGAAACAGCCTTTTAGACTTTGTCCAAATTATATAGAGCAGCAGCTCAAATGAGGATGACATTAAAAAGCTGAAATATGTTAATTATTGATGTTGCTCGTTGCTAAAGCCTGGGAACTATGACAAGTCAAATTGCAAAGATTTGGGTCAGTATGTTGATCTTATGGTGCTTCAAACCTTGGAGGGATAGTGGTTTCTTTTTTGTTTGTTTTTTTTGTAGTAGGGTTGTATGAGGTAATTATCCAAAGTCAGTGTCTTATCCACAGTAGATGGCGTCCAGCAGTTGTAAGTTTGGAGATGGATGTTGGAGTTCAACCATGGAAGCTAAACAATGCACTGCTGTGGACAGAGGCAACACTAAAATGTTTTTTAGACACAGAAAAATAGTCCCACCGAAAAGAGTCAATACCATTGTTAAGGAATCAGAACGTCAATATAGCAGCAAAAAACTCTTAACTGTGTAAAGATGTAATGGAGTAATGAGCTGGAGTACTAAGCAAAGAATGAAGTCACTCCAACTGTTTGTGTATGTTGCAATCTGAGCTTCTCTAGGAGGGTTTGCAAGAACCTCAAATTGTGCAAACTGAAATTGAGAACATGAAATATGTCTCATGGAAACGTGAAAAACTACCATTTGCCATGAAAAGTTTGCAAGTTATGTCAGAGGTTGTATTTTAGGCAAAGTCATATTTCGCAAAACTGCAATGGAAACACTTTGTTTACTTTTATAAGTCACATGATGTTATGGCTCTGTGTTTGTTGGTAGAATGGTTCCCTTGGGCATGATGCAGCAGGGCCTACAAAAGCTGTTATTGCATCACATAACCGATGATCCACTCAAACGTTGAGTGGATTATCGGGAAGTTTTGAGTCCACAATTCCTCTGTGAAATCGTGGACTATCAGATCCCAGAAATCTTTCATATGTGGCCACTCCCACATATAAAGGGCTTGCCTTTCTATTATTGCTGGCATAACACGCCTATGTTGTCTTCAACTGGAATTGCAGTGGCTGCAATAGAAATAAACCTGCTAATGTTCTGAACATCCATCACCATCATCACTCTGTGGAAACAGAGTCATCTTGCATTTGTGTTTTATCAACATTTTGAAAATATCACTTAGGTTTTGCGCAAATCTGCAATGGAAACCTACCATCTTTGTTGTGGTAGACGGTCAGGCTGTACATGCATGTTAGTTCCAGGGTGTGCATCCCTCTAGATGGCTAATCGGCACCATTCTACTTGGCACTCATATGGCAGTCAACAGCAATTACTGCTGGTAACAATGACGTTGTAACTGCAAAAGCTTAACATCGATCCCCCAGGTTCCCCCTAGCTTAACACCATGAGCTCTGTCAGCACTGTTGCCATTGTTAGCACTGTTCACGCTGTTAACTCTGTGAGCTGCTAACAGCAGCTCTATATTTATAATATTTTAACTGCTTTACATTGCCATCAGACAGTTCTTTATGATGGATAACTGAAGCCATTATCTATGGTCTCTTTAAAATCCACCAGCCTCCTTTGACAGAAACTCTCATCGTACCTCACAGAATGCGGGATTGGCTGGTCTACCGCTAACTCCATCGGTTTGTTTGTGTTATTGTGTGAGTGTTGTGTTTTAAAGGGTTAGTTCAGATTCACCAAAGTCGCACAGTAGGACAAACAGACCAACTGATTAATGCAGCGGCAGACCAGCAACTCCCATGTTCTGTGTGGTAAAATTACTGTTTTTTTCAATGGTGTCTGGTGGCTTTGAAGAGATCATCGATGGATATAACAACTTCAGTTTGTCATCAAGAAGGTCTTGAGGCAAGGTAAAGCAGTCAAAATAGTCTAAATATTGCATAAACTTTAACTGTTACTGATTGTTTAGGGTGGCTGAAATATGTTTTGCTGCTGCCCTCCTCTAGCGCAGTTCATTGCTGAGCCTCCGTGGTGGCTCTCTGTTTCTTTCAGCTGGGGGCGTGTTGACCGCCATCCACTGTATGTAATACACTGACTATGGATAAGTACCTCATACAACCCCACTTAAAAAAAAACCTGAACTATCCCTTTAAGAGATGCATTAGAGTATTATTATGAAAACAAATTGTATCCTAATGGTCCTAATTATAGGTAAAGCACAGACCATGACAATGATTGACCTATTTGTGTTTGTCTTCAGCAACCCTCTCTTTTGTATACCCAAAGCACTGTTAGACAGTAACTGCATATGGGAGACAACTGTGAACTGCTTTAATTAATTTATGGGGTATTTTTACTACTTGCACATTTTTAGTTTGTACGCTTAGGAAGTAATTTGTAAGTGTTAAGATTTTGACACCGTTGGAAATAAATAATTACAGTTTAGTAAATACAGGTTAGTGAAGGCACATTTATTTCCATTGCCCACAAAAGTAATATCAGATTTGTCTCTAAATGTTTGTTGTGAGCGTTTGGGCATGTGTTAAGTAGGCCACATTATTTCAATGCTTCTTTTGCTCCTCTTCTCATTGTGTATTTATCTGGAGGAATAGAGATGCTAGTTGTTGAATCCAATTAAAGGTTGACACTGATGACACATTTTGTCTTTCACACTTCTGGTAGTCATATGAAGCCTTATTTTAGAAACTTTCTCTATAAACCTCTCTGATGGTCCTATCACCTCATCCTACCTCACTGCATAAGATAAAATTTAGGATACATTTGTGGTCATTTAAATTCCGGCAGCTATTTTTCTATAAAGAACTCTGCCCTCCTTTTTCCCACTCTTTTCCTGATGTGATTCAGAAAAGGCCATTTTCAAATAGAGCTGAAATTGCTGTTAATCATATTGAGATTGCACTGTGATTATGATGATGTGCCACTCAACATTCAGGTATAGTCACCGGCGATATCCCTCTCCCCATCACCTCTCCCAATCTCCCTCTGCATGACAGCATGAATAAATACACTGCGAGTTTCAAGCATATAGCGATTGACATGTCCTCTGCTTTCTCCAACACCACCACCTTCTCCCGTCCTCTCTCCTTCTGTCTCTGCCTGTCTGTCTCTCTGCTCCCTCTCTTTTTCTCTAGCTGAATGCGGCTCATCCGTGACTGGCATGCAAGGGGTGCTGCTCTCACCCAACTACCCCGGTTACTACGGCAACAACCATGAGTGCATCTACTCCATCCAGACGCAGCCTGGCAAAGGCATCCAACTACGTGCACGAGACTTCAGACTGGAGGAGGATGACATACTCAAAGTAAGGGGGCTAGAGGAATGGTAGCCTCCCCGTGTGTGTGTGTATCCAGCCTTGTTAGTATATTTGTGTGTGCAGACCTGATCATCTTAATTCAGATGCTTTCCTCCCACTCTACCTCTCTCCCTTCCAGGTCTTTGATGGCAGCAGTAATAAGGCTCGTCTGCTGGGGGTGTTTACCGGCAGCGAGCTGCTGGAGACAACGTTGAACTCCACCTCCAGCTCCATGTGGCTGGAGTTCATCAGCAATTCGGATAACACCAGTAAAGGCTTTGAACTGCACTTCATTAGTGAGTAACAAACACCCACCCTTCTTTACATTTAATATTTACATTTTAGTACAGTTTGTTTACTTATATCTTTCAAATCCTCTTTGTTGTCTCTGCCAGATAAAAATCACATTTATGCTTTCTTCCTCAAAACCCTCCTTATCTTTGTTCTGTCTTTTCTTGCCTTTCTCTCTGCAAGGTTTTGAGCTGGTAAAATGTGAGGATCCAGGTGTTCCCCAGTTTGGCTACAAGCGAGAGGACAAAGGTCATTTTGCAGGGAGCACTGTGTCATATAGCTGTGACCCAGGCTACACCCTGAGAGGCCCCGAGGTACTTACCTGCCTGAGGGGAGAAAGGAGGGCATGGGACAGCCCACTACCACTCTGTGTTGGTGAGTCAGATGCTCCTTGAAGCAGTTGGAGATCAGCTGTGTCCATGCTGTTGGCAGTAGTATTAGTATATTTGCCAATATAATTTTGAATATCACTTTACTTTTGATATGGCAGATTATTTTCTTTATTATTATTATTATTATTATTATTATTTATGCATAAAAACAGGATGTGTTTGCATGCAGAGGACTGGCTCTCCTTCTCACGAACACCCCAGACTGATTAATCACAGCTACCAGCTTAATGTCAATCATAGTCCTGAGTTAATGTCCATTCAAAATGGCGATAAGTCCAAGAGTGATTCTATTATCTGAAGGAGATTTGTTTTCAGGAGTGCAGATTTGGAACAGACTACCGTCTTTTGCAAAATATGTCTCATCACGATTGCTGTTAAAGGTAGCTGTACCAAGAATTTGTGCTAACACCTTAAATGATGCTTTGCTAATTTTCAACCAGGTCTGTGTCAAAGCGACGTGGGGAACTCGTGCTGTGAGCAAAAATCTGACCGATGATGTAAAACGTGTCATTTTGTGGCAGATTATGGCTGCAGCCAGGCAGGAAGTTTTGGTAACTGGCAGCAAGAACGACCCCTGTACATCATTCATGTGCACACTCCCCAAACCTGTGCTGAAACAGACCTGGCTAAAAGCCAGTAAAGTATCCCTTTAAATAGCACAGAGTGCAGATCGCTGCAGCCATGCCAGCCTCAACTTTGAAAACAGCCGCCAAACTAGCCCCCATGTTGTTTTGCAGTACATGTATATACCAGGTGTAAGAACAGACTTAAAAATAAATGTGATCCTCTATTGAACATGATAGGCAATTTCATATTTATTCAATAAAGCAGTCAGTCAGTCTGTCAGTAATTAAAAAAAATAGATAAAAATACATTAATTTGAAAAAAACAAATTACTATATAAATAATGACTAAAATTAATGATGATTAAAAAACAACTAATGCGCAAGAAATATATTCCAGAGAAAATTTGAATTTCAATTCTGTGAATAATCAATCAAATGTAACAATAAAACATACATTTCGAATAACCAATAGGACTTTAAAATGACAGTCACTGCTTTAGAGCATCTCTGAGACAATATTAGGACTTTTAAATGTGGAATTTCAAAGTTAAAGCCCTCTTAAATGTCATATATAATCGGTTCTTTCTAAATTCTGACCAGTGCACTTGAGTGATCACATACTTATGATTATATGCACCGAAAGGGTTTAATCAAACAGTTATGTTATATTGGAAAAAAAATCTAGAAAATAATGAGCTATATATTGCATAGTCTCACAATATGGCCTAAAAATATTGAAATACTATTTATAAGCTGTATCGCCCAGCCCTGGCTCTGCCGGTTGGGTGTCTTGCAGTACGCTGCATTATATTAAGTTCAGTGTCTTACTTAACTTTGTTTTTTCATGCTGTGTGTGACAGAGGAGGTACTCAGATCCTTCATAAGTAGTTATTTATACCACCATGCAAACATAATCAGGTGCAGGATTAGTTGTTTAAATGAAAACAACTCATCAAATTAAAAAATATACATATGTTTTATATAGACAGTCTTAATATGCAACTTAAATAGTAGCTAAGGCTGTCACAGAAATGTAGTGAAGTAGAAGAAGCATAAAAGAGAAATACGAAATGACAGTTGTTTAAAAAATGTATTAAATTGCAGGACATGAGGAAATGTACTTTTCACCACTGGCTATGTCAGCTGTGGTTACCAAGTGGTATTTAATGTTGTGCTATTCTGTGATATCCTGCCTAACATCTGAGTGTGTTATTTCCTTTCCTTACATCACTATCTGTTACACTGTGCTTTGTCAAGTTCAGTTAAAAGTTCAGGTTGCATGAAATAGCATTGTTTTGTATTACATTATATTACAGAATGTATCAGCAGTTGCTCTCCTGTCTCACACACGGCTAATCCTAACCAGTTTTAGTTTTTTCCAGCTGAACTAAATTGTCTGACCTAGTTCTTCAGCCTAATAACAATGTGAATATGCCACTGCAGGTTTAGGAAAGCTCTGTGGTTTGTTTTAGCTCTGCTATTTTGGGGCTTCCATTTGGTTGCTTTCCCAGCACCTTATTCAGTGCATTATCTCATTGGAAATGACTGTGCTCTATTCAGCTCTCTATATTCATATTGCATCATGATTGCAAAATTTCCCCTTTTTCACATTATTTATTTTTACCAGCATAAGACTCTGCTCCTATCAACAGCACAGCCGAGCGCATAGGCAGGTTTTTAACCCCTCGCTGTCTGAGGTGTGAAGGCTTTCAAAATCAATTTAATGGAGATAATTTCTCCATTAAAATTTTGCAGAGCGTATATCCATCTCATCATTTTGTGGAGTTCAACTAAAGTTCATCTGTCAGTTGTTGCCACCTGACACAAACATGGTATGCATTATTTTTTTCAAAACCGTTAAACTGACATACGTACATACGCATACCGCCTATATGGTGTCATGGGGAAAAAAACCAAAGCAATTTTTTGTGTCTTCTCCTGGGCGACACTTTGACAGTCTTTCAGAAACCAGCCAGAAGCTCGGTGAGGTGAGGGAAAACAGGCAGGTTGGTGTTCTTTGACACCAGCCAAGGTGATTAGAATAATATTGCTTGGCTCCCATTTCAACCCAAACTGACAGGTAATTTCATGACCGGGTATAAACAACATTCAGCATACTGTATATCTCTGAACAGGTTTGTCCTCCCCATGCCCCTTTCACTGCAGATGATAGCCTAACAGCCAGAGTGAATTTGGGAACAGATGAGGGACTGTTTCTGTTTGTAATGGTGGGATCATTTCCTAGCAGCGGGGACACACGGAGCACAGATGAGAAGGGTATAGCGAGCAGGGGGAGGAAGTGAAAAGAAATTGACTTGAAAACAATTGAGAGAGTTCACATCCTGAAAGTCACAGAAGAGGAAAGTTGCAAGGTTGAATCCCTGAGCAGCTCTAGCTGGAGCACGTATGGGCCAATTCACAAAAGGCTTTTGCGGCTGCTTAACCTGGACAAATAAACAAACAGAAAAAGATAAACAATTCTCAATGTACCTGCAAAGGGGGAAATGCACCCCTAACTGTGCTGCCAAGAAAGTAGCATCTCAATGCTCCTTTGCTTTTTGCATGTAATTAAATGTAGGTAATATTGCCTTTTTTTGTGCAACTGAGCCTCATTACAAAATCAGTCCAATCTACAAACATCAGCACTAACAGCCACATGTAGTTACAGTGAAATTATTAGCGTCTTCAGAGAGTTGGTGATGACGGTAACACACTTACAGTTGGGATTTTAAATCCCAAATACAGTTTCTCTCTGTCACATTTAAATTCCTTGCCTGAAGTTTTGAGGATTGTCTCTGCACCTCATTGTTCAGGACCTGTAGCTTGCATTGGGGAAAAGTCTGTTTTCTGTTTTTTTGCCATTGTTGCCTACTGTGTTCTGGGTGCAAAGGCAACGTTTTTACTTTTTTATCACATTCAGAAAGCAAATATTGCACTCAACTGCAGAACTTTATGGGCATGTTTTTGATGTAATATCTTTAATGCAATATCTTTTGTAAATTGGACATTGAGACAGGGCAGCTAACAGTTGCAAGAGATGCAGAATTCATGGTCCCATCAGCAACGGCAATCCATTCTTTGTGACTTTGCCTCAGTTTTGTTTGCATGTCTGTTTTTTTTATCCACATTTAATATTATAGTGCATATCTAATGTATATGATAAAAGCACATTTAGTGCCTTTTATAAAGAAAATCTCTTGAGCTGGGCAACATATCGATATTATATCAGTATTGTGATATGAGACTAGATATGCTCTTAGATTTTGGATATCTTAATTTTGTGTCATCTTTTTTTTTTTTTTGTTTTAAAGGCTACATTATAGTAAAATGATGTAACTTCTTGGAACTTACCAGTTGCTTTATTATGGTATGTGGTCAAAAACATTGTGATATTTGCTTTTGTCCGCATCTTCCAGCCCTACAAAGCACACATTTCTACACATTCATATCTACTTGATTTGTGGTGCTTAGGTTAAATGTTTGTTTATATATGTGTCTGCTGAATTGCCTCTTATATGTTTTATTTTCTTATATCGAACAGCATGTCCTGAATCGATACAATATTTCTTGTGGAGTGAGACGGGGGTGAGAGGAAAAGAAAGGAAGAACCTGAGTTGATTTTTAGGAAGGTTTACATGGAGACATAGATTGAAGGGGTAGAGCAGCTGAGGGAGTTACACTGCAATGGCAGCACTGAGCAGTAGTTTCGTAGGTCATAAGGCTAGAAGAAAGAGATGGCTTTGTCTCACGGTGATAGATCACCCTCTTCTCTTTTCACTCCATGAAACAGCAAGTTTCTTTCAGCTCAAAAAAAAATATAACAGAGGGCAAAAAAAAAACTCACAGAGTCTAAAACCTCAGCAAGAGTGTAAAGATTAATGTTCATGCTTCCATTGTTTTTTTGCATATGCCCTTTCCTTCCACGATAGCTAAAGCAAAAATGAAATCAAATCTTTAAAATATTATTTATACAAAGCATAAACTCAAGTACAGTGTGTCTGTATTGTTTTGCGTGTTAATGCTTTGGCAACAAAAGTGATCTGATGCCAGCTCTGGCGATTATTGTTGCTTTAAATGTATAATGCATGAGGGAGATGGAGAGTGTGAAGGAGGGAGACGAGGAGATAAACAAATGAAGTATTTATCTGTAAACATAAGGATGGGGCATGTTTGTCAAATGGAAGGTTTCAAAGTGTTTATGCCTGATGTGTGTGGGACACCACAGCTCGACCCTGTCTAATGGCGTGTTCCCCCTCTCTGTGTGTGTGTGTGTGTGTGTGTGTGTGTGTGTGTGTGTGTGTGTGTGTGTGTGTGTGTGTATACTGTGTTATGAAAATTCAGTTAGTTCCTTTGTCAGTTACTTCCTTCATGCCAGTGTGTGTCTGCCATTGTTGCTGTATTTCAGAACAGGTCTGTTTGTCACAGATGGATTTCAGAACCGTCATCATCACCATCATCATCAGCATGATTCCTTGACCTCCATTTTTCTCTCGTTTGAAGGAGCTATTTTCCTCTCAGTGGAAGGAGAAGCAACAATAACACTTTTACCCTCTTCTTGTCAGTTGAGATAGCTTCAAAAATGTTAACAAAAACACTTCAAGTCTCATGTTGTCGTTTCATTTTTTTCATTCACTTTTGGATAAGAGTAGGAGGTGGTAACTGAAGGGGGGCTGGAAATTGCTTTTCAGTCACCGAGCGTTTCTGATGGCAATTCATTACTCGAGGCTGAAAAAAAGCCTCCATTCTTCCCACTGTTCTTGACAAAATGTTTTGGCCTTTGATTCTGCTTTGTAGTTTCACAGATGCCTGTTTGTGTTATTGTTGTCAGTTTTTTGAGAGACTGAGCTTATGTTCGTTGTGTGTTGTGTACCTCGGGTTTCTATTGAACCGTGATATGATACTAGAACCATCATATTGTCAACTGCTTCTACCACCGCTGCCACAAACACACCTGTAGGCACACTCTATGACATTCCTCTCACAAACAAGTGATTCGTGACAAGTCTTCCACTCTTTTGAAATGATCCTCTGTCTACAATGTTCCCTAGTAGATGCTAGAGGTGGGACCAACTTTTAGCCCTGCTCTTAAATAAAAGTAGGGCTTTCAGCATTAACACGTTAATTGCGATGTGATTAAGGTCAGCACTAAACACGTTATTTATTTTTTAATCACTTTAATTGCCTGCTTACATTCCTGTCTTTAAGAGGCTGTACTGGGCTGAATATTTAGCTAGAATTTAGCTCACTTTTTTTGTGAGTCCCATGCAGTCTTTTTTTTTCTGTCATTTGATTGAAGACAATTTGGTAAGAATTGCTCTACCTTTTCAATGTGGACTTTATGTCTGGTTTCTAATGCATGACAATGAAATTTTTGGATTTGTAACCTTTGTGATGACAGTTGTTTTGGGGAAAAGTATCATGTTTTGTTTGAATGTAAAAATATGAGTGTAATGAACTATGAAGATAGTATCCTGCCAAAGTATTAAGTCAACTGCCCATCTGTGTTTAAATTAATTCTGTTACTACAATCAGATAAACCAAAAGTTATCTGTAAATTAGGTGCTTTTTTGAAGAACGCCCTGCCCTTGTTTAAGTAATATTTGTTGTTACAACAATATTTGTTGTATTTTCACCATGCCATGCGCTATGGGTTTATATTTTTTTGTTGTTATATGTTTTGTGCTCCATGCCATGTTATTATGGTCATGAGCTATATAAATGAATGAATGAAAATATGATTAAAAATGCAATTGTCACAATTTAAAAAGTTGTTTTACAGCCCTAAATAAGAGTAATGCCAATGCTTTTTAAAAACAGCATTAATATGGCTTAAATTGACTTATTCTTTAATCTAACAAGAGCTAAGCATTTGTAAGCTAACTGTGTTAATAATAGCCTCAACTTACTGTTCTTTGTTCAACTTCAAAAAGCAAAGAAATTTGAAGTATTTCCATCTTCGTTTGTAATTTCTGACCTGCACATTTTGCATAGGCCTACCGTAATCTGTTTTGTATTGATCACCATGTAGTTTTTGTAAGTGAACAAAATTATCTTTGGTATCATTTTTTCCAACTGGTGCTGAGTAAAAAAATGTTAGTTCTTCATGGTTCTCTCCTGCAACTTGATTGGATGTTGTTTTGTTGGTTCAAACAAGTGGAACATCTGGGCCATTAAGTGTTGACTGAGATTAAACACTATCCATATTAGTTAATTAAGGAAATAAAAAGATTAGTCACACTTTTTAAATAACATACTTTTTAATCTTTGGACTTGGGGGAAAGTATCACATATTTTCAAGTCAAAAGGCTCAAGACTGAATGAAGTCACGAGTCTTTGGTGTTAAAGCCAAAGTCGAGTTGCAAGTCTTGTGTCTATTTTGTCGAGTCTAAAGTCATCAAATTTAAGCCTGACTCGTGATTTGAGTCCACACCTCTGGTAGTTGCTAATATTATTAATACCTCTATTATTGCAACTTTGTATCTGTTCTGGACACACATTTAGTATGTATTTTCTGATTGATCCTTAAAAATATACTTAAATATTTTGCCATATCAGCCAAAACATCCTCTTCAAAAGTTACTCTGAACTTGAGTCTAATGTATTGAATGTTGTGTTGTTTAGTAAAAAAGTCTATCAACTTCCAAAGGCAACAGGATGAGGTCATTGGTCGAAATGGTGGATTGCCTTCGCTGAGCCAAGGAGATACACATAGAGTATATTGAGTTGGCCAGTCTCCCTCCTATCATTCAGATTGCAAACACGATGATGAAGCACATCACATTTAAGCATATGACTACTATGTCAATAATTAATAATGATGAGAGGAAACTGATGTGATGCACTTTACTGGAAGTGGGATGATGTATTTTTTGGCATGTTAAGTATGTTAACCTTGCTGTATCCTTTTATTAATTTGACTTTCAGGACATTGATGAGCTTGTACTTATTTTGCACTTTCTTTTCTTTTACTCCCAGTCATCGCTCACATCCTTTATCTCACTATCTTTCTGTTTCTCCTCCTCTTCCTAGCGGAGTGCGGGGGCACCATCAAAGATGAGCTTTCCGGTCGTATCCTGTCTCCGGGCTACCCGGCTCCATATGAGCACAACTTGCACTGCATGTGGACCATCGATGCCGCCCCTGGGAGCACTATTAGGTCTGAACAACACTCTTTTGTTTCCTTGTTTGTGCTTTCTAGTTTTCTGATTACATTGTTCTTTTCCAGGCTTTCTTTCAATCTACCACCTTTCAATATACTTCCAATTTAGCCCCCCTCTTTTTGCAGTGGTATTCATCACTTTCACAGACTGCTGTGTAATCAATCTTCAGTGAGCTGCTATTGGCCAATAGTTGAGTTACTACTGGGTGAGGGGAAATGCCACCTCAGAGCTTCAAGAAAGTCAATTGTTTGGCTTTTATATGCGTTTTATAAGCTTTACTTTCTTGAATTTAAATGTAAGCAAGTAGCGTCCTGCAAAGTGCATGCTTTGGCTAGAGATTTTCGTTGATAACCTTTTTAAACTTGAAGTTCTTTTCTAGAACCAGATTTATTTCCTGTCACGTAGATTGTATTGAACTAAGATATTTTATCTATAATTTGTATTTGTACATCCATCTTTTATGGCCTGCTACTGTTAAGCAGCTCATCAGGGTCTGGGTTGTAGTGGCAGCAGGTCCAAGGAACCCAGATGTCCATTTTTCCACCCTTTGTCCCGCAGCTTATCCCAAAGGATCCCCAAGTGTTTGTCAAATGTGAGCAACCTGAGGGTTTTGATTCCCAGGGGGTTGTGCTGTGGATGGTACACCCTAAAGAGAGACGCCTGGGATCATTATTGAGTTGCACAGCCATCGCTATCACTGGTGCAGAGACATTATGTTTTCGAGTTGTCCATCCCTCATGAACATGATATCTCAAGGATGCCTTGGGGAATTTGGGAATTTTGTGGTCAAAGGTCAAGGTATTTTTGACCTTGCATACATCTCATTCTCGTCAACATCATATCTTAGAAACACCTTAGGGAAATTTCTGCTTTGGACATTTTTTGGGTGGTGGTGGTGGGAGTTTGTGAGGGCGAGGCCATCCATGTTTTCACAGACATGATCGCAAAGGAGGCATTCAATAGCAAGACAGTAATTCTTGTTTCAACCAGCTATAAAAAATAGGAAATTTTCTTCACTGTGCCAGTTTAATTGATGACTCGAATAATGCATCTCTGGGAATAATAAGCTTCATGCATCAGCTTCCATCACCTACAATGTTGCTTCCATCCAGCTCAATTTGCCTTTTTCCAGCGACTCTGCATGCGCTCATGCGTGCCTATTTTGTATTCACACATTAAATAAATGATAATGGTACATTCATTCATGTATGCAAATGTTTGTTTGTGGCTGTGCTCACTCCTGTGGCTTTCAGAGGAGACAACAGAGACATTACAGCACCCTTATTTTGCCAGTGTTACTGATGCAAACAGCCAATTATTTCATTAGATAATATAATTGTACTTAATGAAACAACTTGCTGTTTTTTGTTGGTTTTTTTTTTTTTACCTCACCTCATGTCACCCAGATCCACGCCAGCAATCCATGTCCTAGCCATTACACTTGCCCTTCCAAAAGGACATCCTCACTCCCTTGTGTAATCATCCAATTTGTTATACATATAAATTCAAGGTTTGCTGAACTTCTTAAACCGAAGTGCAGCATCACGAGCACATATTATACATTTTTTTACAGGAAAGTGTCCTTGTGAATATTGAAGCCTTCACCCTTGTGGTGTTAGTGTTATTCTCTATCCATTAAGCTACTTAGGACTGCAGACATGTGTCAGTCATATATCAGCATGCTTATGTTTTGACAGCATTGAAATGGAATGCCATTAAGCCACAAACATGCCAACATTGTGCGTTGGACGTATTCAGGATATTAACAGTGTTTATGCACTGTCATGCAGCACCGGTGTAAACTAATGTAATAAGCTTGTAAGCCTAGGTACTTGGAGGAAAAGTGCCGTTCAAGGAGAATACTGTTAAATCCATAAGTACATGTGTGTATGAAGGAACATGTGGAAGAGGCAGAGAACACAATAAATGGCTCTCAATCTCTCTCTTCTCATAAATTGGATTAACTTTTCCTAGATGGTCATATGCTCATCATAGTGGAGCATTTATGAATTTCAGCACTTTTTATAAATTCGATAAACGTAGTGAACCAATTTTAGGGGACATGAAGTAATTCACAATTAAGTGCAAACATACATGAACATGCTTATCACTGGCACCCCTCCACTGACTTCTTGCACATTTTAGTATTGATTTTAAGATTTTATTGTCTGTTTTTAAGGTTTTTAAATGGTCTGGCACCACCTTATTTCGCAGAAATTTTGTCTTTTTATACCCAAGTTAGAGCACAGAGGTCCACTGATGCTCCTGGATGTTCCCAGAAGTAGGCATAAAAATAGTGGTGACCAAGCCTTTGCAGTGGCTGCCTCTAAGCACTGGAACAGCTTACCTATCCACATAAAAACTGCTCAAACCATAGAAACTTTTATGTCAATGCTGAAAACCCACCACTTCTCACTGGCATATGATTGATCTGAGCATGGGACCTGGATCATCTTCATCCTGCTTTGTGGTGCCTCTGTTTTCTGTGATGTTTCTTGTGTTCCATTGTTCTGCCTCCTTAATTTTTGCCTGTTCATTGCTTTGGTCATCTGCAGTTGTTTCTATAAGTGATTTACAAATAAAGTTTGACTTGACTTGATTTGATGCAAATAATCATATTAAATATATGATTATGTTTACAGACATTAGCAGAAGTTTGGAATTTGCTTTGGCTTTCAACACAGCCAGTGTTTGCTTGTTCCTGACACGTTTTAGCTTTAGTTTGGTCACGGTTTAATTTCAAATCCAATGTGCTGGAGGAAATCCAAAACAATGAAAAACACATCCTAATACCTTCAGACTGAGCTATATGCTTTTCATGTTCACTGTGCCATGTAATTCTGCATAATACTGTACAGCTCTATGTAGCTGTCTGCATGGATCTATTTGTGTGTTCATGCTGTCCCATAGCTTGCACATCTGACATGCCACGGTCTCTCATGATTACTAGTTTAGGTTCATTAGTGCCTTCACTACCTCTGGGTCCCTGGCATTCCTCTGCAAGGTATGCTCCATATCCAAGCCTTTGATCCTACCCACGCAATTCATTATTGAGAAGAATTTGCAATGCATTAGCCCAGGGATTCCTTGTATATCAAATGTTGTAGCTGAAGGTAGCACTCTAATCAAACCGCACTGAGTTTATGCGAGACCAGGAGTTGTTGCCTGAATGACAGCAGACATCTTAAAAACCTGCGGACTGGTTTGCCAAGAGTTATTGATGGAAAGAGAATATAGGTGGGAGGCAGAGAGCGGAATACAGACATAAAGAGATAGTAACAATATAAAAAGAATAGAGATGATAAGGGAGGCAATGAGCCATTTCACCGATGGAACATGGTTGGTGGTTACAGCTCCAGAGATCAAAGGAGGAATCTAGGCCACATGGTACACTGAGCAATGAAGCCATCTTAAAATTGTTTTTTAGCATTTAGTAATAAGCATGCCCTCTAATTTGAGAGATCCACTGCTGTAAAACATGCTGCACTGTGTGGGTTCAGATACTGTATGGTGCTTTTGTGACAGTTGTTCACAAGGCATCAGATGGCCTTACAGAGCATGTGAAGAGCAGGGATTGTAATTAGGCCCACAGTCTTTTACTCTGCCCATAGTACAGTACACTTGGGGAAAACTATGCAATACATATTTGAAGTTGCCGCCCACCTAAACTCTTGTTTCCAGGATAATTAGAATGCTCACTTGAGCTTTAGTTAATACATTTTGTCTTTATCAACTGCCATCACTGCACATGTGCTAACTTTCACCAGAAATAAGAGGGAAGCCAGAGATACAAGATCCATCACCGGATCAGTCAATGTGTTGAATTCTTCTTTACCACTGATTATTATCACAGTGCCTTCTATTGATAAAGACATTCATAGAGATTAGAAAAGATGGTGATTTCTCACCTATAAGGGGGGAGTCTACAATAAACAAGACTCCCTGTACTATCTCAGTGATTTTGGACATTGCATTCATCTTTACAGCCATTAACAACAGTCCCATGAATGTCTTCAAATCCAAAGTATATCACAGAGGAAGCTGTCGTAGTGTCTTAGTAGTTGCTCCACTATCCATTTATGGGGCAGCACTGGGATTTATCTTGATAAGGATCAGTGCTGTCTGTGCTGTTCATCTTAAGGTGAGACTTGTTCAAATCTGATAAATAAATCGTAAAATTAACACACTTTATTCAAATTCTTCTTTAGTGTGAACTTTCCCTTTAAGGGGCCACTTTTCCAATGCAATGCATTCCCTATTTGTCACGCACCATCACGGAAATAGTGCCTCCAGCCTCAAATGAATATGCGCATATATTTCACTGGGTTTGCACAGCCCAAAATAAAGTTTCATATATTATGTATTTTGAGTTTCTTCATGTGTGTATGTGTGTGCTCTATATCTTCCTGAGAACTAGTTTAGTTTAAATTTTGGACCATTTAAAGTAGGAATTCTCTTTACATATTGAAGATGAACTGGCTTGTGCATCCCTTTTTAGAGCCTCCAGAGCTAACTTATTTTGTTTAAATGTTTAATTCTGAATTTAACGTTGATTTCACAATGTAATGGCGATAGAATAGTAGAAAAAACTGTGTTAAATCAGTATGGTATTAGCCTAGCTTTGAATTTGAATATATTATCACACAAGTTGTAATGTAGGTATAGTGGTAATAATTGTGCAGGAGAGGTAAGAAACCTGAAGGGGCTTATAGTAAATACCTCCCCTTTAGAATTTACAATCTGTTCAAATAATAAATATTAATGATAATTCTCTTCTTAAAATGACAGCATAACAGACAACCAGGTAGTTATGATAACCATCAATGGAACAGACACATACACACATTAATACAGCTAATACATTAACCACAGCACAGGTGTTTTTTCATGTTAGACTTAAATGAGAATAATGAAGGACAAGTTTTAATAAAATGAGGACTGGTATTCCAGAGTAATGCTCCTCTGTATTTCAAAGCATATTGTCTGAGAGTTGTGCGATATAGGGGATTTTGCCTGCCTCTGGGTACGATCCCCCTGGGAAAATGAAAGATTGATTTACAGCACAAAAGGAAGTGCATCAACCATTGCACACCAAAAGCAGCACAAGAATTTTTCTCAGGTCCAGTGCTAGCTATCTGCGACTAAGGAGTCATTTTGCAGTGAACGAGGGATTTTGCAGTTGTCTTTTTCTGTCCACAGTAGTAGTAGAAATGTTGCAACCATGTTGATCAGAAAACCTGACCCTGCCATTTAAACCCATATTTTGTCTGTTTGGCGTTAGTTCTTGAATCATTTAAATGTAGGTGAAACTGAGAGTGTGCCGACAGCCAGCTACTGTTTGTAATACACTGACTATACTTAAGTATATCATACAGCCCCACTTCAAAAAAATTTCCAGGCTATCACTTTAAGGAGGTATTTCAAGAGTAATGAGCTGGGTTTTGGTTATTATAAATTAGATTCAGGTTGGAGAAAGATTTGAGATTGGTGATGTGGTTAAGGATTTGCTTGAGTGATAAGAAATGAAAATAGGAAATTGATGGCAGACATACAAGGATGTGTGTGTGTTCTCTAACCTTTACTTTTATCTCACTGATTCATTTCCCAGTTCCACACCTTTTCCTGCCTGAAAATAATTGCAACTGTTCTTTAATCTGTATAATAACACTGCTTACATGTTATTACATCATGCGCCTTGCAGGACATGAACTGGACACGCTTGGTTCAGGTGTCAGAAGAGCCTTCAATATTGGGCGCACTGTCTGGTGCGCTTGGTGTCGTTTTGAGCCCATGGTATGAATGTGTCTCCTTGATGCATGATCCCACAGGGACAGTCCCACAGAGGCCACATCCACACATATTGATGAGGTTAGCGCTCAGTGTGACATTGCCTTCATACACGCAATCTCTACTAGTTGTGAAAAAGCTGATAGTTGGAAGCATATGTTTGCTCTACATCTCTCTTCTTCCTCATCCCCTCAGCCCCCCCTCCACCCACCCCCACATACTTACTTATTTATCATCTTCATGCACACATACACGTACTCTGAAGACTCCCCACAGGACTCGTGATTGCAGCTAGGCTATTTTGTATTCATGTGAGAGTCTCAGCACTCTGTATTTCTCTCTCTATTTCTCTCATATGAATACAAAATTATTTAGGCAGATTCAAAAGAGACCTGAGAAATCTTTTCCATCCCTCTCTTCCCCATTCTCATCTCCTTGCGGCGATTCCTCTGACACTTGATTGAGCTATTTTATCTCATTAAGAAGGGGACAAGTGTAAAGGAGAGCCCTTAGCCGTAAACTTCAAAACATGGCTTTCTATGATTCCACAAAACGTTAACTGCACACAAATTTCCCTATTCCTTGGCGATACATACAATAATTCCACTTCTCTCGACCTGTAGTTTTATTCATCCCTCATGTAAACCACCTACCCACTCACCCCCACCCCCCCACCCCACCTCGCCCCTCAAGCATTTGTGTTAAGTGGGGAAGTTGTCTTTAAATGGACTTTCCCCACTGGAAGGCAACACTTCTCCTCTCAGTTCCTCTGCAGTGAACAACTTTGGATGACTAGCTGTGAAACATTTTGTTCGCATTTATGAAGTGTGAACCTGTATACACACTTTGCTCTCTTCACACACACGTTTCATAGGTAGCTGTGACCGCAGGGTCTGTATCACAGAGCGCGCTTACAAAGCAAGATAAATGGCCAGAAAGAAAATTCAAATAAAGGCTACCACAATGATTGGTATATTAAAGGAGAGCTATTTTGCTTTTCCTTAGTTTCTGTCATACATATAATGTGATAGTTTTAGGTGTTCATATTAAACATGGACAAAATGTCACATAATGAGGTAAAAGTATGCACAAGCAATCCCAGTGAGCCAAAACCTCAGCTTTCTGAATACTGTGTTTCTACTTTCAAGACAAGCTGATGTCGGCCTATGACAATGTCTTCACCTGCTCCAGGCATGCTTCTGTAAGAGTTTACATTATGTAGCCTACACTGCTGTGTAGGCATGTAGCCACATGCTAATATCAAAAAAACTTGTAATCTTGTTTACCAATTTTGTTAATTTGTCCCCAAACCCTGTTCTGTGTGGAACATGTCTTGTTGTGAAGAATTTGGTTCAGAAGCTTTTTCTGGTGATTTTTCACAGTAGAAAGTGCTGCTATACTCTGTAACAGTCATTTTCTGCCTGTGATTAAGGTGCAGAGACTCCATGAATGTGACAGACCCAGAAACCCTGACCAGAACAAACAGGGCTTGTTTGATAGGGGGACTTAAAGAGACAGAAACTAGAATAGTGTTTTAAACAGAGCATGAATACAGTTGTTCCAGCCACAGGTTGGATAAAATAATGGACATAGCTATTGTCATGTCACAGATTGGTTTGTCGACTCCTGTTTTTAAGCCTCCAGTTTTTCTGGAGGCTTAAAAATATTTTTTTTTATCTGTTGCCATCATTTTTGTGGTTAGAAATGACCATTTTTGGACAAGAGGGTGGGTCTTGATATACTGTGGTGACCCCTCGCAGGAAACTTGTCACTCAAAGTGGCCTCCTCCTTAACTTTGCATAACCTTTAGCCCTAATACAATGTAAACAGGTAGGTAATGTAAAAATTCAGCCTTGTACAGTTGTTTTGAATGTTGAGATTGGTTTAGGGACCAGCACTTGTTTTGTACCAGGCTGTAAACATGTTAATTTCTGCTGTTATGTTGGGCATTTTACCACTGGGGTCTATGGGGATTGATGTCACTTTTTGAGCCAGCCTCAATCAAGGAACTGCAGTTTTGGCACCTCCACATTGTCGGCCCTGGTTCCAGCACAGACATTGTGAGGAAAAACACAATTTTCAACATTGCAGCGCATAAGCATGTTCTAGTAGAAACCCCAAATACAAGTATGAACCTGAAAATGACAGCATGCCCTCCATAGTGTAGATAGCATGTCCTACATGTTTTCAACTAAGACCTCAAAGTAAAAGAAAGAAAAATAGATTTTTACATGCCAGTATCTACGTCTTTTCTTGTTACCTTCCTGCATCACTGTTATCCTCTCACCATCTTCTCTTTTTCACAATCTCCTTATCCGACCCAGCCTTCACTCCCAGAAAGTGACAAGGAGAGATAGGCTATTTAGATCTTGTATAAAAGGAGCCAATTATCCTAACATGCAGCCCACGTCCATCCTATCCATCCGGCTGCTCAGCACAAATCCCAACATCCTTCAGAGCTTCCTCTGCTCTCCATCAACCTCTTATCCTACTGCCATCATCCTCTTCTTCCAGCAACCCAGCAATGATTAACGGTGGTCTTGTTTTTGTTCCCTCCCTCACCTTCTGCTTTCGCTCAATGTACCTCTTCCTCCCCACCCAGCTTTCCATCTTCTCTTTAACACATAAATCTGGAAGTGGAACGTGATGCTATTGGGTGTCGGACAGTCCTGAAGGTTGTATTAGAACAAGAGATCCGTCAAGGATCCAACACGTGACTGCTGCTTAATTTCAACATTGCTCATGCTAATCCTCAGATCCATCTTTTACTCACTCACATCCTCAATTCCTTAATCTATACACATACATTTGCACAAAGACTGTGCATACACACATTAATGCAGAAGGCACACACCTATACATGCGTTAGAAAACATACTCTTTTTGTTTTACCTATGCTGGCAAATCCTGTGAAACATCTCACCATCTCCTGTCTAGGTTATGGGGAGGTTGAGCATAGGTAAAATGATCATAGTGCCTGAGGGTTTCATAACAGCATTTGCATAACAAGCATCCGTCTGCCTGAGGCACTTACATGACAGGGATGGAAGCCCTTGAACGTGAGCTTTGGTCGCTGGAAGTGGAGGGGCTAGCTGGGATGAAAATGGGAGATTAGTGGTTCACTACCATAACTAATACTGGGATGGAATTATGTTTCTAATATAATGTTATAGTACACCAGGACTGGTATTAGAGTTATGTGAGGAATTGTTGGGAATAAGCCTCACCGAATATCAAAACCCTTTTATACATTTTTCCTCAGTGTTTAACTTTACTATTGTAAAGTTTATTTGTCTCTGTGTATATATCAAGTGAACCGTCCTGCAAAGGGCCAACATGTTTCTGCAGTAATGCTGTTCTGAAATCGTAAATGAGCGAGCTAGCTCCCATATGATTCAGGTGGTGCACAGTTCAGAGCAATCAAGGCTAGCTAACCTGTGGAGAACAGAGGGTGGGCACTATTTTTCTGTACGATAACTTTGCAAGCTGGCCGTCTGTCCCCAAAGTCAACAGAAAATAAAATAGAAAAACTTTTAAAATTTCAACACCTCTTAATGGATAGCACTTTAAAAATAGTAAAGCTCACTAAGTCAATGGAGCACTGGACCAAAAGTAATTTTGCTGAATTTTGCATTGGTTTTTTTTTTTCCTTGAAATTAACCAATTAGTTACTGGTTAATGGGTGTTGGGTTATCGAAAGCAAAATTATCCGAAACTGACATCCCTTTTTCCCTGACAACCAATATTTTTGGATTTAAACCACTGAGTTGATGATACCCATCTATCCCATTTTTTTAACTGCTGCCTCCATAAACAAAAGAAATGGGTGTCCTCTCTAAGTCTTAACAGGCTGAACACTTCAGGGTTTGATAATCTGTGCCACAAAGGAAACACAGCTGTGTTCTCCTCTAGGAGCAGCTTATATCTATTAGTAATGTGTTGCTGTTTTTTAATTTGCAATGTGATTATTTTCATTGAGCTTTAAGTGTTTATTGTATTTCACAGGGTATTATCTATGCTTCAGCAAATCGTCGCGAGAGAACTGTAAGCAGAGCAAAGGGTGCAAAGAATAGGATTAGTATCATGCTAGTTCTGCGATGATTAAAGTTGGACACATGCGATGTGGTGCTTTGCAGAGATAAGGAGGTTTGTGTGTGTAATGTTCTCTATGTATGCATGTCTCTCTCACTGCATCTGTTTACCAGGCGTGGGTGCTTATGTATGGGTGTGTAATGCAGCTTACCCTTCAAATATACCTATATCAGTGTACATTTGCGTGGATATGTACTTGTGGCCCTGCCTGCATCTGTTTGTTTTATGTGCACTTCCTTCACAGGCTTTGCGACAGGACTTGTCAAGTAGGTTATGTACAGTATGCACACACACAGCACATTGTTAAGTAGCCTCTGGCTGCTGCTTGCACATCAGACAGTATGGGAATCAGAGTCTGACACCAATTATGCAGAAACGGTGGGAACTTGTTGCTAAACCCGACATATCAGCGGGTTGCTGTTTCTCCTCTGCATCATCTGTAGCTCAAGGCTCTGTGTGCGAGTGTATGTGTGTAAAGGGATGAGAATGCTAAAAGCACAAAAAGTACCATGATTTTGTCTGGATGACTCGGATAGAGATTGCCATTCAACACGTTGAATTTAAAATAACACCTTGAGAAAATAACTACTGGACAGATGTATAATAAGCTAGGTGAAAGCATTAGACAAAAGCAATAGGCAAAACAGACCTTTCCAGACAGGTCTCTGAAAAAAGAAGAAAAAAAAACACAAGTATGGGTCTGAGTGATATGGCCTATAACAGCAAAAAATATATAAATGCACCACTGCAATATCTTTAGGCTTTACTGCAGTGCAAATCTTGATATTTTTAAATCCCCTTTTAACTATCTTTCACTACTAAAACAATAAACTGCTAAATACAGTTCTGTTTCAATAAAGTAAAATTATGTACTGCTATTATGAAGTTAAGTAAAGTACTAATATAAAAAGGTTAAAGTAATATTAGAATAAATTTAAACAAAGTATTGTTATAATAAAGTTAAATAAAATACTGTTTTGAAAAATGAAGTACTGTTATAAAAAAGTATATGTTATAGTAATATTATATAATATATAAGTACTGTAGTATGTAAGTAATATATTATATAAGTACTGTTATAGTAAAGGAAAAAAAGTATAGTTATTAAAAAAAAACAAAGCACTGTTGTAATAAAGTTAAGTATTGTTTTAGTAAATTGAAGTACTGTTGCAATAAACTACAAAAAGTACTGTTATAACAAAGTTAAATCAATTACTGTTTAATGATGTTAGATATAGTATTGTTATAATGAAATGAATCAAAGCTGAACCACTGGTGCTTTTATTCTGAAGCACTCAACCTGTCTCAGGCAGGATGTAAATTTCTGTGAACAGTTAGATGTTAGCAGTTAGCGGAAAGTTAAACTGTTAAAGCGACACCATTAATCAAGACGATTTATTCACTGTAAGCAGGAAACAAACACAGCTCTCCAGTTCCAAGTCTCCATATATTAAAAACATTTTAAAGTTACACTGATGCTCAATGGTCACAAAATACAACTAAATGGTTGCTGTCTGAAGTCTTGCAGTGACAAAGCACTCGCCTTGCCTCCAACGCTAACGCTCAGGAAAGGGTGGTCTGGATAGTAGTGCATGTGACACATCATGTTTGTGCCAGTGGCTTAAAAAAATGTGACATTTCATTCATAATGCTTGTTTTTGTCATTTTATACATCCCATGTTGAACAAGCCACCCCTACTTAAGTGCTGCATGGGTGTTTTATAACAATAAGTGTTGTTTGCTTGATATTAACACTGAAATACAGAAGGGAGAGTCACGAATTAGGTTTTAGGAAAAATGGTTTTAATTGAATTGTCATAATGCAATCTTTTTCACAATAGATTTTCAGGCTTTGAATCATTTCAATGAAATGTAAAGTCATAGAACACAAATGTTATAAATTTCCATCAGGCAGGGATGCCTTTGTTGTATCAGTTTGTGTTGGACTTTGTTGCTGTCAGTGTTTTAACTGCAGTGCCAGGATGTGAGTGGTGTTCCCCACTGAGCTCATATTCACACAGTGCATTGAAGTATCTCTGTGACATGCATGCAAGATGTTACAAATCATCCAAGTAGAGCATTTGAGGCAACATTAGAAACAATGTTTTCTTTCCCTGTCATGAATTTTGAGAGGAAAAATAACAGTGTTGTTTTGATAAACACTTTGCGTGTGTATCGGGTGAGTCAAGATCAGTCCAACACATTTGTTTTCCTTTATTTTGAGTTCACAGTCAGTGCTTTCTGCTGTTTTCTCTTATTTCGAAAACATGCAAGACAGCAATGTGTTTTAGAGAAAACAATCAAAGGAGCGAACTTAATGAGTTGACGTAAACATTTCTATAATTTCATATAAGTATATGAGACTTTGCAGCAGGATAAAGCTGCTGAGAGCACTGTTTGTCTTTAAACAAGTCCTTTACATTAAGTGGCCCATGTCAACAATACCACCGGTCTTTCATTTGTTCTAAACTACCATTTTCTATCCCTTTAGTCCTGCTGAGCCTGTCTAAAACACATACTTACTCATGCTCGCACTCAAGACTCAAAGCAATATATCATTATAAATCCACCGCACTGAGGCTGCCACACTTACACACACGTACACAACTACAGTGCATTTCCCATCCAGTGGACCACCAGCTGGCTGACAGCTGTCTGTGCCAAAGTGAAGGGTAGATATTTTGACAGCCTCATCTTTCTGATGTCTAGACTGAAACTATTAAATGCCGTAGCAGACGTATCTGCCTGACTGACACTGTGGAACATCCACTGAGTGCTCTGGATCTGGCGTCTGTGATTTGCTCACTAAAATGCTATTTGTTTCCTTCTTGTATACTTGCCCTTAGTTGTGTTGTTGTCTTTCCACTGTTATTATTGTCTCCTTTAATCACATAATTGTTTTGTGTGTATTGATTCTTTAATAAATACTGAGACTTTTGATTTAATCCATTATTTCCTGATCCTCAGCTCTGACTCATCCTTTTTTGCATTTTACAAATCATGAATTCTTTTGCTAAAAGCCTAGAAAAAGCCTCTTTTTTTACCTTTCTGCTTTTTTTCATGAAATTTAATTTCAGTCTCTATATAATACAAACAAAATACTGAACCTTGATTTTAACCTTTTAGAAAGATGGAGGATGCGGAGGATTTTTACAATCCCCCAGTCTGTGGCAGAACAATTGGAGCTGAGAGTTTTTCTTTTAACCAAAGCTGTTAATGGAAAAGCTGCAAGATATGGACCTCTGCTACAATTAACTTTCATTAAAAGGACCGAAAGTGTGTTTGAACAAACTGAAATGCAAATAGCAGGTGGCAATAGTCAAAGCCTACTTTAATTTTTCTGTGAAAACATAAACAGCTTTTTTGTCGGGCTGAGGTTGCTTTCTGTATCGCTGAATTGTAAAAGGGTTGTGGAGGTTTAAAGCCTGAATGTATTGGAGAAAATATCATCTATCAGCTTTCATGGCCTCTAAAGCATCTTTTCTTTGTCCGTTATAGTCTGCACTTCCTGGTTTACCACACAGAAGAGGTCCATGACGTGCTTCGGATCTGGGATGGGCCCCAGGATGGAGGGGTCCTGCTGAGGGAGCTGAGTGGCTCAGTTCTGCCCCCAGACATCCACAGCACCTTCAACACAGTCAGCCTGCAGTTCACCACAGACTTCTTCACCAGCAAGCAGGGCTTTGCCCTGCAGTTCTCTGGTAAGGAGGGAGGTGTAAGAAATGTTCGATGAACCTGGGTTAAACGGCTGGTTGGTAACTGGCTGTAGAGAGAGAAAAAAATCACCACTCACAGGTTTTTTTATGTGTTGTGTTTATTATGTTTTTCATCGTCTAACTGAGGATCCTTTTCATGTCATTTTAATGATTGAACCTCCTCTTACATCTTCAGTCTCCACTGCAACCTCCTGCAATGACCCGGGCATGCCTACTAATGGGACCCGTGGTGGCGACAGCAGGGAGCCTGGGGACCATGTGGTGTTCCAGTGTGATCCTGGCTACATCCTGCAGGGGGCCAACAGGATCACCTGCACCGAGATCAATGGCCGCTTCTTCTGGCAGCCAGACCCTCCTACATGCACAGGTATTACCACAGCATGAAAGCATAGGTTAACGCTAATGATGCTAAACACGTTATGATCAGAACTAGCTTGGTGTTTTCACTTATCTGTTGCTCCTGCTGAATAATAAGAACATAAACTATATGCAGTGTTTTAAATGTAAAATGCAGTGTTTTCCTAAAATCCCTGTGTGCCTAAACATAACTTGATTATGAAAATTTAAATGATGTAATCAGTAAAGATAGAAAAGAAAAGTGTAAAAATAAAAGTTCTAAATTATACTTCAGACCGCCACCTTTCTAATGCAGTCTATTGTATCACCTCTCTTGCTGGTCTGACTTTAGTGAAACAGGTAGACAATACAGATTCCTAACATGATTACTTAACAGACTCCTTAAGTGAATCTTAAGTGGCAAACCCGATTGCCGTGTTCCCCAGACGTTTCCTGGAGTCACTGCAGCAGACAGAGAGATCTGATTATCCTGTCTCTCAGTAACAACAGAGACCTCTCAGTCAGACCTCTTACTCTTCCACAGTCCGTTCTTATATATGATCACGCTTGGTGCTCTGCAGAACAACGTGAATTAACATTTGCAATTAAGACATTGTAATTAGCTGCCTTGTTTAATTACTACTTAGCTTAATTAGTTTGACATTAATTTGGTTAGGGGGTTGGGCGGGACAGTTCTTTGACAGTTACAGGTGAGAATGTGGTAAGCAGTGTCCATGGGCATTAACTATGTCTCAGTTAAGCGTCTGTCACCACAATGTCCTGTGGGAAACCACATACAACAGATGACCATAAATTATATTTAGAACAATGTGTACTAGAAAGTTGGTGTTTATTTAAAACTCTGGCAGGTGTATGTAGCATGGCAGCCTATTTCATCTTGTGTAATCTTTAAGTGCTGCTTTATTTTTGTTGATCTTGTTTTAAGTTGAATTAAGTCATATGGATCAAAAGGCTCAGGACAGAGTCATTCTAATACAAATGCTGTTTAAATATTCTGCTTAAAGTAATCAAGTAGTCCGCTCACAGTGTTCATTTTGGCTTCTTTCATACATAACGACATATGGAAAAACTACAGTCTCTTACTTTAGTCTCATAATGCTTGCTTTGTGGGAACCCATCAGCTTCCAGTTAGCTACCTGAAGCTAGTGTTGTGGTACACTGAAATCATGAGGGAAACAAGAAAGTCAGTTTTTCTCAATAAAAAAAATCATAACAAGTCTCGTCAAAGCATAAAACTGCTCTTCGTGGCTGCTAGTGATTGATACAGAAAAAAACGCCTTGTCACCTAATGCTGCCATAATGAAACAGCTGTATTGTATTTAAAAAAGTCACTAAAATTCAGCAAATAGCGAAGCTGTCAGTTTTATACATTTATATTGATGTGATGAATTCTCAAATGTCAATTAGCCTCAATTAGAGCTGTTTAAGGTATCACATGTTTGACCTATTCCAGATTGACACTGAGCTGTATTTTGCATTTTTGGGTGGTAATTTATTGTTTTACTGTTGTTACTGATTATGTTGATTGTCCTGCCTTCTTGACCAGGACACCTTGAAAGATGCAATCTTGTATCCCAATGGGACACTCCTGGCTAAATATAGTGTGATCAATTTGACCTGGATAGATGTGATCACCATAAGCAGTTTCCATAATTAGCAATTCTTTCAGTTGGTTGACAATCAGCTCATTTCAAGACTTTGCTGAACAAGAGCTGAAAATCAGTATTTTGGTGGTGTTTGCAGTTGCATTTACTCACCTTTTTTTCCCTTTCCATAGCTCCATGTGGTGGGAACCTGACAGGTCCTAGTGGACTGATTCTGTCTCCAGATTATCCTGAACCTTACCCCCATGGAAGAGAGTGTGACTGGACAGTTACTGTCACACAGGACTACGTCATTGCGCTTAGCTTCAACCAGTAAGCTTTGTTCACATACTAACAGCAACATGTGTGATGGACTTTGAATTAAATATATTTGTGTATCTATTTCTAATCTGTTATATTCAACAGTACAGAATACAAACACTATGAGTGTCCATGTATGTTTATAATGATTTATCATAGTACCTTATACAATAACATTATGAATTATCTTATGTTAAAATGATGCCAATGCAAGTGCTCGTACTTTATTGTAGCACATGTGAGCTGCAGCCGTTTATGTAAATTGTATGTGCTCTTCTGTAACCAGGTTCAGTTTGGAGCCCAGTTATGACTTCTTACACATCTACGATGGGCCGGACTCCCTCAGCCCCTTGCTGGGAAGTTTCTATGGCACAGACGTTCCAGATCGCATTGAAAGCAGCTCCAATACGCTCTTCTTGGCTTTCCGCAGCGATGCATCCCTCAGCAGCAATGGATTTGTGCTTCAGTACACAGGTGGGCACCTTTTTAAATTAGACTTGGGGAAAAAAATACAGCATTTGGCTAATTGGACAAAACTATCAAGCTTGTGGAAACTTAGATTTTATGTGACTGTAAGAGTTTTTCATCATCAGTTTTTCATCTCCAGCATCTTAAGATTCTGAGCAAAACAGTGAATTTTAAATAGCATGTGAAGTTTTATCCCCTAAACAATTCATGTTTTAAAATTCTTCCTCTGGCAGAGTGAGAATGGATTTACCCTCTGCTGCTTATCGACCTTGCAGATTGTTTCTTTTTAACTTTCTCTTGTGTCCCGTCCAAAGCAAGTGAGATTAGTGGTGTGAAAATTGCTTCAGAGAAAGAATGGGGTTGTGCTGCAGCGTCCTGATCACCACGCTCCCATTTGTGCCGTGGCCTGCTTGGGCGTCATTATTGATCTGTACCTCCTCTAGTAGCGGGGTAACACAAAGAATTATAAAAATGAAAAGCCGACAGCATGTGTGCTTAAGCTCTTTTTGATCAGTGCTTTGCAGCTGCACAAAAGGCTCCTCATAAATTAGAGCAAACAACATTTTGTTGTCTCATGTCTCAGCTTAGCTGACCACAGCATGCTGTTTGAAGGACCCAAATTTATTTGCTCACACAAGGCACTCTGTACTGCACACATGGTGCAGAATGATCCCATACTTGACAGGCAGCCAGTTGGTTTAAGGATACACATCTGTGTTTTTTGCATTTGTGTTTCAGTCTCATTGGGTATTGCCTCAGTGCCTGTATGTTAAAGCATTTTACTAACAAATATACAGACGCCGAACAAGCTCTAAATTAGACTGGGCGTCTTCGTTTAGGATTTTGCTTGAGAGAACAATGTTAAATCTTCCTAAATCTCCAACCTCGATTAGAGATGTTAAAGGTATCAGACATTAAACCAATTCCAGATCGACCCTGAGCTCTCTGTATTTTTGGCTTGTGGGATTTGATCTATTTAAGCAATTTAGCTGATTTCAGAATGCCATGTTTGTGCACCGCATCTCTGTGATTCATTTGCAAATTGTACATAAACGAAGTAAAGCACAGTGTTTTGTTAAGACAGTGTTACAGAGCCTACCCCTTAACTCACTCCCAGCAATATTTTCTGCAGTGTGTGATAGAGTGTGTGATATTGTATGGCCAATCTGGTAGAGCAGATGGACCCAGTGTGTGGCTCCGAAAAACTCCCTCTCCCCACTTCTAATTCTCCACACTAATGAACCATAACCAAATAATACATAAATTACCTCCTCAGTTTCAGACAAACATCATGGCACAGAAGCACGTTTGGCTGCAGGTTTGGATCTGGTTGGTGAGGACGCAGCAAGTTGAAGAGTTGGCCCAGCTAGTATTTGGTCAGCCCGCCACTGAAAAATTGCATTACAAAGTCTGCCGGAGGTGCTGTCAGCCTCTTTACCAAGCAGTCGTTATGTCTTTCTGTTTCCGTGTCTCTGGCCATGTCTGATTAGGCTCTCTGGGGAAATATGTGGGCAAAAACTTGCCATGCCTGAGTCACATTTGAATAACACACATAGACAGAGACACACACAAAGAAGCACCGGCATACTCACGTCTGTCTAATCCAATACCTTCACTAACTCCTCGACTCATTTTCACTTCTTATCACATCACTTGAATCCTTTGAGTATTTTCCAAAACAGATGATGCCACTCACCCATTTTCTCTTGCACCCGCAATTTTCCTGGGGCAATGCTTGTTAAATCGGCCATCTTCACTGCAGCAACCGACCTTCCCACCACTAGTTTGTTGTCCAGGGCCAGTCCACACCTAATGCCCGCTACATCCATCACGCCTCCGCTGTCTCTTGCCAGGTGTGTCAGTTTAATGTAGGAGGCGGCGAGGGAAAGTTCAGGTCTACATCAGCCCACGAAAGGGCTCAACCTGTCTAGAACAGGTGCCCGAGGAGATCAGACGGACTGAGCACATGCCCGGTCCCAGCACTCTGTTCAGCCATGAAGGGCAGCCTCCTGTCTGGTCAGCAGGTCCCCAGCGTTTTGCATAGAAACTAGGCATTTACCCAGGGTGCTACATGTATATTTTATCATCAAAAAATCATTAGAACTTTAGTGAGACACAGACTTGGTTCTAATTACTGTGCATACAGAAGATTGATTTTGCATGAAATGTGCTTGTTTTATAACACAAAGGGAAATGGCTTGATAGTGCACAACAGGAGAATGCTGTTGATAGTGCAATTTGAACCTCATCTCTAAATGGCAGATGGTGGAACAAAAAAAAAAACAAGAACGACGTAGAAATCCAACATGTTGGTCCTCTTAGAGGAAGACAGAAAATGAACACAAAGCAGTCCCAGGGAGGTTAACGTTATCAATTCAGAGACATGTAATGAAATTGCTTGTGTAAATACCAGTGGCATGAGAAAGAAGTGAAAAAGTAGCTTCGTGTTTGGCATCCCAATCACAGTTTACAAATATAAACATTTTTAAAGTGTTTCCTATTTAAAGATTGCTTTCTATTGGTTGACACTGAGTTAAACCAAGGCTCTTACACATTTTTGTGAGGCAGTGAAATGTAAGCTAGAAGTTTTCCTGATAAATGAAAGTATTTGACTCACCTTTCCTCTTGTACGTGCGTGTTAAGTCATCAAATATTGAAGTTTGCTGTGAGACTTGAGTAAGCTGTGTTTAAGATTGAACTAAATTGCTTTGGGCATTTTTCCTATGTTTATTTTAGCTGTAAGGGCGTGAAGTGCACCAAATTGACAGGCCTCCTCTCACATGCACATTTTCCTCCTAAGAACAATGTGATGGTTGATTGAGCGAGACATCTTTCTTACGACCTCAGGAGTGGTGATTGATATGTGGTTAGATACAGTGTGTGAGTGTGTCGAGGCTGAGTATGTGTGTGTGTTCACGGGAGAAAGCTTGCGTATGTGCATTGTCTTCTCTAGCTGACTGCACAGCCAAGTGTTGTGTGAGAGGCGGTTGTGTGCAGTCAGCAGACCTTGGGCCAGAGCAGTGCCACTCTCAATCAGCTGCCTGTCTGTCTCCACAGCCATACATACCTCCAGCAGCCACAGATGAAAGGGCACCGTCAAGCTCTAGAGAGAAAAGTGGCAGTCAGTGAGATATATTTACTGAAAGAGGGAAGCGCGGGGTAGAAGGAAAAGGGGAACAAGAAAAGTAAGCAGCAAAGGAAGGAGGGAAAAAACCTGAGAATATCAGGAACCTTAGGCAGAAAACAATTTCTATTCCAGTGTCACCGCTGCAGCTTGATGCAAAAATCCTTTTATTGAATACCAACTCACATTCCCTTCTGTCACTGATTTTCCGCCGTGTTACCTTTCTCCACAGAGAACCCCAGGGAGTCTTGCTTCGAGCCAGGCTTGGTGCGCAATGGGACTCGGGTGGGCGCCGACCTCAAGCTGGGCTCTACTGTCACCTACCACTGCGACAGTGGCTACACACTAGAGGGAGACCCAACCCTCACTTGCATCATGGGGGGAGACGGCAAGCCAAGCTGGAACAAACCCAAACCCATCTGCATTGGTAAACACTGACATCTGGAGACGGTTGTTAGGAACACCAAACCACATCAGTGCTTATAGATTCATCACATGTAAACATGCATGTATGATTATGTGGTTTTTGCACAGAGCCCATGTCCTACAGGTATATGTGCAGAACTGTGTGGGTTTTGCTAATGTTAATAGATGCGACAGTGTAGCGTTAATTTAATCTGCAGTTCATAGAGAGCTCCTTATTTTGCATATCTGCTCCTCACACACATAAGAGAACCTGAGTCATCCTGGCTGCTCTCTGACATTCCCATGACACGACTGACGTGCACTGTGAATATTCCTCCTGACAAGTGGAAAAAAAATCCCCAGCACCCCCAGCTCCGGCTCTCACGTCTTCAAGCCGCAGTTGCATGCCAGGTGGAATGCACATTAGCATGTTTTCACACAAGCATATTCACATATGTGGGATCAGAACTTGCACAACGATGCAAGCACGCTGCAAGCATTTTTAGGGGCTTTAAGCAGGAGAGGAGATTCGGGCCTCATCTCAGCCAGGCTAACCCAGAGGGACACTTGGAAAACATTGTAATTTCACTCTGGCAAACACCAGGGACATCTTCCGACCAAAACCCAATCAGACAAGAAAAGTAATTTAGGAGTAATGGAACGGGGGGATGGAAAAGCAGGAGGTAGAGGAGAAATGGAACCCTACACTATTGGCTTTAGACCTTCCTCCTCCGTCTGCCCTGTCTCTTCATGTCTCATCTCCGTGTCTCTCTCTAGCTCTGTGTGGTGGACAGTACTCTGGTTTGGAGGGAGTGGTCTTGTCTCCCGGTTACCCTGGCAACTACAGCAGTGCACGGACCTGTCTGTACTCTGTGGTGGTGCCCAAGGATTACGGTAAGCCAAGGAAGAGCACTGTATTACCGTTTTTGTTTATTTTTTCCAAGCTAAGTATGCATCTCAGTGTGTGTCTGCAAGTGTGTACAGGTGACTAATTATGTGGATTTAACCCTTTGAAACCTGGGTTTCAAAGGGTCAAATTCTTTGAAACATCTTCAAAATCATGGAAATAAGGCAATGAGCAACTTAACAATAAATAACTGAAGAAGTAGCAAAAGAAATTGTAAAAAGTTTCAAGAAAATACCAGAAGTTAGCAAGAAAAAAAAGAAAAAAAGTGAAAAGTAATGGAACAGAAACAGAATTTCAACTGAAGAAGTGCTAAGATTAAACAAAATAATAAATATATATAGTAATAGTATTTTTTTTCTGGAATATAATGTTAAATATTTTATTGTAATAATTGTAAATATAGTAGGTCATTTTGTTGTCGGTTACAATAATATTTTTTTGCAATTTTTGGAACATTTCATACCAAGTGGGTGACATTTTTTCCCATGTTTCTGAAAAAGGGTCTTTTCAAGGGTTTACTTGTTAAAGTCGCTTAATGCTGTAGAAGAAAACCAATGTCCATACGGAATTTTTTTAGGATTTATTAAGTTATGCTATAATGTATAAAATGCCTTTGAACCATGCTCAAGTGGCTCACTAAATTCTGTGTACATTTTCAGTGTTGAACCAGTGAAAGAAGGTGGAAAACAGACAAACTTTTTCTCCACACTTCAATATACTTAGTGACAGATGTGTAGGAGACAACAAGTTTGTAGAAAACTTGTAAAAGCTCCCACATACACATCGTCTCCTCAACTTGCAATTAAAGTGCTTCAGTCAGAGTTTTACTGAATGTTTTTTTCGTACTTTTCTACACAGAAAAATCACACAGTGATTGATAGTTCCCATATCAATTTTGCCTCATTGTCGCACACATATTTTCACATTACTTTGGCAGAGCAATTTAATCACTATCTTACATGCCAGACTTACAATATGTCTGTCTCAGATACACACACACCAAAAAATAATTGGTGTCTGGAAGATCCAGAGTTCCTGGAGTTTCACTACTTTTTGGCATTTCCATCTTAAAGGTCACAGCTTGCTTCCAATATGTAATCTGATACTGTAGGAGCAGCAAATTATTCAGAAAGCAAAACAATGTAGAAGTGTGACACAACTCATGCAAATACAGACGCAAACATGTTTCACTTACTTGCCCACAGCGTCTCCTTGCTCAACTTCCTGTCTGTCTTTCTCTCTTTTTATCTCCTGCTTCCTTTTCTCGTCTCTCTGATGATTTATCAGAGTCGTGCCTCTCTAAGGGAAAGCTCAAGTCCTGTCGTCGTTAAATTACACCAAACTGCAGCGGCCCGGGGTACTTCACCCCAGTCTTTTGAATGTCGAGGTCATGACGCCCATTCTGAGGTCTGGCGCTTCTCCAGAGTGACTGGGTGCCCATTCTTCTTGGACCCTGTCGGCAACATATTTCACTCTCTGGAGTCAAAGCGAGGGAAGAAATTGAAATAATTAAAGTCCACATTAGCTTTTTCCTGGAAAATGACAGCAAGGCCCAAGGCAACACACTTTGTCGTGCAGAGCCACAATTGCTCTCGCCTCCATTCTTGCCACTACTCATTAAGCTGATGCACCAGTCCTAATGATAGGCTATTTTCCTCAATGCAGAGGACATGGTTGGTGTTACAGCTACCCCTGGCTCAAAAACTAGGCTCATAGATGGAGGTGAAGAGGATGTTCAAATGATGGAAACAACTGAAGCTGAGTAGTAGAAGGCAGACCCTAAGTCATGTTGAAGAGTAACTCAGAAGATAAGGTCCTGCCATCACCTAATGGGGAGCACTTGTGCACTGTCCCCTCTGCCCTCTCCCTCACTCCCTCATCTGCTCCTCAACCTACAAAATACAAGCAAACTAGACACAGATGAGATGTGAAAGGGCTGAATATGTTCAGGCAATAGAGAGAGAAAGGGTTGAAAGGATGAAAGAACCATCATGGAGCTTTAGCTGCACATTGTACAACAGATTGGCTGTCATTGCCAAAGCCTTTCATCTACTGACAAGCCATCAAGCCCAGACAGGATTGCTGATCTAGTCGTGTAATATCATTTTTTCGGTTGTGTTGTCATAACTGGCAGTATTATCCACCTCGCTTTAAAGAAGGCATTTTGAGTAAAATTGCTGTTGATGATATTCTTTTGAATGAGGATACTACCGAGTTCTTTTTTCTTTTTCTCTGTGTTATTTCAAATGGATTTTTGAGTTTTCACTGTGACTGATGCAGTCACTCATTTAAGCTAATTTCAGTTTCCTCTGATGTCAATTTTCTCTCCATATCTGTCTTTTTTAGTGGTCTTCAGTCAATTCGCCTTCTTCCAGACAGCTCTGAATGACATTGTGGAGGTTTATGATGGAGCAACACAGCACTCCCGGGTTCTCAGTTCCCTTTCTGGAGCACACACAGGTACTCAAAGAAAAACACACATTCAGATGTATACATACACATAGTGAGGTCGCTGCTATGGAGGATCTGCAGCAATTTACACTGAACTGCAGGTAGGGAGCACATGACACCTACACACTTGCGATTTGATTATATGACCTCCTGGCTATTTTATTTTTTTACATGACAGGGGAACTAAAAAAAAAAAAGTTGTCTTAGCTTTATCCCTTTCATAAGGATCCAGTTAAACCCAGAGACAAATTGCTGACACAGGCAGAGCTGCGGTGGCTGCAGGTGGGCTCCAATGAGCTGTAAAACAATTCAACAGCGAGTACAACAACCTAAAGTCACAGGGATAACGTATCAGCAGGCAGGCTCAGGAAGACTTGCATGCATATACTCCTAAATTGGTATTTTACAAATACATGTCAACCCTTATGATATATGCGAGTGCAGTTATGTGGGCAAACCAGTGTGCTCACACAAACACTTGTGTGTCAGGTTTAAGCCGGGGAAATGAGATTAGATAAAATCTAATTGTCACACTAGCTTCAAAACCCAACCCAAAACTAACTTTTGATGTTTTTTTTTTTTAAGGGTAATCCTAATAGAAATGTTGTCCTTAATCCTAAACCTAAATCTAAACTAGTCCCTAGTTGAAGTTTGGGTGTCCCAAATAGCCCTCATTTTGAAACCTTCTTTTTTTAATAGATTTTCAAAAGATTTACACTTCACGTACAGAGATGGAAGAATTCAATGGAGCAGTTATGTGTGAAAACGAAAAAAAGCAAAAAGGATAACTACTGTAAGGATAAAAGTGAGGAGGTGAAGGAGGACAAACGATTTCTGTTGTAGCTATGTTGTAAAATTGTGGATGCTTGTGATAAATGCCACCACTGTATTGATGAGCAACATAAGAAATAACTTGAAAAGGGGACTCTCAGCCTTTCAAGAGGGGTGAAGTGTAAAGGTGTGTGACTTTAGGGCAGCCCTCCATCTCCACCTGATCTCCCCCCGTGGCTTGACAAAAGCAAAATGATTACTTTGGTTTGTGTCCTGGGCAGCCTCTGAAAATCCAGTTTACGGCTCAATAAACAGGCCGCTATATTAACTGAGGACTCCTGGCGGCAGATTCACAGAGCTCTCTAACCAGGCATGGCAAAAAAGAGCTGACACACTTTGGCAAGGGAAGAGAGACTTTTAGCCCACACAGACGGTGCCGCTGAAAAACTAGTGCACACAGGCATAACTAGCATGAATTAGGCATAACCTAGAAGTGTGTAACTTCATCTGCCAAACAGAGAAACGCTAGCTCATAAATTGACAAACATCCACATCTGCAAGCTTATAAAGCTGGAAATTCACCCATTCAGACTAAATATACAAGCTGTCATTATGTGCACAAAAATATAGCTGGGTAATGAGTATTTTAGTGGTCGGTGGGATATTATTTGTCAAGCATGGTAAATCACAGTTTTCAAAACATAAGGCTGTTTGCTATGATTATCCTGACCCTGAAAAGCATATTACATTAAACTCTCGGATAGCATTCAGCAGTGTGTTGTCATTACTGTCATGTCTGGTGAGGCAAATCACACCAGAAAAGGTAATAATTGTGACTGCTCTGAGGGACTGGTGACAGACAGAATAAAATGAGAGGAAAGGGGGAGTTGAATAAGTGAATGATAACAGGTGAGAATTGGAAAAGAGAAGGAGACAGCACATAGGCAAAGGACAAAAAGACTGGGTCAAGAAATGAATGATTGGTTGAATTGTCATTCTCTTGGCCATCATTTTAAGTGTGACCAGTGAGTCCATTTCAGCTACATTTTACTCTGACCAATTTTTGCTACTTTTGTTTCACTAGAAGCAAGGTGTTTAAAATAGTTATTCATAAAGTAGGGGGTGTTTTGGCACAAATTGGACGTTTGTGCCAAATTTGGCACAAACATCATCAGGGGTCACTGTGAGCTTGTCTGTCTCATTTTTGGGAGCATGATATCTCAAGGACAGTTTGAAGGATTTAAAAAAATAAATTTGGCACAAACATTAACTTGGACTCAGGGATGAATGCATTAGATTTTTGAAGTCAAAAGTCAAGCTCACTGTGACCTTGCTTCAGTTTTATTCTCATTTATTTTTCTAGTTTATTATTCTAGTTTCCTCAGAATAGCAGGTGGCACCTTGTACAGTAGCCTTGGCCACCAGTATGTGAATGTGTGTGAATGGGTGAATGTGACATGCAGTGAGAAAGCACTTTGAGTAGTCGAATGACTAGAAAAGCGCTATATAAGTGCAGGTCCATATGTGTGAAGCATCCATGTTTTCCCAATAATGGCTCTAAGTACAATTTGAGAGGTTTGTGGATGCATACAACCAAGAGGCAATAATATATGTTCATTTCTAAACCTGTTTGAGTTGTGGTTTAACAGCTGGATTGTTAAATTCTAACACTGATCCCCATGACTGCTATACCAAAACAATGCACACTGACAACAGCCACTGAATTTGCACTACTGACTTCCAGCCAAAGTCATATCCGTCCTTGTAAGTTTTCCATATGCCAGCACAGAGGATCATTATAAGGGCAAAGTGGTTTGGAGCTGGAAAGTGGCCAAAGGGTTGATAAGTTACGTGCTGACACATGTTTGATCTGTCTGGATGAATACCTGCCCCGCACAGCAAATTATGAAACACTGTCACCACGACAGCAGCAGCAAGGGCGTCTTCTAATAAACTACCCAGCATGCCTTGGGGATCCGACGGTGGAACTTGAGCAATCATGGCGGTGTCGCATTAAGAAACTGTGCCATTGGAGCTATCTCAGGACACTGCATTTAAAGGCGCAGAAATATTCACACACTCTAAAACGTGAGCTAAACATGCATGCACAGGATAGACTCACTGACACAAACACACAGATGTTGCCTCCGGGGTTAAGCACGTCTGCCTCCCACTACAGTGTGACAGCAAGCAGACACAGAGTAATGAGATCCACTGCAGAGAGCCAGTCAGCGGCACACTGAGAGACAGACAGAGAGGGAAGGCAGAGATGCTCACACTTTGTATCATGTTCTACGTCAGTCAACAAACTGTTTTCCACCACAGTAGATACATCAGGGGGGTTTCCTTGAGTTTAATTACACTATGAGCTGATGAGAATAACAGGTGATCATAGCAGTAACCTCAGTGATGAAATATGAGGATCTGATTTATAGTCAGAGATTTGACATTTTGCCAGAGATTAATGTAATTTGAGAAATTAATTCATTATTAACATATAGCAGCCCCAAGTATTCAACCCTTACATTTTCCAGTATACCATCCACAATGCAATGTTTAGTTTATGGATATGGCATCTTGTACAGTGTACCTCAGAAACAAATTACATTTCAGTTAATCAAAATCAATTTTCACAGCCAAGTAAGTGTGCTGACTATACAAAAATACAAGTTATTACAATTTGCACAGAAATAGACACGCAGTTAAAACAAGGACAACAAAACTTAACAAAGGGGAACATGACTATTATAAACAGTTGAGAGAATTATGGCCAGTGGCTAGTCTTGAGTCTCCCTAGACTAACTATAGAGTCCAAATCCAGACAAGGAATAGTCTCTGAGGTCTGCACAAAGATGTTTTCACATGCCATTTAAAAAAAAATACAACTGACCAGGTTTACTTTTCCAAAAACCTGGGATTTACATGACAAAAGCTTATCATCCTTTGAATTTTTGACGGATTGACAGACACTAAGCCCCAGTTGGGTGACCTTAGAGTCCTGCCTGCACAGTATGCAGTTTAGACTCTAAATGCACTGCACTGCACTGCAGGTGACAAAACCAACCTTGAATTTGATTCTGTATTTCACAAGCAGACAATAAAATAAAGTCAAGGGAGCCGCGACCCGACCCCGGATAAGCTGTAGCAAATGGATGGATGGATGGATGGATGGGAGCTGTGATCTCTGCAGCTTGTTCGACAGCACTTAGGAGACATGCTGCACCATTTTAAACCAGCTGCAGATTCTCCAGTAATGATTTGTTAATTGGGGATGTGAACAGAGAGTCACAATAGTCCAGCTGGGACAACACAAAGAAATTAACCGTAAATTATAATATTTCTGAGCTGGGAAAAACATGACAGTGAGCTAACATGTTTTTTGAGGCTTGTAGTGAATCAAAAGTAGCCTCTAAGCTCCCAGAACATGAATTGATGTAGGCAGGCTGTGGTCAGAGGCTCAGCTGTACATGTGGCACAATGTTATCACTGCCAATAATCAGGACTTCCATTTAGTCACGGGGGGTTAAGGAAATTGTTTGCTATCCAGTCAGCATAGCAGACAGGCGTAATCTTGTATGACAGTAAAATACTAGTATAATCTTAATAATCACTATGTATTTACATGTTGTGGTATGCTCAGTATGTCTCTAGTAGCCTCAATAAGTATGTTGACAGTAGGTCCTCAAGTGAAAGCCTAATGTCGCCTAGCATTGCTTTGGAATAAATAGCTGATTTTCATTGACGTCAGGTTTCTTTGCACTTGCGGGAAGTGAATTCAGTTTCTAAATTTATCCATGTTCAGTTTGCCCTTTTTCACACAGTCAGTAGCAGATTTCCTTATATGTGCAATTTCTGGAGTTTCATGCTGGACACACAGATTGAGTCCCTAAAATAGTTGCTAAAATTTACACCTAAATTGTATTTTACCAGACGGATGTTGGAACTGCGTAGGTGATCAGATGGCAGTTTGGTAGTTAGAAACAATGCTAATGCATCCACACACAAAAAAAAAGTACTGTGCAAAAGTCTTAAGCCACTCTATTCTTTATTATTTTAGCAAGGTTGTAATGATCATGCATTTTTATTTCTCTGTAGTCTCTTTACTAAATTACAACCTGAACATGCAGGAAATATGTACAGTAGCAGCGAGATTCCAATATTGTGTTTTTAATACTGTATACATAGTTCCTGTTTGTTGTGGTTGTATTTTATTGAGGAAACTACTGAGAAAAAAATATGTATGGTTATCATAACCTTGCTAAAATAACAAAGTTTAAGGTGGCCTGAGACTTTCTCACACTACTGTAAATTTAAGGTTGCACCTTGCTAAAAAGATTGCAAACTGTGTCTTTCACTCTTCCTCATCTCAGGCGAGTCGTTGCCACTAGCAACCTCCAACCAAATCCTGATCCGCTTCACCTCCAAAGGCCAATCCAGCTCTAGAGGATTCCACCTGGTCTACCAGGGTAAGTGTGTAACAAACAGTCACACACATAAATGCACACTAACAGATCCTGCTGTCTTGTTTCTTTTGGATCCTCTCTGTTGTAACAGCCCAATTCCCCTCCATAATAGATAACTTGTTGAGTTATTTCGAAAGGATTCACCTTCAGCCACAGTTTGAGCTGTGATGTGTTTGTGTGTGTGTGTTTGTGTGTGTGTGTGTGTGTGTGTGTCAGCAGAAGTGTGTGCTCTGGAGCATTAAAACTGTAGAAGTATAGCAGTCTGTTGAAAAAGGTTGTGTTTAAACTCCCCTGCTCTTCTATTCCCCTAAGAGGGACTTTTCTCTTGAATTGTTATTTTTCCTTAAACAATGCACTGTACCAGAAATGACATTTGCTGCAGATATCCAAAGGCAATAGCAGCTCTTGAGAAAGTTTAATGAATAAATAATTTAGGTTTTGTATTTTATTGTAAGTAAGCTGAAGGAACCACAAGGCAAAGAGAAGCCGAATACCATATTTTGTATTATTTATTTGGGACACAGTGTGATCATTCTGACTATGACACCCATAGCAACTTTTCTTACAAATAACTTCATTGATCAAGTGTTAAGATTTTTAGAAAAGCCTAGAAAAACGTGTTTGGAGAACTAATTGTAAAATCTATCATGAACTGGCTATAATCACCAATGGAGAAGAGAGAAACAGCCTTATATTTTCTTGGAAATGTCACAGATAGTGACTTCAAATCAACACCTGTAATCACCCTGTTTTCACTCTGTTTCTCTAAAGCTGTGCCACGAACCAGTGCCACCCAGTGCAGCTCAGTTCCTGAGCCCCGCAATGGCCGCCGCATGGGTAACAACTTTGCTGTTGGCGCCGTGATCCGTTTTGAATGCAGTCCAGGTTATATGCTGGAGGGATCAAGTGCCATTGAATGCTTGACAGTTCCCAATGCCCTGGCACAATGGAACAGCTCCATCCCCAGCTGTATAGGTAGGGAATGAACCTCCAACAACAGAGTCACCAACACAGACACAAACACTCAGTCAGCATGTTTATTTGTTTGTCTTGCTTTCTTTCTTGGCTCCTTTCTTCATTTGTTTGTTTCTTTATTTCTTCATTCTCTTTTATTTCCATCTCCCCTTCTGACTCTGTGTCTCTTCCACTTGATGCCTCAAGTGTCAAACTCTCGTTACTACGACACAGATGCGGGCTGCCAGCCATTGCCTGTAGCGATACAGAGAGATTTAGCCATGCAGCGCACAGGTGGCAGGCCCTGCTGAGGGTCACAACTACACACAGACATACACATGTGCTCATATGGGGATATCCACATGCATATACAAAAGCGCACTGTCACACACTCTACATTCAGCTGTAGCAGATGCTCCTGTGCTGTCACCAGATGTGTAAATGTGCAGAACAAGCTGGGAAGTGTTTTTAGACTGTGAACACTCCTAATAAGTGCCACAGTGGATGTAGTATAATGTGCATGTGTGTATGCGCTAGTATGGCCAGGCATTTAAGACTCCATTCTAGTTATAGTTCATCCTTTCAAACCTGGATGCTGGATCGAGCAGGATCACTGTACTTGTGTTGGGTTTGACTTCTTTCTGGAACATGGTAACAAAAAGCATAAAGGGAATAAGGAATTCAGCAAAAAATGTCTGACAAATTGCAAGAAATTAGTAGATTTAGAAAAGTACTAAAAATGAGATAGGGAAAAATATATTTTTACATAACAGAATTACAGAATTCTTAAGTAAGTTTCTTGTACTTTTAAAGATTTATTACTGATGTCTTGATAATATTTGGGTCATTTCTTGTTAAGCTGATCATTGCCTTCTTCCTATGTTTTTGAAAGAAATCAAGCCAATTTGCTCAGGTTTCAAAAGGGTTTAGGATTTTAGTCTAGTGAGTCTATCTGATTTTAATTTAAACAAGCTAAAAATGTATCAAGTTAGAAACTTCTTAAGGATCAAGGATTCTTTATTGTACTTAGGCCTCAGTGATCATTAAATGATAATATTAGAATAAATATACCACTGGGCTATCAAATAAATAATGAAAACATAGATAAAGTGAGCAGTGTAGTATGTAATCAGTAAAATCTTAATCCTGTAATTAATTATTTGCAATGATTTTTTTCCTATCTTTTGCTTAACCTGTTGTGTGATCCTCTGTCCGCTTGCAAAAAGTGTTGAGTTAATCTTGTTTAAAGAAAATTCTTTAATCCCACCAGCAGAATTACATCTGTGTTTGAAGAAAAAGATTAAGGAAGAAGATTAAGAAATGTTAACATATTTTAAGTAGTATTTCAGCGTGTCAATTTGTGCGTGTTTGTTCGCATCTACCTAATCTTACAATCCTTGCATCTTTGTACATCCAGTCTGTAGCTATGATACATTTGGTACATTTCATCTTGCTCATCCCTTTTCATCCTTTTTTACTGCAGTTCCATGTGGAGGCAACCTGACCCACCGAACTGGCACCATCTTATCTCCTGGCTTTCCTGAGCCGTACCTCAACAGTCTCAACTGTGTCTGGAAGATCACTGTTCCTGAAGGATCAGGGATCCAGGTTTGTAGTTTCTCCTTGGCATCCGCACCCTTCCCGGGTGGTAGAATTGTGATAATCAGATTAGATCCCCGAGTAAATCTGAGACGGATTCCACTTCATCAGAGTGTAAATACATTGCGCCCTCAAACTCATTCAAAATCCAATTCTATATTTCCAAACCACATGGAACCCAAGGATGTAACTCTCCGTTAGTAGTCCATAAATATGGAAAGACAGGATGCCATTTACATCCAATTTTTTTGTTTTTGGAAGGGAAAGAGAAATCCAGTTTTGGCAGGTGGACTTCGGAAATATAAAAATGTGACATATCCACATACTGTCCTGATATGAAAGTGAGATTATTTACCTTTTTCAGAGAGTCTTCAGGAAACTAAATTTGAGGAAATTAGGAAAAAAGTGGAAAATGTATATTTCCCCAAAATGCCCTTCCTTTGTTTGATTATGTTTATTCAGCGCTTTGTTTTTATTTTGATTTATCTCAAATGTAAAACACCCAATGTTCTGTTTCTTTGTTTTTTAGTGTTCCTACTTTGTAAAAAAAATTATTCACTTTGTAAATGTGCTTAACTAATGATGACTATGTGACTGTTGCTAGTAAGTAAAACCAAAGAAAGAGAGAATTTTAAAAAAAAATGCTCTTCTTAATGCAGTTTATTGTTGACTTACAGGAATGCAATATAATGGCAGGAGATTTGGATGAATAATTTAAAGAACTGTTAGCTTTTCATCTTTATTCTGAACTTCATAGCTGCAGTGACCTGCAGTATCTGTTCACTTAAAACATTAAGAGTGTCTGTTCACTTAAAAGGGTCTCTGGTCAGACTATTAAAGGAATTCATTTATTTTATTTACCTTTTGCTTGTAGCCTTTACAGCTCTGCATGGCATTGACAACAAGCTCCTCTGTGGTGATATGTTTTCATCTTACCCAGGGCTAATTAACAGCAACCCACAGTATATCGAGTTATAGCATTTACAGTTCTCAGGGTACAGGAAAGCTGCTAAATGATGAAGTCTTCAGATTTTTCAGAGGCTCCGAATTTAATTTGGCAGATCACTATACCAGAAACTTAAGATTGCACAATTTGAACTACATTTGTATATAATTGCCCCTTCAGTTACTTTCCTTTTTTGTTCTTGGGAGTTAATTCAGTTTGCATATTCTTATTCGTTGATGCGTGTGTGATGGAAGTCCACCAGGAGCCTGTGCAGGGTCCCTGTGGATCCGCCTGATGGAAAGTTTTAGGCTTACGCTTCAGCCTCTGTGGTTAATGACCTCAGTGCAGTCCCTCAGCTATTAGCTCCTCCACCTCAGCTGACTGTCCTTGCAGGTCAAATACACAAGATGGCCCACAGGCACACTTAGCATGCTGCACTACACACTAACATGGCAATAGCTTGGAGGTGAAATAGACCAAGAATAAGAACAGAAAGCTGGCTGCGTGCACATGCTCTGAAAGGCAAACAGCGTGACAGTGGAACGTATATATACCTGACTGACGTGTATATTTTGGTAATGATGTAGGAGAGTTCTTTGGACCACCACTGCACAGCCAGAGACACACACACTTCCTTGTTTGCTGAAGGGGTCACTGCCTGTGAAACCACACTGTGACATGCTGACTGTTGAGGGTTTGGTGCCCTGTGTCTACACTCACTACGGCTGATTTCTCCTCATTCCTACTTCTCCCAGGCCTCCTCATCTCATTCACACCGTCATCGTCTTTCTCTCTGTTGCTCTCCATCTACCAGCTAGCAGAGACACATTAGATTGGAGTGTCACGATCCAGAAGAGAACTTAAAGGAGTGAGGTGCCTTGCCGGCACATTTGCCGTGGCCCTCCTAATGAAAGATCAATCTGTGATCTGCGTCGTCTCCCCGGGATGCGCCAGAGCCCCTACCGCCCCTTTAATTGGCTCGTATCCGATCTATAACCATCAGAGGCAGAGGAGAGGGCTGAGGAATAGATTTGAGAGGGAACAGAACGGGTGGCTTGGAGAGAGTACAAGAATTGAGAACACAAAGAGTGTTGAAGAAATAGACGAATTTTATCTGAAGACAGAGAACAAAGATAAAGTAGATGGCACAGTGTAGCCCCTTTCACACATTCACTTTAATCTTTTAGTGCTCTGGCAATTTTCTGTATTGGGGTAAGCCTCCCACTTCCTTTGGTTAGCATTCAACAGCAAAATATGTTTTAAAATCCATAATTTAAGCAATCTTTTTGGGCATGCAGAAAGCTATTCTTACAGTATGTGATATCTTTTTTTTCATTAGCAGTGGTAACTGCTGTTGGAGGACACGGACACACTGAGTAAGGAGTCACAGTCTGCATTACTTTGAAGAATATCCAGTGTTCTCTGCAGCTGTCAGACAGTTTTCTTAATTTCAAATCCATTTCCCACCACTTAAATACAGCCTTCCAAAATGGTGTTTGAAATAAGGAAAAGAAAGCAAAGACATACTATATTGCACAAATGACTATTGTTCTTTTCTAATGAGAATTCTGAACTTTGCTATTTGTGAAGTGCTCCGTGGTTTTGATAATGTTTTCACTCTGTGCTTCAAAAGAATAAAAAAGTTCATTTAACTCTTTGCATCTTTACCTACACTATGCAGAAATGGTTGCTTACTGTTTGTAAAAACAACATTCAAACCCTGCCGCTCCTTCCCATACTGCTTGTATGTACACTGCAAGCTACTGAAAGTATGTTACACTTGTTGTAGTGGAAAAGCCAATACTTCAAGCTAGAAAATAACTGCAACCTGTCCAACACAAAACAAGTCAACTATGCGTCGCTCTTTATCGTCTCACTCAGCGCTCACCAAGTGAAAGTGGAAGCCAATCCCAGGTTCTCTGTCGCTTTGGAACAAGATTGGTTTGCTTGGCTTATTGCTTTGCTATATTTAAGTCTTTTCAGCACCACGTCTGCAATTTCCGTAGCTTTCTCATGAATGTGCACTGCTACTTCCTGGTCACTACCTCTGTATAAAGTCCTGACCTCACTTGCACACTGGTATTGGCTGGGAGCTTCAAACTACTGCCCAAGGAGCGCAGCCCAGAACCCTCTCGAACAGAGCGAAATAAGAAGAAAATAACAAAATGCGTGCAGATGAGAGGGCCTGTGTAGACAAATACTTCACCATACACTTCCAGTGGGTCATAAGTGATGGTCAAGAGCTGAAATGTTGTTGAAATGGAATTGTCTGGTCCCTTCAGACAATTGAGTGCATCCTGCCAAACTATGTAAAATATAATTTAAATTATTTTAGTTCTGTGAAACACTGAATGATTACAGAAGTAAAGATTGATGACTTTTGGGATGTTGTTTTGTTCACAAAAATAGCGTTGTCATGCTGGGGATAGCATGTACGTAGGTGACATTTTGACAAGGAGTTTTCTGTGTCAGGGCTGAGACAAACTGCTACTCTTAAAGGAGTATTTTACCCACAAAATGGCGACTTGTAAATCAGTAGTTATGCTGTGTTACCTTTAGTTTATGAAGAAAACCTTATCTTGCATGCCTCCATGGAAAACGACAAACATATTGATTTATTGATTGTCTCAGGACCATTTTAACAAAAACGTGTTGTGTTTTCCCACTCATTCATCTTCAACCCGTCAACCTCATTTCTTATTTCCCTACGCATACACACTGTTGACCCTGCTGTTACTGCTCTGCCTCCTAAATCCCATCCTTGTTTTTGTCTGTCCCTTCCCTGCCTCAGATCCAGGTAATCAGCTTTGTCACAGAGCAGAACTGGGACTCGCTGGAGGTGTTTGACGGAGGAGACAACACCGACACCATGCTTGGCAGCTTCTCAGGTATTGCTGTGGTGTGTTTGTATGTGTGCATTTATTTTCTTTCATGTATTTAATCATGTTTTTTCATATAAAAAAATCAGTCACTAAAAATCACTCATCTATACTTGCCAGAAAAGAATACTCGAAGCAACATAATAGCCTAATCAGTTCTCACAGATCAGCATTTAACCTGGTACACACACTGTATTTAATTAATATGTATGGACACTGCTAAAAATGGGGCACAGCTGGTGTTTTAACATTGCTAAATTAAATTCAAACACACCTGGTGTCATCATGAAAAAGTTTTAAAATTCCAAACTCTTTGAGGTTTCCCTGGAAAGTCCAATTCTGCAAAGGTTAGACTTTTCTGTGAGGACTTGTGAACATTTGTTTAGCGTATCTGTGTTACTCCTCTCATAGCAACAATACAGCAGCAGGGAATTCTCCCTTTGTTTGTGCTTGGAACTTGACCAGAAGTAAATGTTAAATGTACCCTGAAGTAAAGAGATGAAAGAGAAATGCCAGGCTCACAATTTTAAGTTATTAAAAGACCAACTTTAGGTCAGACCGTTTCTATACATCATACAATTTTATTAAGTGATACTATTTTTTATTGTTTATGTTTTGTTTGTTTTTTTGGATGGATTTTTGTTTTCTTTATTATCAGCTGAGTGCATACCCACACACTGAAAGAAACAAACAGCTCTTTATTTTGTCTCGTTAAAGCGAGTAGGTCACACTATTATGTATCTACGTCCCCAAATATTCTAATACACCTATACACAATGATTCATGCATGCATTTTTGCTGCATGCACACACAAACACACACACACACACATGCTTGGCAAAGGTAAAAAAGAACAAGCTTTTCAGCTATTTGCCAGTAGCTTATACAGTTAGTTATGGTCGGCCTATGCAGGAGGATAGCACTGCTAAACTCCACTATTAATCTTCTCCCCAAGGCACCACGGTCCCAGCTCTCCTCAACAGCACCTCCAACCAACTCTACCTCCACTTTTTCTCTGATATTAGTGTGTCTGCAGCCGGATTCAGGCTGGAATACAAAAGTAAGTGAAAAAAACAGTTCATCCCACTTGATGTTAAGTATCAACACCCTGAGGACAGGTATTAAATCAAATACGAGTGCATTTCTTATAAAGACCTGCTGGTTGTCTGTGTCTCTCCAAGGATAAAATGTCTCTCCTGCAATGTTTTAGTCATGTTTGGTATTATAATTTCAGATTTTAAATCCTTTCTGTTATGTTTCTGCATAATTATTAAATTGCCTTTTTTTTGTTCTGTCCCTGCCATCTTTTTCACCCATTTCTTAGCGGTGTCTCTGACCAACTGTCCAGAGCCTGTGGTTCCTATGAATGGCATTAAGGTTGGGGAACGACTTCAGATGAATAATGTGGTGTCTTTCCAGTGTGAACCTGGATACACTTTACAGGTAACATCTCCCAGATTTATATATTGTTCAGTAGAAGGCCACAACTAATTATTATTTTGATTGGCAATTAATCTGTCCATTATTTTCTGTATTAATTGATTAGTTATTTAAACTATAAAATCTCAGAAAGTTTTGAAAATGTTGATCTATGTTTCCCACATGAAATCCCCAATTGTTTTTTTTTTTTTGTCAAAATCCCAAGGAAGTTCAATTTAGAGGATTAAGTAAACCACTAGATGTCATAGAAACTTACTCAAACTGATTCAACAATTATAAAATTAGTTGGCCATTGATTTAGTAGTTGACAACTAACCGATTAATTGTTGCAGCTCTAGATCAGTCATAAGTTATCATAAAACCATATTGATGCTTATCCTTTACTGGCTTGTGTCAGTGTCACTCCTGTCCCTCTTTTTAGTTATCTCCTCAAGAAATGATCATACTTTGAAGCAGTGGATAAACTGGATGGACTGGATCATGTACACAGACATTTATGTTCATTTTTAGGTTTAATTACAAATTATCTGTTCACTTATCAGCCCCTGTGAACTGTATGCTTTTATTATGTCATTAAATCAGTGTAAACATAGTAACTTAAGTAAGTCGAATAACTTCGGCATTAATAGACTCTTGTTAGAGAATATATATGCCTCATTTGCATCTCTCCTCCTGTGACCAAATTACGTGTGTGCTGAGCTCAGTGTTCCTTGCAAAAATTGTTTATGTGGTTTTATAGATTAAGGGATAATTGTTTTGATAAATCTCTGTTATCCACCAAGGACATTAGGATGTATGACAAATTTCCCCTTATGTTGGTCAAATTCAAACAGCCAAAGTACATTTAGGTATCAGGACAGGTATCCTATCTGCTGCCCATAATTTATAGGATGATGTGCTGGAGACTCAGAATTCTGCAAAGCCTCCAAGTTGACTGTGTGCTGCGCATCCTCCAGAGCATCCACTCCAGTCAACTGGGCTTCATGAGACAGATGGTGACATCTGTACAACACACTAGATGCAGTAGTTCACACAAATTTGATTTGAAAGTTCCCACTCCACTCCGTGCTGCACAAGTCCATCAGGACTTGTCCAATTGCTTTGACAAAGAGTTTTGGCGAAGATTGATAGCAGCAGGACAAGAAGCAAGTTTTATTGAAAAAGAAAAAAGTTTGAGGGAATTACTCCAATTGTATGTTTCTTTCCAGATAATCAAAATTGTTCAAATATATACTGTCAGTTTGCTTTAAGGTCAACTAACCTTTTCCTCTGAATAATCAAATGATAATTTATACCATTACTGCTAATTTGTGCTACTGTCCTGCAGCCATTAAATGGCAAGATTATTGCTTTTGCTTCCAGTATTTACAGTAGAGGTGCTATTTAAGAGAATTATTTAAATGTGCCCACATATAAATAAAGTCTTTGTCCTAAATTCAGATTGCAGCTATAGGTAGATAGGGCAAAGAGGGAAAATATCATAACTTAATCTTAAAAATGTCAGAAGTCATTATAAACCATTGTAGTTTCAGTCCTCAATCAATGAGACATGAAAGTACTTTACAACAGCTAAAAAGGCTTCACCACCATGTTGTCCCATTAGCATGTCCTCATGTCTAAATGACAGAATAGGTCGTTAGCTAATGACTCCCCAAAACCATTGACATGTATCGGTGACAGGCGCACAAACTCATACATCAATTAACATAGTTTTTTTTTTTTTTTAAAAGGCCAATTTACATATGAGTTAAAATAAGTCAATGCTGTTTTTTCGTTTTACACAGGACACAAACAGTGGCCTCCTGGATGAAGGTCCTGCGTTTGTTTGACCCACACATCCAACCCGATCTCCTCCCTATATAGACTTTGTCATTCTTTATATTGCATCACCTGACTTCCCTTTTTGCTCTAGAGGTCACCTAACAATAAACGTAAATATGGGTTGTAGAGACTGTAATGGACTGATTTAAGGGGGTGCCAGGCTGTCTCCGCTTGTGATTATAGACACATTTTCTTGAAAGTTAGCTTAGTCAGTCCATTATGTTCTGACATTAGATTTTTTTTTTATAATAAAACTTAAATCTTTATGGCAAGTTGGCTTTGAAACTCAACTTTCGAGTTTTCAGAAAAAATGTGCGTTGCTTATTTTGGCAGTGCAAAAATGTGATCATCTTAATATGCCTGCAACGCTCCCCCTCTATTGTTCTCTGTCACTTGAGATGGATTTAGTCATTTAGTCGCCACATGAAGTCATGTGGAGACAGGCAGCAGGTTCAAATAATTGGAACAACAGATGAGTGACAGAGGGGGGAACAAATTAATTCATCGCCTCTTCTTTGTTTTTCTTTTCTCTTTGTGTGTGTGTGTGTGTGTGTGCGCGCGCACACATCGGTGCATGGATGCTGCTTGCAGGGGAACTCGCATATCACCTGTATGCCTGGAACTGTCAGACGATGGAACTACCCACCTCCTCTCTGCATAGGTAAAAATATCCTCTTTTTATTTGTTTCCTTGTCCTGCCATCCATCTATTTAATATCTGCATCTTTCTACATTCTTGGAGATCCTTTTTTCTCAAAAAGCACACCAGCTACCTATATACTGAGCAACTCTCATATAAAGACTTGTTGTGTGCAAAGACGCTTCCCTCACCAGCCTTTGAATGAAAGCAGAATTGAATTACCATATCGCTGCATGCTATAGGTGACAAGGATACCTTTCCAATACTGTTTCACACCTTACACACAGCAATTCTTGATATGGTAGACATAAACTCAGCTCTTGAATCCATCAGAAAATAAATAGGAGATTTAAACAAATAAAGCAAAGGTTATATTTCAATAGTTTTTGTTTCAGTTTATGAGAGCTCCTGCACTTTTAAATGAGTTTGATATTTCTACCTTGAAAGCTGAGTGCACACACTGAATGAAACAGCATTAGCTTCCCTCTCTATATAACACCTCCAGTCTTCCTCCCTGTGAGAGCCTCTGACAAACGGGTCCCACTTATTGGAAAAACCTTCTATTGCCTAATTAGTTCCATCTCAGACTGTGATTGGTTGAAGTCGAGGGAAGATTCATCGTGTTCACAGGCATCAGCAGTTTCCTGATTACCTCAGGCTTTCGGTGCTGCTACAGGATAACATTTAACCCCTCGCTTATTTCTCCTCTGACTGATGTCGGCTGTTTGTCCCATTTATTTCTTAATCCTCTACGCTGTTTTCCGTGCAGTACCTCAGTTTTCTTTTTTTTTTTTCCTTTAGTCAGCTAATTATTTCAGCATTACTTTGAGCATCCTTTCATCTTTTTAATTTTGGTGTCAGGATTTCTTGCTCTTTTCATCTTTCTCGATTCCAGTCATCGCTTTTGCTCAGTGTTTCCATATTTTATTTTATTTTTTCATTTCTGCTGTTTTAGTCAAGAAAACATTTATTCATCTGTGGTTTTAAGATAAAAAGGGAAGGATAAAGAGCGGCAAAAAACAAATAGCATTTGCAACCTCAATACCCCAGGTATAAGAAAAGAGCTAAACCAGAGTTCCTGGTTCCTGGTTAGTGGTGAGATAAATTGTCCATTAGAGACAATGCCATGTGGAGATGCCGTATCTTTGTATGTCATTTTAAACCAGTGATTCCCAACTGATCTAGCCACGAGGTCCAGATTTCTCCTTAGTTGTTACTTCATGGTCCACACATTAGATAAATGACCACATATTCAATTTTATTTCACAAAATGTAGACAACATGTTGGCATAGAACTCAAAAAAATAAAACATATTGCAAGACTAAACAGAAACAGCACTTGAACAAAAAAAAAGCTGTGTGCCAGAGATTTACTGTCACTTCAAAATAAAATGTGTTTTTGCAAACTTTATATGTTCACAAGTCACTTGCGGTCCACTCAGAATGGATTCGTGACCCGCTTTTGGACCACGACCCACCAGTTAGGAACCACTGATTTAAACTATTTAATTAGTTTTCCAATTTTGGTAATTTTGCATTGAATTTACTCTGGAAACAGACAACAGATCTACCCCTCTCCCTATGGCCTTTTCATGTGGTATTTTTGTTAAAGCTGCTGTTGCAAAGACGATTGAGTTAAGCAATAAAATAACAACATAGAAGCTTTGCAGTGACGGCTAACTCTTTACTACTCTGCACAATGTCAATGGCAGCTCATGCAGATTCACTCCTTTCGGTCTTACCTCATAATAAAATCCCTAGAATTATACACTGTGTCACTATTTACCAGAGGAAACTTAAATTCACCAGCATTTGGCTAAGGGGCAACTCAACAAAATAGCTTCCAGTTTTTTCTTTGGTAAGTGGTGATAGTTACCACTTAACTACCAGAGAAAACAAAAGCACTATTCTCTTTTATTTTGGTTGCACAGTAGTTGGAGGACTTTGTTTGTGTTGTAAATCCAGCCTTCATTTTACCAGGGGGTTGTGCCCGATGGCAGACAGAATTGCATAGTGACAGCAACGCTTATAAGGAACCTATCTTAACACTGATGGCTTCTTTTTTATCAAATCAATATAGTTACAATTTCATTTGCAATGATAAAACTTTTGTTAAAGTGGAAATAGACTATTTTTTGCCTGTAAATCATAATGATGTAAATGCTGATTACTTAGTGTAATGGCTATGGAATAATGACATTATTTAGTGTAAAGTTAAGGATTAGTGTGTACGGGGAATGTGCTTATTTGCGATTAAGGGCTTGTGTCCACATGGTGTTTTTCTTCAGCAGAAAAGCAGTTACAGGGTGCTTGGGAGGGCTTCATCACAGCGCTTCATAAAAAAGCACACCCATTTTTTTTAAATGACCTGTTACACATGAATATGTTTCTATAATAACAATATCTTGACACTAACATTAGGTAGGTTACTCACATAACTCCTGTGTTAACAGAGGGTTGACTACACAATTAACAATAAGCTTACAAAGGAAATGGTGATGGAAGCACAACACTCATCACCAGAACATTCAGTGTCCGCTGGGCGATTTGCTCCCAAAAGATGGGCTTTTCTGTGTTTGTTGTGATGGTTGACAGAATCTTAGCTAAAAAAGTGGCACTGATGTCAGCAGCACCTTTCTGAAGAGTTCATAGAATTTCAACTAAAAGTGCTCTGAGCATCCGCATAAAAAAGGTGGAGCACTCTGAAAAAGATGTTGCGCTTTTTCTCCCTGGGAAGCTGCAGAAGGCTTTATATGCCCACTCCTCAAAGCAGGAGGGAATAACCTCACAGGGAATACTTGAAAAAAGATGCCGGCACTGAGAAAAAAAAACGCAATGTGGATACAGACCCAAAGAAGGTATTGGAGCAAATAAACCTTCATTAAAAACAATCACACATTCCCTTCAATCAATATAACCTGAAACATATTTAACGTTACTTGAGGATTTTCATTCCCCTTTACTCTTTAGTTAAAACTTCAGCCTTACGGTATTTGGGATTCAGGTTTAAAATGACTAAATAGTTCCCCTCTGCTTTGTTGTGTAACAAAATGAACCTACTGACATTATACCACACTTTTTTCCTCATATAAAAACACTAAGTACTTTGTATTTGAATAATAGCTGTTCAAGACTCCCACTATCACAGACAAAGACTCATTTTAATCTGGGAGAATCACTGTTTGCAGATGCTAATAAAATGCCTCGTCTGCCCTCTGCCAGCTCAATGTGGAGGAATCCGGGAAGAGATGGAGGGCATGATTCTCAGCCCTGGTTTCCCTGGCAACTACCCTAGCAACAGTGACTGTACCTGGAGAATCTACCTGCCAGTTGGTTATGGTGAGCATTAACAAAAGGCTTTTTACAGCTTTTCCACACTCCACACTCTTAATTACACAACTTGTATGGCTGGATTGTGGAATTTACAGTTGTAGATTCATATGGTGTAACTCATAGAGATCTGAGAGTCTGTGCAGGGGGACCTTGGGAAGAGCATGGTCTCTCTTTTTCAATTTCCTGCCATCTCTGTCTCAAAATGTCTTCTTTCTTCTTTTCCCAGGAGCCCACCTTCAGTTTCTCAACTTCTCCACTGAGGCCAACCATGATTTCCTTGAGATTCGCAATGGTCCCCTTGACACAAGCGCAGTGATTGGCCGATTTAGTGGCCAGGATATCCCGTCCTCCCTTCTCACCACCTCCCATGAGACCACAGTGTATTTCCATAGTGACCACTCGCAGAACAAGCCGGGGTTCAGATTCGAGTACCAGGGTAAGTGTACTCCCAGTAAAAGATGCAGCAGACTGAAACAGCGAATTATGATCAGCCTCAGGATTGTGTCAGACAAAAATAGACTTTGCTAATATATGTTTATAATAATGATGATAATCACCAAGGCTTGCAGAGCTGAGCCAGTATTAGTATTATGAGTTACTTTCCTCTGCAGAGCTTGATCAAACTAGTAATTATTTCAGTGTGGCTGAAGCTTTTTGGCTGCTTCAAACCTTCTTTGCTGTTACTGAAATGTGGCTCACCAATCTGCAGAGAATGCATCTATAATGGTCAGGGCTATGCTCTGTGACCGAATCACAGAGTACACTATAAAAAAGAAAGTCACAGAGATGAATTATGCTTTTAAAAAGCGGAATGATACATAATAATGTGCGGGAGTGTTACCTTTTTTCTTCGTGCTGACTTATGTACCATTAGTGTCAATTTACTGCGAGGTGTGTGCATGGAAAGCCATAACATCACTGAATTAGCCCTAGAAGTGACTGTGTCACACTAATCAGCCCACAGAGCCAGTAAAGTCCCCACATCTATAAATCTTTGTATATAAACTGTTGATCACTTAAGGATTTCCTCAGCATGTGCCAATAAAAGGCTTCACTGCATATCGGCATGGCTGCAAGGACTAAATTGCACTTGTCTGCAAATACAACAGGCACACAAAGTTTGTATTTTGCGATTCAACAAACGAGCCGGCAAATCGAAAGGTAGCATTGTGCATTTACATAATTATGTGTACATTAGCATAGAAATCAAGCATTATATTTGCAAATACCCCCCTTTTTCAGCATTTGCATGAGTTATCTCCCACAAAGGGAAGCTGTGATCCATAGAAATCAATTTCTTTAGTCATATTTATATCCTGGCTCTTCAAGGTTCACTGCCTGCTTTGCCTTTGTATCCAAGAGGAGAAATAAGAATTATTTACCCACACTACCTCTGATGACTGCATCATACTCCTCCAGCACAAGTCAAACCCGCCCCTGGCATTTTCTTTCCCTCTGAAAACTCCTGTCGGAGGAGGAGGCGGAGGAGTAAGTGGGAGGTTGAGCACAGGGAAGAAGAACAACAGATAGATGTGGAAGGGGAATTAAATTCGGAAAATAAAAATAGAGAAAGTTCCCCTCCTTGGGTTTTCTGGCTCAAGATGTTGCCGAGGTGGTGCCATTCTGATAATGTGCACACACGTGCAGGTTTACCGTGCCTTGAACTGGCTTTGTTTTTTTATAAGCAACTTATGTTTGTTTCTAATAATTAATAATATGATTTAATAAAATTATGATTTTAAACATATTTATTAAAAAATAAGATGCCCTGTTCTTGTGGTTGTGCAATACTTTGAGAAATGACAAATTTACAGCATCTGGTCAGTAACATGAATCATTACTTTGTGACAGCAGCATTACACTGATGGGATGTAGTGTTAATTCACGAAACCTTTGTCAGAAGTTGAATGTGTTTGGATGCAAAAAAAACAATATTTACTTCTTTGAACAGCCACAAAATGCCAGGATATAGCCTAAAACATTTTTGCTGTATGGAAATAAGAGTAGGTTGAAACCTGGTATCGCTGCACAGTAGCTGGTCGGTGAGCTTATTTAACAAATTGTGACAGGGATAGTCGGTGGTGTCTATAATGTGAATCACTGGATATTTAATGCTAATCTGCACTTTTCTGTCGTGGTCCCAGTTGTATTATTGTCAAAGTGTACTAAAGTCACAAATCCCATGACATGGCTTAGCTATCCCTTGAAATTGAGAACATGATCATAAATAATGATATACCTTTTATTTTGTAAAACAAGTTCATTCTGCTGGCAAAGTATTATTTACACAAATATATATCTCCTGTTTTTGAAAATGAAAAAAAAATGAATTTAAAGACGAATTACAAGACACCTTTATAGAAAAGCTTATCCTTTTTATGTCATAATTTATTTAAATATTTTTTTTGTTAGTGTTTTGGCACCCATGTTCTCAGATGTATGGTAATGAAGTAATATCATGTTCTACGTATGCGTTTTTGTATTTGACACAGAAAAAGGAAGGAAAGTCAGTTGAACAAAAAAATTTTTGAACATAAAATAAACTTTAATTTCCGTACATTTCACCTATGTAAACAGACGCACACCGGTGTTGTTGTGAGCATTCAGGCAATATGCCGCCGCACAGAGTAATGTTCATAAACACCAACTCCTATTTGCAACTGCATTTTTGAAACAGCAGCTGGCAATGCAAAACTATATAAAACCACTGAACAGCAAGGAAAATGAAACTAATAATGGCCTCATTGGCGTTACATGTTCCATATGATTGGTGGCAATGTTTAGTTTTGTTTGGTTATTTAGAAAAAAAAAATAATTTATTTATGTATTTATTTGTTTGCTTTTGGTCGCAAAATTGTTATCAGTTGAAACACTTCACTCAGTCACTCAGTTATTTTGCAAGAGAGATGACCAATAAGAAAACACCAATATCCTACTAGCCAATGGTGTCATTTTATAAGTCATTCAGTCAGTCAATCAGTGACTGAATTCCCCTTTTAAAGGCCTTGTCCCCGCTTTGCTGTGGTCCAAAAACAGACAGCTCTCTTCTTCCTCTTCAGCAGTTTTGGCAGCGCCTCTCCCACTACTCTGCTGTGCTGATTGTGAGACAGGGCCTTCACGTTTGCCTAATGCAACAATTGCACAAATGACAGAAATCCACCAAGTGCATCAAATTCGATGGTTGCTGCATTGTAATACTAACAATGTCTGTGAGCAGAGCAATTATATACTGAAACAAATCAGTTGTGTGAACTGATTGCTGCTTGCTGCTTGCTTTAGGAAGGAACAAGGAATGAGCATATAGGGGCACAGGCATGTAAACATGCTATTTAATGTTTTATGATTACAGTATGTTTTGATGTTTTTTTATTTTGTCATAATAATATATGACTGTTGAAAAGTGGCTGAATAAAAGTATCCAGCCATATTGCAAAATGAATTCTTATTTGAATAAAAATGATGTTCGTGCTGTTCTCTCCCTCAGCTTATGAGCTACAGGAGTGCCCCGATCCTGAGCCTTTCCGTTATGGAGTGGTAGTGGGTGCTGGCTTCAACGTGGGCCAGTCTATTTCCTTTGAGTGTCTGCCAGGGTATCAGCTGATGGGATATTCCATCCTCACCTGTGAGCATGGCACCACCCGCAACTGGGATCACCCTTTTCCTCGCTGCGAAGGTAAGGGATGTGAGATTTGCAAATTTAACACAGTTAATGACACAATAAATTAGTCTGACCACTAAATGGTTTTCCAAAGCATATCATGGTAACTTCCTGTTTAGAACATATTGAGCATCATTAGTGCGAAGTGCGGCTAGGGAGATAATGATTATCTATTATGAATAATGCAATGAAACTGAATTATCATCCCCCATTAATAAAGCAAAGTACTCCTCAATAAAAATCAATACTGCGCGAAAGACAAATGGAGGCAAATAAAAGAGGGGCTGAACTGAAAAGAAAAGTAATGGGTGCTCTTTCCTCGTCCTTGACCGACATTCTCACGCTCAAGCTGTCGATTATTTAATAAGGCAGGCAAAATGACAGACAGGGGTGATGGCCATGACACTGGAACTTTGAATCGGCGAGCAGGGAGATACATTTTTTTGTATAGGGATTTTCAATATTCACATGGAGATCAAAGCTGGAAAATTATTATCTTAGAAAATTATACCTGTGTGTGTGTGTGTGTGTGTGTGCGCACGCGCGCGCCCGCACGTGTGTGTGCACAAGTGCGTCCATGCACATGTGATGTTCTGCACAGGTTGGTCAGTTACCCAGTTACAGGGACAAAGAAATCTTGGACAGTAAAGTTGCCCTATTAATGCTAAATGCTATTTTAATTTGCAGATTATTGCATGCAAGCACACAGGAAAAAAACATACTTCAGTCTTTTATTGCAGAGTAAATATAATGATCCTTTTTGCTAATCTCCTGAGCTAATACATAGCTGTTATTTCATGGCAGCGAACCATGTTGCACCATCTCCACATGACCAAGTAAAGCTCAATACAACTTGCTCTTCATTCTCACTGTCATTCCAGTATTTGCACAGATTTCCTCTGAGGCGGATGAGAGACATTGATTTTTGTTACCTTGCCTCCACTTACCTACTTGTCTTGGCATTATCATAATACCATGTTGTGTCTATAAAATGCTGACACTGTCCCCTCTCCTTCTTTATTTGTTTGTTTCCACTTCTCTCTGCACTTAACCTTCACTGTCTCGTCTCTTCCCACTACATCATCACTTTTCCATTGCCTATATATTTATATAACAGTTTTGATAGAAATATATTTCTGTGATGAGTATTATATGTATATGGTTATCCGGGGAGTAAGTACCACTTTCAGTTCCCTGCTCTCTGTGGCAGAAGGAAAGGCTACAAATAAGGAAGTAGTGACGACTCAAATTGTCAAGGGCTTCCACAGGGAAATAGATCGTGGTAATGCAATACTTTTGAAACCAGCATATCCGCACTATTTAATTCAGAATGCGATCAGTGCAAATGTATATTTCTGGATCATTGAATACCTAATCTTTGTTATCAGATTCTGCATATGTATGCAGAATCCGCAGGCGATGATACAAGATTTTGGTACGCAAGTGCTCTGGTTTGCGTTTGTAGTCTAAATAGTATTGACTGATCACGTTTGAGCGGCAGGTTAACAATCCTTGTAGAAAGGCGAGACGCATTGGTACAAATGCAATCTGGGAAGCCATCAGCTGTTGTCTGACTGCAGGTTGGCTTCATAATAGCTTTTTTTGAAAACATATTTGCTTTCATATGCAGATATTTGTTTATCAAGATTAGTCTGATTGACCAGCACATGGAAAACAATGTCTTGGCTCGGATACCCCCAAAATATTAGCCTTCGCTTCCAGAGGCTTATAGTTGTCAGACCAATAGTTGATGGGGCAGGAATGCAGGAATTGTCAACTACTGTTTATAAACTAAAAATTCAAACTAAGCTCCTCCTCCCTACACTGCTTGCATTGTATATTCACTGCAAGCTACTGCTCTATTGTAGGAATGTTACATTTGTAGATTAGATTAAATTAATTTCACTTTATTATCAGACATAATTCTGTAATTTGTCTTGCGTCCCAGAACGTCAACTGTCAAATACAAAAGTACAAAAAACACTAAACCAAACAACAAATTCATACAATAAACACTAGAAATCACCACAGACATTACAAAAAGTGGATGAAGTGCAACATATTACTCATTACCTTTTACATTTAGTGTTGGACTAAGGTATATCAAGGTTACTTAGAAGCCACAGTCTGATTTAATAGGTTGACAGACTGAGGAACAGAAGAATTTCTCAGCCTGTTCAGTTGAGCCTCTTATAAGACTTAGACTCCACCTGCATGCTTTGATGGGCTGGGGGTTACACACCCACTGCCAAAAATGTGTAGCCCAAAAGCATCCTGAACACGGAAAAATACTAATAAAATACAGGCAGAGGGCAGAGTTTCTGCAGATAAATACACCACCACACACTTCTAGTGGGTCATAAGTGATGATTAAGAAGGTGATGAATCTGTTTATTAGAACAATCCTGCATAGTATGCCTTTGTCACTGGCCAAGTAAATTTTAAAATAAAGTGATGTAACAAAGATGGTGCTGTTAGCAAAGGATATAAAAATGTGAACGTTTTGAACGTTTTCTGTTATCACCTAAGCAAACAAACACTCTTTTTACACATGAAGCTTAAGTAGCTTGCTAGTTGATGGCGTCAGCCAGATAAGCATCTCCATAGAGTGTTCAGGTTTAATCAATCGGTCTGATCGATAGCTCATTTAACAGGTGAGCCAGCAGCAGAGGGGCCTATCAGCCACAGGGCCAAAGCAGGCAGCTGTATAACATGAATACACACATCCTGAGAGAGAGACAGAAGGATAAACACGCAATCTCTGCTTTGGGAATGATCATATACCCACAGGCATCGAAGGGTGTGCCGTTAAGCTGAACACCCTGTCTGGGCTGCTTTAGATGCCTGCACTACTGCGATTACCACTCCTTCCTGATTTTCCCTGCACCACCGCAGTGAATATGGGGTTTCTCTAAGGGCACCAGCGGGAATGTTAAGCTTCCTAATCGCCAAGTTGGTTAGAACCTCCCGAGTTCCCGAGGAATGTTTGAAATATAGTTACAAATTCTTTGCATGCAGATTTGAGGCTGGCTGCAGACTAGTTTGCATGCGTATGACTGAGTGTTACTGTATTTGTCAAGCTGTGCAGGATATTTTTAACCTAAGGATACGAGGCATGTGAGGAACAAGTGCTGTCAGCTTTCACATAGACATGCTGTTTTAACCTTTGCTGTCACTCAAACACAAACAAGTTTACACACACACATGCATATCCACATACTGTATACACACACCTCAAAAAGCACAGTCCACACTAACCCCTCGCCTCATCTCCACACTCTCTGTGTTCACCCCCAGTGGGAAAGGGTTGAGGCCTTATCTTAGCAAAACACTCCATCCAAGTCCCCACTTGCTAACAGGCTTTACTGGCTAATCTTTAGCTCAGACAAGCGCCTGGGCACTAGACGAAGAGTGAAGGAGAGGGGAAGAGAGACACTGAGAAGGGAAGCAGAAGAAGAAGGGGATGAAAAATCCCCTTTTTCCACCTATTGCAGCTGAATTATGGATCATTCCTGTTATATTCCTGGCCCACTGATATAAATATATTTACTCCCTTTCTTCCTTCCCTCCCTCAGTGCCTTGTGGTGGGAACATCACATCAGAAAATGGCACCATCTTCTCCCCGGGTTACCCAGAGGAATACCCGAGCTCAGCTGACTGCTCCTGGCTGATTACTGTGGCGCATGGTTTTGGCATCAAAATCAACTTCACTCTGCTGCAGGTTCATGGACCGCACGACTTCATCACTGTCTGGTAAGAAATGACTGCTTCCAGCTGCTGCAGATGTGTATAAACACCTTTTCACAGGGTTCCCACGCTCATGAAACTGGAAAAGTTATGAAATTAGAAAAACGAATTTCCAGGCCTGGAAATGGTTTGCAATGAATAAAATGTTATGAAAACATTTTTAATATATACATTGTTTTGGCTATTGTTTGAATATTTTCATAAAAATCCCAAAAGATGTCTAACATTAAGTGAAATCAATCCTTGTGTTACTAATTGAAAAATGTAGTCCTATGCATGCCAGCTCAGACATCACTACTATCATGTGACACGCATAGAGCAGACCGGCATCATGCCACTGCAAAGTCTGCAGTATCGCAGACACTCTGGATCAGGCAAGGTCGCAAAAACAATTCTTAGATATGTCCATACACCCAATGTTTGTTTAAAAATAAATAAATGCATCAAACTTGTCAAAATTAAAATCCAAATGTGTCATATTGTAGGTTCTTCGGTTTTCTATCCCCCAAAAAAGAGGCATGGTTTTCATGTTTTGTGAGGTACATGTATGTGCCCTTCAGGTCAATTGGCATTTGCAGCTAGTTGGTAGCAGGAAGGTTTAACAAGCAAGTTGAGTTTGCAGTCACAAGCAGTTTGCTTATTCGCAAATGCGTAAATGTGTATAATAATGAATGGCTGCATTGCTGTAGGCCTACCTATTTTAAAGTACTTAAAGTCATGAAAATTGGATAAGATATAGAAAAGTTAAAGGGAACGTTTTGAAAATTCATTGGTAAGAATGTGTGGGAACCCTGTTTTTATGATGTTCTTAAGTGTCATTGAAATGTTGCCTTGTTTATTTATTTGTTTGCAGTTCAGTTCTCTCATTATCATCACCTCCATATTGCATTTTCTTCAGCTCCTTGTCACACACTCCTACTTTTCAACCTGTTACACCCCCATTTTTCCCATATCTGCCTCTGCTGTGTTGCTTGACAAAACTCCTGTTAGCTAATCTCTAGTACCCCCTCCTTTCTTTTTATTCTCTGCCCTCCTGATGTGACTCCGCAGCTTGTTGTCTATCTAACAAGTAGAGCATGGCTTTCCAGCACATGTGTACCTCATCTTTATCATCCATTACAGTGGCACAAAGAGCTGCAGATTTGAAGCTCACCTCTGCCTTTATCCCTTTTTCCTTCATGTCCTTACTGCTCTCTTCATGCCCACCATTCCCTGCTTGTGTGCCCTCCTCCTGAAACACAGGGAGTTCTTTTGAATGTATTCTTTCAATCATTAAATCCCTTCAACCTTTTTTTAAAATGTACGTCGAACCTACAGTGCATCACCAGAAACCGCTGATTGTGATAAATACTTCTGTGGGTTTTGGCTTTTCATGTGCGCAAGAAAAATATATGTTTTATTTCATATTTCCTGAATACCAAACACTGGCATGTAATAAATGTATTCAGCCATGGAGGATCATCAGAGCAGTAGGTGGAACACAGTTTCCACCTCCGTAAATATGTGTGTATTAGAAAAAGGGAGGCAGAGAGTAGGTTTTGGCAGGTGGAAATGTGTGTGTTTATGTTTGTTCAGGACATTTAAGCGGTAGGTGTGTGTCTTTTTGCCTGACTGAGAACCGAGGGGTAAAGCTTCCTTTCATCACCTCCATACTGCACGACTGGGCCTGCCATATGTGCGACCAAAGACAGGATTTTGCATGCATGATGGTTGCCAGTCCCAGTTGATCCCCTCTCCCTGAGACAAGCTCCAAAGGTCCCAGCTCTCAGTGAGACCGGAGATCTGACTGCCAGCCAACCTGGCAACTTGACGACCACATGAAAAGTCCACATGGCGTGGGGTGACATCTATGTTTTAAGGATTGGGCTGCTTGTAGAATTTTGGGTGAAGATTTTTTTAGTGCATGGAAAGTTTATATGACCTAATTGACATGGCTATAGTGAGCCAAAATGTCCACTTTTTAGCGTATTGTTGCTCTTCTGTAAACGGACCCCGCTGTGCTGATCTTTCCCAACAAGCTCATGCAGAGCCAAGATGGGGACTATCATGTTCCCCAGTTTCCAGTTACCACCGCTGTGTATCTATCCACTGAACTACTGAGCCAAGGAAATGGGCCTCGTAATGGCGGCTTGGCCAGAGTGCTGTCAGGCAGCAGTCCCTAGCCAGCCGTTTCCAGAGCTGCTTGTAATCTCCCATGCCCAGTCTGACAGCCAAAGACAGATGGTTTTTAAGCTGAATGGTTGTGGCAGGAATCTGGGAGCTGGCTTAATCGGCCATGCCCACGCCAGGGGACTGCCAAGGCTGGGCCGCAGCTTCCAGAGACACTCCCATTGGATGGCAGTTAGCAGGAATAGCGCAATCCAGACCTGTCATTCCACGCTTATCTGTAATTTTTACCTTATTTCAACATAATCACCCAGAGCAGCCCAGAGTAATTGCTTTGGGTATGATGAAGTGAGAGCAGCTTGGTTATACTCTCCTGCTGGAAGCTGCTTGACAATAATCTGGCATGTGGCTTTGTTTGGTTTTCTCACAAATATGCGTCACAGAGCCTGGAGGTACTTTATGTTTAGAGACCGAGTGAGCATTTGAGCAGATTCTGCTGACAGAAAATCCCAATGGTTAATTATCGTCGCTTTACTCCGGCGTATAGTTATATTAGAAGATATAGTTGACCTTTTTCTTTCCTTTTAGGGATGGTCCACAGGAGACAGCCAGGAAACTGGGAGTGTTTACAGATGGAGAACCCAATGACCCACCCAGCAGCACGTCCAATCAGGTGCTGATTCGCTTCCGTAGTAACACAGAGAAAGGTGGATTATTTCGTATCAGCTATCAAGGTATGTATATTACTCTATTCTTACTTGATGGTTATTTTTATTTTTGGCACATTCTGTGTTTGACTCCTTTCATGTCTTTGATGCTCTCAATAAAGCTTACAGACTGCAGTTCTGCCTGCCACCCCCCATCATTCCTAATGCAGAGATCCTGATGGCAAGCAAAGAGTTTAAAATCGGTATGTGGAAATGCTGCCACAAAAAGGCACATTCATACACATACAGACACGCACGCTCACTGCTTTCTAGACACTGCTGACTTTTTTCCCATTAGATCTCCGTCCCATCCTGACTTGTGGAATGTAGCCTATTTAATAGTTAATCCCACTGTCAGTTCACATTCTGGCTTTGACCGTCTGCATTGCCCTGTGTTCACTGACTACACATCCCATAAGGCAATGCACACTCACCCCAAACAACATAACCCAGGGGATTTTGAGGCAGCAGCATAAATGAATGATTATGACAAAATAATCAGAAGCCAGAGGGATTTGAGGCAGGTGCTCTCATTTTCCCCAGTAGAAGACAATGGAGATTAATTCTCCTTATCTGTTTATTTGCATAGCTCCTTGATGCATTATTATTCAGAGACACAAAGGAAGCAACATTGACATAGTGTTTCATCTATAGGAGCCCCAGTGGGGATTTATTATGCTACTTTTTTTCCACTGTTAACGTTTTCTTTCACTGAGACACACAATGGGTCATGATTACTTCTGCATTATATCAGTGTCCTGGCTAAGGAGCACTGATTGGTGTATGAAGACATTTTTGCTTGTAACAGTCATATTGATGTTTCCACCATCTCTTCCTCCTCCATTTCTCTCTGTTTAGGTGATATAGTACGCTACCGATGTCTCCCAGGCTACCAGTTAAATGGAAATAGCATCCTGACCTGCCGTTTGGGGACACACTTGGAGTTTGAGGGGCCTCCACCCTCATGTGATGGTAAGTGACTGCCTGCGGCTAGAAAACTTGAATCCAAGGGAAGGCATGTTTTTTGTTTGTTTGTTTTTTTTTCAGGAAGGCCATATTCACAATCATACAGTTGGTCATGGAGTAGCTCCACTTGAACAGATGGGGGTTAAGGACCTTGTTCAAAAGCATCTCAGTGGTGGTAGTGAAGGAGAGGCAAGCACTGCTCTTTTGCCCCCCATTTTCAGCTGGTGCAGAGATCAAACCTGCAATGCTTTCAGTCATAAGCTTTCCCTTTTTGCATGTTGTCACTGCATTCCCTCCAAGTTACATTTAACATGTTTTTCTCCTCCTGCTGTGTTTTTATTATGATCTTCCCAAAAATCAATAGAATATTCAAATACTGTAAAAAGGTTGCGAAATATCTGTGTGTTGAGTTTAAGTCCTCTGTGAGAAGTAGTTGAATGCTAAATGAATACTGGTGTTTTTGTATTTTTAGCCCAAAAGTCTTAAAAGGTAGTTTGTCCATGTGCTGGTGCATATATCCTTCTGCTGCTGGGCAACAATTTTGTGTGATGTCCAAAAAAAAGCCAAAAATTAGCAAAATGATCTCACAAAAATGGTGAATTTGAATATTTTCTTTAATTTAAAACTTTGCTGTTTGACAACTGAAACTAACTCTAAAATGTTTGAATTTCCCAATAGCTCCAACGTTTTAATAGTAGTAGTAATTAATGGTTATTAATAGAAAATTATGGCCAGACATATGTAAAGATAGATATTGTAAATTATGCTCAGCCATCATTTAAAGTAAAATGAACAGTGGAACGTGTTTAAAAATAATTCAGAGCTTTTGTTCGTATCTCTCTGGGCAACAGGATGGCACAGAATAACCATTATTCAAAGTATTCAAGTGAATCTGTATCATCTCTGTGGCTGAACTTCCTTGCAAATGCATTGTAGCTGATCAAAAAGTAGCAAACGGGCTCTTTAAAAGTCCAAAACGTACAGGCCGCTGTGTGCTCCAGCATAGAAACAGTAGATACAGCTGTTAAATATTACTAAAAGATGAGTCTTACTCACAGGATAAAGGCTGTTTGTATGGGCTTGCCATATAGTGCTGCATATGCACTCTTTCCAAAAACAGTAGCAACTTTGTCTCTATACTACATAGTCAGTACATTTTATTGTTTGCAGAATAAGGTCCTTGAGATGTATCATCTAATTTTCAAGTCCTGACAAGTCATTGTGTTTCACAAATATATCACAACACAGGTGACACACTGTGTCCCTCTGCCAAACAGCTACCCTGTGAGTTTATTTTCAGCAGGGTTATAGGTAGCCAATATAATTTCTCTGTAATCACAGTCTCATGCAGTAGTTTGAGTTTTGCTTTATTTCTGGCTCCCGTGGGTGCTCTTTCTGCCTGTAGTCATGGAGCTGCAACCACATATCAGTTTGGTAGCACTCTCCATCTCTGTGGATGATACTTGGCTCCCATGAGGCTGAGGATGGCTGCTGTGGCGCTCTCTACATGCTGAGATATCATCCTCCCAGAGGAATCAATGAGTGCAGTGTTCCCAGCACACTGCATCATCATCATACTGTATGTTATGTGCAACACTTTTCCTCTGGGCAAGAGACTGGGTTTATAGAGGGGTCCCTAAGTTTTTTTTCTCTGCGTCAAAATATCACATAACCATGTATCGTTGACTCTCTTGCTTTCTTTTTGTCAAACCATCTTCATTCTTTTTTCCCTCTGTCTTGCTTTGTCATTGTGGTTTTGTATGTTTGGGTTATCTGGTGGACGAAGGAGAGTAGGCGGATTTTGATGAATGCAACTAATTTGGAGTGCTAAATAGGAAAAATATTCAAATGCTCTTAGCATGAGATGGAAAAAGGAAGAAGAGTTGGTGAAAGAAAGAGGACATTGAAAGGGAAAGAGAAGCTTAATAAAAGACTTGGAACAAAGTAACCAGGATACAGAGGCGGCTGAGAGTATCGAAACTGAAGTGAGAAAAAAAAGCAATAAGGGAAATCTTTTGTGTGTATGTGTGTTCATTCTCACTCTATGAAGTTCTGCCTTTTGCCTGCTAACCCTTCACTGCACCTGGAGAGATCTGCAGTTGAGACAAGTGAAAACATCCACTGACATTGCCTTGTATTTGAATTTCTGAAAATTTCATGCTTACAGCTTTGACTTGCAACGAGAAACAAATCTGTGTCTTGAAAAGTCCAAGTGTAATTCAGTAACATTTAAATGCATTTACTTGCAGTTCTGCACTTTTTGTTCACGGCTTGTGTAGCCCGTTAATTGTTTCCCTTATGCGGAGAGAGACTCTTGTACTGGGGACAAACAGTTCCACCATGCTCCTTCTGCCTGCAAGCTGTCATTTTGCCTGCATAGACAGAGCAGGGTGATAGAGAGGAGAAGCTGAAGGAGCTGAGTGAGAGGAAGTTGAGTGCAGAGAGGACAGTGAGACAACAGACCGATGCTAATGTGAAGGAAGAGGAGAAGACTGGCGCGTATGATAGAGAAGAGATAAGTTTGAGATTAGTCTGAATGAGCAGGATTCTTGAGGAAAAAGCCTGTCTGGAAGGGTAGCCAAGAGACTGCTAAATGAGCAGAGGGATGGCGAGTAAGTGAGAGTAGGACAGGAGTTAAAAGGGGAGGCGAGAAAGAGAGACAGGGTGAGACTTAGTTGGAGGGCAACGAAGAGACGAAGTGCGCAGCTCATTGAAATGCAGGGGACATGCCGGCTGCAGCTGCACCTATCAAATCACCACTTCTAGCTCTGACAGCCCTCCCGGCATGTCTAGCTGTCCCCCCACACGCATACACATTCAATTCCACACATTGCACATTTACTGTATAAACATACACACTGGTCTGGTGTGTGTTTGGGTTACACAGCAGTGGCTGCTGTCATTGTGATAGTCTACCAGAGAGCAGCACTGGATCCTACAGGCGGTTCTGCAGTGTTGCTTGCCCCTCAGCTCCAGTATCCTCTCATCCTCTGCATCCCCCCCCCCTTCCCTCACCCCCTCCCTCCCCTGACTCACTAGCTTCTGTTCTTATGTAACACACATTCCCCTTTATTCCCTGTTGTCTTTTTGTTTTTGTCTTTCTCTGAGGCGGGTTCAAAACACAACAACACAGTGCAATGTATTGTCACTTTTACCCACAGGTGTCTATCAATACCCAGATCTGTCTTTCTCTGTCCCAGCTTTCTCCCATCACTGACACACACTAGATAAAATCCACAACCATACACACACAGACAGACACTTTTTTTTCTTTATTTAATACGGAGAAATGTTGCCAGTCACAACGGCAAATGGGTTTAGCCTCTCTTGTGTTTCCTGCCTTTGGAGCAACCAGTTGGTTTGCGCATTATTTGATTTGCCTTCCATTTGATTAAAAATGGTTATATTGGACCAACAGCCCTCGACTGCATCTGCTGTCGGCTGAGACCACGGGGAGTTCCAGCATCACACAAACACACACACACAAAGCAACAGCATTGGTACAAAGTGTTGCTTGAATTTATTAATGAAACACAATGAGCTCTGATGATCCAAAATCCCTGTGTTTATCCCCCAGACAGAGTTCTGGTTAAAACCTGCATAATCACCCATCACATTAGTTTCCCAGCTAACTCGCTTTCTTCATCCCACTCGGTCCTTTCGCCCTCCCTCGACTCTCCGCCTGTCTCCTTTTTGTTCCCTAGATTATTATTTTTTTGCCCCAGCTCCTTTCTTTTAGTCCCACTGAATGGATTACAGCTGCCCCTTTTTACATCTTCATTGTCCTTCCTGACTTCTCAGAGTTGTTAGGTCCTGATCCACGCTAATGCTTATGTTGTGGCCCATCCCCTTCAATCAGCTCGTTATCGCTCCACGGCTTATGCTAATTAAATACCAACATGAGTCAAGTCGTCTCAACAGCGATGTAAGCTTGACGTATTGGGTCTTTATGCATGTGCTCATCCATACTGGAGTATACACATGTACATGTACAAATGCAAATGTGTGTGCATCTGTGCTCGTCGCTGAACAGAAGCCTTCCACAGCATCTTATTTTATTGGGAGGCTGGCTGTTGCATACCATAAGCAATTTATACACAAACGGAGAGGATGTCTCACAGATTGCCACTCCTGCTCCCAGTTTATTCCATTCCCTGTCTCATTAAAGGGAAATTTCATTTTGAGCCCTATCAATGTTGATCTCACCTTGCGTGTTGAAGTTGCCTTTTTTTTTTCCAGCTGTCAGATTTGTCCCCTAATACCCTTTTGTTTACAGCCAAACAGAGTTATGCTTCATTTCAAAGTGGATTAGTTTAATAAGTAGCAGCCTATCGATAAGAGCCCGTGCCTGTCTGTCTCCATCAGCTCCAAGACGAGCTGAAGGCAGTTTTGAAAACATGTTGGAGCTTTCTGAAAGGTCACTGACAACACACATCTCATCCTCAGGAAATTGATTGGTTAATGAACTTCACTCTCAGATTTTATGTGCTACTTTCCAGCACAATCAGTTTCACTATCAGTGATGGATTTAAGCTTTTTGACTCACATCCACAGAGGTGCTTCAGGTTATAAATGATTTCACAGACTTCTTGGAATTGGGATGAGAATAGATTACTGTCACTTCTGCTTCCAAAGTAAGATAATAAAAGCGTATATTTGTAGTTCCTGCATATTCAACATGATGGCACTAGGGCTGTTATCAACCAAAGAAAAACTTGGTCGACTTAAATTCCATGGACTCCTCAACCAATCGATTGGTCGATGGCGGGTAGAAATTCTGCACATTATATCCAGATTAACTAAATCCACCACAGTGCACTGAGTGCACTCTACCTGATTGAGTTGAGTGTCCACCAAAGCATTTTTACAGGGCTCAACATTAACATTTGCCCAGGGCAAGTAAAGTCTGTGTTTGGGGAAGTGGAATGCCTTATGCAGCGGTCCAAAAGGTTAAAATAAATGGGACGTGTAATGTAACGTTATATAAAAAATAAACTGTGTACATCATTGCTGAAGCGAAGTATTTTTCTGCTGATCTGTGTGGGCAAGTCTGTTTTGCCACAAAGCATCAAAAAATTTGAAATACTTGGCATTGTAGAAGATCACTTTGTGGTCTGCATTGTCAGAAAGGACCTACAGACAGCAACGTTAAATATTCCTGGGTGCAAGAGACTTTCATTTTTTCAACCCAGAAGCAAACGTTAGCCATCATGTAGCTTCAGCATGGGTTCCGGTGCGATCTTGACCCTTTCAGATGCTTTGTAATCCAGTCTTGAATTACGATGTCTTTTTCAAGACTTTGTAAAAATAAATCCACAATGATAAATCCAACATTGAATGTCTTCAGTGAATTTTTATGAAGTTTTCCTATTAAAAAAATCAGATTTGAAAAATGTTCAGCGACTCATTGTAAAGCAAAGCACTCGTCACTGTCACTTCACACAGGGGAGCAGAGGCGAGGCATAACCACAAATGTCACATAAATGTACTGAACCACAAACAAACAAAAAACACACTTTGGGGGAAACATGTCTTTATGGAACCAATACCAGCAATTGTCTGACCAATGAGATTTCATTTGACAAAACAATATCAATAAACCAACCAATCAACCATCCGAACAGAAGGTGTTAGCCCTAGATGGTACTACAGTATTATTACTGTGCGTGCTATGAAAATTGTATTATATGCAAGCAATAGATGTTTTGAGAAACAGCTATTGTTTCATGGGGCATCTTGGTGCCCAAGGGGTTTGATCCCAGTTGGGGACCTTTGTTGCATGTCATTCACCATTTTTCTCTCCCCTCATTAACTGTGATCTTTCTACTGTTCACTTTTTAATATAGGCATAAAAGCCCCTAAGATAAAAGTATCTTGACCATCATTAGCTGATATTTAGTGTTTGTTTGTCTTGTGACAATATTTGTTTGGGATTTGCAGTTAATACAAATACAATGAACAGCGAAAAGATGCGGCGAAAGCATTTGACAGAAACATACCTCATTTTAACATACCTTGTGAGTGACAGCTAACCTGACATTATCTGAAATTTCCTGAGGCAGTAAATCCACCTAGTTGACACACCAAGCAAGGTAAAAATAACAAAGCTAAGAGTTATTTGCAAATGCTGTTTAACCTAGGCTGTGTGCCACAATGTTTTTCCTGTGAATTTAATAATCTCTTCCCCTATGAGCACACAGAGAGGAGGTTGAACAAGCCAAGACACACACAAACACACACACACACCAGTGCATTGACAAAAACACACGGCCCAAACTACATACACAAAAGCAAGTTTACACTTTGTCCCACAAAGGAGGTGCTGCTAGAATGTGATTGCGAACGTTCAGTATTTTTTTCACCACTGTAATGAAGGACCTGCAAGTGCCAAGTGCTGCCTTAACCTGAGGCAGAACAGGCTCCAGTATTCAAATTGTGGCAAACAACAGGGGCATTTATACCCCTGACTAGATTTTCTGCCATATTTGGTTGACAAACACACGCACACAAAATGCACATGCATGCCAAAAACACCTGGTCACATGCATTTTGAAGCGGCATTAATCACATTTGCAGCATCTTATTGTGTGTTCTGTTGTTTCTACTATTAAAATAAGTAAAGCCCCTGGCTGGTGTTTAACAAGATAAATAAAAGTTTTTTTCTGAAATGATCTTTTGTTAACTGTAGAGCTCTTTAGCAAGCTGTTGCGTTGACTTCCAGCATGGTTTCAATATCAAAACAGTTCATACTATAATGTATGTCAGAGTAGGCCCTTAGGACTCTTTTCCTTATGGGAAGTAGTGATCAGGGTTCCAAAGGTCATGGACAACCTGGAAAAGTCATGGAAATTTTGTCTATGGACATGTGTGGGAACCCTGAGTGATATACAGTACAAAACAGTTAATTTTTTAAGACAGAAAATTTACTTCATGTAAGTAAATGTTATCTATTTTAGCTACAAAAAGAGCAAACGTGTATCTTCCCCTGCTGTGGAAAGAGTTATTTCACAGTCCATCTCCTCAGCCCCATTAAGTGAGCCGCAAAAACAATGGGAAGGAAAAAACTGTGCAGCAGTTGCATTGTGTCGTCGTTGCAGCATTGGCTTCCTTTCATGTTGCAGTTTGTTTTTTGGGGTTTCCACTGTGTATGCAGACAGCTCTGGCAGATTAAGAGGCTGGCTTCACAGCATCGCGGCAAAAACGCAACAGACAGGAGCGCTGTGTAACGTCTGATAATACAGACTGAAACCACTAGGAAATGTCAAAGGATGTCACAGAGTAAATTTGGCGAGTGGATGGATGTGGTCCGCCCAGACGTGCTACAGTAATAGGACTTTCAGGCAGATGTGAGTGTTAGCCAGCAAGTTAACATCACATCTGTCACAAACTGACAATGGGCAAGGAGGAGGGAATATGCTCATGGCAATTCAATAATGTTATACAATACATAAGTCATTTCTGGACTGACTTAGTGTGGACAGCTTTGTTTCCTGCAACAGCATCAGGACCAGGATGACAATTAACTTAGCTATGCTTTTAGTCATATTGAGTTGCCCTCCAGCAACAGCATGGGTCTAACCAATCCAATTTATGCTTCAAGGTAAATTAAATTCACTAAAAAGAATTAGAGGTTGTGTGCAATTATGAAACAACATAGAACAGCAAAACATCAACAAACCATTGTTTTTACAATTCCAATTAATTGGATTTTGTTTGGTCTCTGCCTCTTATTTCTCTCAACAGTGACTTGTCCAATGAATGAGGTGCTAACAGCTTCCACAGGTGTCATCATGAGCCAGTCACCAGGCAGCGGTTTCCCTCACTTTGAGTCCTGCTCCTGGGTCGTCAAAGTGGAACCTGGCTACAACATCACCTTCACTATAGAGCATTTCCAGACCAGCCGTCAGTTTGATGAGCTTGAAATCTTTGATGGTGAGTCCCTTCATCTGTTCAGCATCAGTATCATGTATTTTAATTATGCAGCATAATGATTATTTTACATTTTACTTTTCTTTATTAGTAAGAGTTGAACTGAGCATCCTGTTACATTGCAGTAGCCAGATGCATAGAAGTCTGTGTAGATTCACGACTAAAACCGTGTGTACACACAAAGGCAGAAAAGTGCATACACATTCTTTTCATCAGATTTACAAAGATGTGTACGCCTCATTCTGGTTTATAAATGTTCATCACTGCGTCCCATGAAGGGATGCAGAAACATCCTTAAACATACATTTGCTTCTTGATACTTGTGCCCCCTCACCACTCATCAGACCTATCAGTGAGAAATACTGTAAAGAGAGAGCAATTTCAGCAACTGCGTCGAATCACCAAGTTTCTGCAATGGTGTAAATAGAAATAATGATAAAATGAATCACTCAAAAATAATTTAAAATTGAATCTACAAATGTGCACTTGATACACATTTTACAGAACAGAGTGTAACTTTCAAAAATAATAACACAGTCAGTGAAATTAGCAAACATCCTAAAAACAATGTCGTCCATCTCTCGATTTATATTTAATCTAACATCTAACCTGCAGCTCAGTAAAAACTGTGTGTACGCCTGCTCTGAAGTATGCATAAGGTGCACACATTCTCACCGCACATTCCTCCTTTATAAAAAAAACAGTTAATGTAAGGGGAAAAGAGTGTGCACGGTTTTTGTGTGCACAGGTCATTTATGCATCGAGCTCCTGGTCTGAGTGATGCCCACTACATCTACCATTCTGTCTTCTATTGACCCAATGTCCATGTGTCCCACCTCCCCTCACACTTCCATTGCCAAAGACTAATTTTCACAAATATCCACAATTAAAGGCTGAAATACGCCGGACAGCTGAATATTCCGTCCCTAACAAAGCTCTCTGCATCTACTAACAGAGAATCACACACAGGCTCCCTTTCATGGTGACAGAACATCTACATCTGCCTTGTATATTTGCATGTGATTAGAGGCACAGTCAGCAACTCTGCCAGGCTGCTCTGAGAAAATGGCGGACGTACACACTAGTGTTCCTGATTAGTGCTTTTTATCTTGTGCCGAGTGGAGGGGAACAGACATTTGCTAACCTTGGGGCTGCCAAGCCAATTATGGAAAGAAATCTTTTATCCACAATTAGGCTTAGCAACTTTTGATTTTACTGCAAGTGTAACAAAATGCTCAATCCTTCAAAAAGCCACAGCTAGGGAAAATGATATTCATTTTAAAATTTAGACTTAAAAAAATAAATCTGTGCAAAATGAGTTTTTTTTTTATAAATGATATTCTCTATTCTATCAATTTGCATTCACTAGGAAAATGCTATTCAAATTAGTGTTCAGATTTAAGTGTGTACATGATTGAACACACACACTGTTTTTTTGAAGACCCAGTGCTTGTTGTGGTTTATACAAAAGTATTATCGCTTTTCTTTTTGGGTAAGGCAAGTTTATTTCTAAAGCACATTTCGGCAACAAGGCGATTCAAAGTGTTTTACATAAAACATCAAAAGCATTGAGACTAAGTGCAAAAGGAAGACATTTTAAAGGACATTGAAATGCAGTTAAATTGCCATTAAAGAGCTAGAGAATAGAAAATAAAAACAAATTATAAAATCTATTATCACAGGTATGACATACAAGAATAAAAGTTACAGTGCGGTTTAAAAACGATAAGTTTTGGATTTAATAAAAAGACAGCAGAAATCAGAGAAGTTTTCTTAGAGTTGCAGCAGACTTGCAATTTTCTGCGAGCTTGTGTCAGATATGGGGTGCACATAAAGCAAATGTTGCTTCTCCATGTCTAGTCTTGACTCTCTGGAGACAGAGCGGACCCGTCCCAGATAACCTGAGAGGATTCCTATTTTTGTGATCAAATTTTTATTTAGTTTCTTTGCAGAATTTATTATTAATACTCTGCAGAGAAACTAAATAAAAATCATATATAGACATAGCAGCATCTCATCCAAATGTGTCAACATGTTTTACAAATTTTGCAGGTATTGAAACCCCAAGAGGACAATTAACATATTGTCTAATCCTTCCCTCCCCTCCCCACGCTGGCTCGCTTAGGATGACCTGTGATGTCTAAGTCGTACAATAAAAGAGGAAAAAAAGGCCAAAAAAATACAGAAATAAGTAAGACAGGAAAATGAATAATAATAATAATAAAATAATAATAAATAAATAAATAATAAAAAAAGAATGCTTTACTCAGATAATAATAGTATTCGCACTAATAAATGTATCACTTGTACGCATATACTGTATATATGTATACATGTGCCTACTACATATCCATGTAAAGCACAAACAGATACATCAACCTGAGAGGATTCACAGAAGGTCAAAAATGTATTTTGGGCCCTAAACATGTTAGTTCTTTGTAAAACCAACAGCAGTATTTTGAAATCAGTTCTCTGAGAGACAGGAAGCTAGTGTTAAAGACCTCTGAACTTGAGTGATGTGATCCACTTTCTTGGTCTTAGTGAGTACTCGAGCAGCAGCAGCGTTCTGAATCTATCTGAATTTATGAGACTTTTCAAGATCGATTCTTCTTCATATTTTTGTTTTTTCTCTCTTTCTTTCTCACCTCAGGTCCATCCAGACAGAGCCCTCTCCTGATTACTCTCAGTGGTAACTATTCCAACCCGCTGAGCATCACCAGCTCCAGTAACAAAGTCTACCTGCACTGGTCCTTCGATCACACTACCAGCCACAAAGGCTTTCGCATACGCTACTCAGGTGAGTCAAGACCAGGCACACACCAGCCTGAAGATTTTTATAAAATGTGATTTCATTTAGGATTGATTACCAGAAGAACATTGTTACTTCCAGACATGGTTGCATGTTCAGTCTCATCAGAGGTGCCTTTAGCATACTGTGTCAACAAGACAAACATTTGGGCTGCCAACCGCAGCTGAAATGGCTAGAAATATGACCCATCTCCATGACAACCTACCGGGGGCGGCAGACATCTGCAGCACTCCTCGCTGTGCTGCTCGGGCCTGGGAATTAGTGAACGCTGTTCCTTGTATTGCTTATTATTCTTCTGTTCTGTCCTGTTCCCAAGAAAGATCTGTTGGTATACGACACCTGCATAACTCGCTCTGAATTATGACTGTGTAAATATTTAAAAGGCTCCCTCCGTTCTATATCAACACCACTCAGCCAGATTGACTAATTGTCTCCCTCCTCCTCTCAGTGGAGCTCTCTGTCTCCCAAACCGGATGTTCTGTCATTTTCTGCCCTTTTTTTTCCTCTCCTGCCTCTCTTACTTTTTTTTTTTGCCATGATGGATTTTGCCATAGCAGGCTTAGTGATGGCTGACAACTCACAAGTTGCCGTGGTCAATATGGAGTCGCCTTCTGTAGTACCTTGGTGGGGAGAAAGAAGCAGATGGCACAGGCAGAGTCATGTTTTTGTCTGTGTTCTTCATCAGTCTGTCTTTTTCTCTCCATGGACCGGTCTTCCATCACCAAGTTGCAGACACCTCCTCTAGCAACTGGCCATTTCACTTCTTTCACTCCATCCGTAGCCTCTCTCACTGTTCCTCTGTTGTCTCACTCAAAGTCTGGCTCTGTCACTATCTTCCTTAGTGTCTCCTTATGCTCATATGTCCTTCCCTTTGTCTGTATCACTACACCCCTCCCTCCTTTATTCTCCTCCTCTCTATTATCTATTCCAATCCAGTCACCTGCCAATGTAGATCTTATTCCTCTGAGCTGCAAGGCTGATTGCAGTGAGACGAGCTATGTACTATAACAGGCAGAGAGGGAAGGAGCGAGGAACACAGAGAGAGGAGCAAATGAGTTAGACACAGACAGAAGTGAAGAATTGAACTCAAGGGTGGCTCTGTCACAGTGATTGACAGGAGAAGGCCTTGCCAGGAAACATATAGTAGCTCAGTTGGTGTATTTAATATCATTGGATTGAAGCATTGAGTTTAAGGGTGTTAAATTCTTTACCCACGTAGCCACCAAGGGGGGGCATTAATGAGAATTCATCCCTTGATTATTCTGGAGTGGACATGTGCTTCAAACTTGAATGCTACACTTAAAAAAAATGGCAAAAGCATCAAGTACAGCTACTGTGTTTTATCTACCAAAAAATCTAACTTCTTTTTTGGTGAACCTCAGTGTCATATTCCACCTAAAGTCTGTTTTATCTAACTTCAGTTCCACAAAATGAACTGTCAGCTCACTTGAAAAGTCTCACATTCTCTGTCTCGTTGGAACAATTTGTGTGAGACAGCAACATCCCATAAAACGCTGAATACATATTGCACCGCTGACATGGCTGTAAGTTTTTATACTGAACAGGAGTTTTATCTGATTGCATGGTGCTAAAAATTCCCGCTGACTTAAAAAGGAAGGCCGTTTTCATTGCCACATGTGAGTGGCTTGACTCTGAATCTGCGTTTTTATAGAACTGTAATGTGGTCATAGTGATTAAGTGTAATGGATAATGCACTTCAGTCCTAATCTCTTCTCACAATGAGAACCATTTTATGTCTCATAACCACGTACTGTTGCATCACAATGTTTTCCTTTTTCACAGTGTGTGTTCTTATTTATTTTCCAGTAGGTGTGTGGTGATGTCATGTTATCTTAAGATCTACAAAATGCAATTCAGGCCTCAGAGTGTCCCTTTCTTTGAAAACCATGGACCTGTTGCTGCCACCATTTGGGATGATAAACGATTATTGCAGCGGCCAATTTAGCCAACAAACAAAAACAGATACTTTGTTCCTGTTATTATATATCCATCACTTTTACGATCCTCCTCTGCTGCTGCTGACAAACTCCAGTTTCGCTTTGCAGCACATTAGTTTCCTTTAATCAATTTTCCTTGTCTCTAGTCTGCAGTTTTTGCCTTAAAGAGATTGTGTTGTAGCGCTTGTATTAATACATATCCTCCTTTACCACGCCAGGCAGAGAAGACAGATGCAAAAGAGATTGGGGGCTCTGTGTTACTGAGGGCGCATTAATCCTTCACCTCCTCAACACAAACTTGCATCATCTTGCATCATTATTGGGTTTTTATGCTTGTTGCTCTTGATTTTATTGGTACTCTTATTTATATCTTCACCTTTTCTTTTCTTTTTTTATAGCGGCCTATTGCAGCCCTCCGAACAACCCTGTGAATGGCACAGTGCACAGTCTGACCGGCACTAAGCTGGGCAGCACACTTCGCTTCAACTGTGACCAAGGCTTCCGCCTTATTGGTCAGAGCAGTTCCACATGCACCCGGACTGCACAGGGGACCTACCAGTGGAATGCACCAGTGCCCCTTTGCCAAGGTAAGGTTGCAATCATAGTAGCAGATCATGAGGGAGGCAGAGAGGGTTGGAAGTTGTGAAGAAAAACATAGACACAGAAAGTTTTCTTAAAGGAATATTTCACTCCATAAATGATCATTTGCATATCAGTTTCTCACCCAGTGTGACATTGAATTTGTGAATTTTTTTTTTTTTTCTGGAATGCCTTCACAATGAATGTAGGATCATTGTGAAGGAGAAAATACTTGAGTTGTAGGGGTTCATGCTTGGCATCATCAAAACTACGTATATCAAAACATCTGTTAAAAAACTATCACAAAACGTGTGCATTATAATCCAGGTCTCCTTTATTCAGTTGTATGTTCAGTACTTCCCAAACAGACAGCCCTTTCCAATGGGGAACTGAGAGTGAAACTTATCTATGCTCTCTTCAAAGCCAGATTCCGTCGATTAAAACAGTAATTTTGCCTCACTGAACTGAGGCGGCTGGTCTACCACTACCTAGATGTCTAATTTGTTTGTGTTATTGTGTGACTTTGGTGATCCAAACTAACCTTTCAAAACACCAAAGTAATACAATAAACCAGCAGCTCCTGTGTTCAGTAAGGTTCAATTTTGTTTTTTACCAGTAGGGTTTGGCTTTAAAAAGAGTTCCCCTTCAAAAAGCCACTTTTGGGAAGTACTAAACATACAAGTACTTGGATTATATTGCACATGTTCTGTAAGAGTTTTGAAATGGATGTATTCATGTAGCTTTGTTGTTGTTAAACATGGCCCCTAACACTCAAATTCATCAAGAATTTTCTCCATTTATGAAGTCTTTGTTCACCTGAGGCATGTGAGAAAAAATAAGTTTTCTTCCCAAATACAATGTTATACAGGGTGAGTAATTGATGCACAAATGGTCATTTGGGGGTTAGGTGCTCCTTTGATTTAGGTGAGTTTGGCAGGACAGTTTCACATGGCTAATGCTGCTCAGCTTGTCAAGAATTTTCCTTAAGTCACATTTTGTTGATATCATTGTGACTGAGCTCATTTGGCATTTAGTTGCACATCTTAAAAGGAATGAAATGAACCTTGAAAACAAGAGTTTAACATTCATGCCAAACTAAGCTAAAAAAACATGTCTGTAGCAAAATGGATTTTGTAAGTTCAGTCATTCTGATTTAAGTTGATTGAAAAAACGATCACTGAATCCATTTGCTTTGGATCAAAGTATGATTTCAGCTGACAGTGTGCCATCACCAACAGCCCCTCAGCCTTAGGCATGCTTCAAGGAAGCTCACTTCACCATTCCTCAGAATCACTTTGAAGATAACATTGCATCAGATTAATGATATTTGGTTTACCTGAGCTGAATTGTTTGATATGTCAGTCTTATGGATTATAGTCACAGTTATCTGCTTGTCACAGCTCTCACTTTTTTCAGTGATTGAAAGAACAATAGCATTTAGGTTCTTTCAACTGAGACTGACACAAGAAATTAGCAAAGTTAAAAGTATATATAAAATCATAGCTATTAAGGCAAGATGTATCCACTTTAACATACAACTTGTACAAAATGTTATTTTAGATTTTACAACACTGTGATGCTGTTGCGCCATTCATTGATTTACATATTAAGTGAGTTCTCCATTGGTTTGGGTTCAGATATTCTGTTATATTCCATCACAAACGCTTAAATCTGAAAGATCTTCTTCCAGAGTCTAATTTTCAACCAGAGTTATTGAAGCTATACTTGATAACTTGTATAAAAATAACTATAGTCGTAACTGCTGAAACTGTCACAACATCTACAAAGTATTAAATGAGACAGATAGTCGGAAAAAATCACATTACTTCTCCTGCTGCCTTTGATGGCATTTACTCGAATCAGCCACGGTGCACCAAAAACAGCTGGTCAGAGCTAAGGAGTCTGTAGTGCAGCTGTCAATCATGTCTGTCACACAGCGCTGATTAAATATGAATCAACATTCTGTCACTCCATTGCACATTTCTTGCTTCAAGAAACATTTTAGTGCATTCTTTCGATGTAAAATAAGAAAGTTTTGACTGAGCCACCATGTTGGAAATGGCTGAGCCGAAACAGTGCTCTGCCCACCACCCCGAGTAAACGTTCTCTTTTTATAACTAAACAGTACACTGAAATATGATTATGAAAACATTTGAGGTGAGAAATGTTCAGTGCAGTAACAGAATCTTGATTCATATTCGATCCGTGCTGCCTAGTTTGACAGTTTTGCCGCAGTTCCTGAGCAGTGAATGACATGATTGACAGGTGCGTTAAACGCTCCTTGGCTCTGATCGATCGCTTGTTTCGTTCACATGAGGTAAGGCGATTAGAAGCAATTCGAGGGACCAGAATAATATATTTTTCACAGATCCTCTGTCTCACGTATAAATATGTGTATATAGTAACAGTTTCAGCAACTATGACAAAAAGTTAGCAATTTGATTTAATAATACCAGCTGAAGCAAAAACTGAGAGCAGCAGGGCAGCCATTCAGTGCCTGGTCAAGTCTGCCTCAGGTGTAATCTCTACCTGAATTGCATGTGCTCCCTCTAGACTTGATTGTTTACAATTGTGCAGATGGCTGCCTGAGCTAATGTTTACTGCACATCAATGATGACTCTGAGACTGTGTTTGCAGAGGAAGCCTATTGTGAGCTGACACTCTGCATACAAAATTGGTATTTAAATACACTCCACTACCTTTGCTTTCAGTCTACCAAACACATTTTTCATGTTTTTTCTTCCCTTTACATTCCTCGTTATCCTCTAGTCATGTCCTGTGGAATGCCAGTGCCTCCGGTCAATGGCAGTATTGTAGGCCAGGACTTCTCTTTAGGAGCCAGGGCCACATACCAGTGTAATTCAGGATTTCGTCTCGCCGGGCCTGTCACCACATCTGTGATCTGTCAGGAATCTGGGAGATGGAGTCCCATTGAGGCCCCGCCCAGATGTATTCGTGAGTACATCTCTTGCTTTCACTTTATTTAGTTGCAGTATTACCACCAGAAGTCTTAAACCTTGACATATTTAAAGTTTTAAAACCTACACCGAGTTCCAAACATTTTCTGCAGGTTTGAGATTAAAACCCATTTGTCATTTGTCGGCACCAAACATAAACAGCTATTTGAGTTAATGACATTTGTTTATCCTCTGACCTTCCAGCGGTAACCTGCCCTGATATCGGCCACTCAGCTGTGGAACATGGGAGATGGAGGCTGATCTATGGTACCCAAAACCAATATGATGCTATAATGATGCTCATATGCGACCCAGGGTATTACTACAGGGGTCAAAGGGTTATTCGCTGCCAGGCCAACAGCACCTGGAACTACCCAGATCCACGGCCAGTCTGCGACAGTAAGTGTAACTTGCACATAATGATCTAATTTCCAACAGTTTCAAGAGTTAATGCCCTCATTTGCACTAAGAAATAGAGAAAAACCTTTGCCAGGAAAAAAGTAATTTGACAAGGATGAAAAATAATTGCATCCAAATGTATGGTATTCCACTGTGACATTACGAAAAAGAACATAACTAAACAGTCACAAATCTTCTAACCAAAACAAAATGAATGAAAGCCAACAAAACCATTTTCCACACAAAACAAATTAGTGTTGTTGATTATTTTTGTCCGTATGGGATTGTAACACATGATATTGTTTTCTCATTTCAGTCATCTCCTGCGGGGACCTTGGGACTCCACCAAATGGTAACAAGATTGGAACACTGACTGTTTATGGAGCCACTGCCATTTTCTCCTGCAACACAGGATATACATTGGTGGGTTCTCGGGTACGAGAGTGTATGTCTAATGGGCTTTGGAGTGGAACACAGGTCCAGTGTCTAGGTGAGATCTTCAGCACCCATAAATGATTATAACATCAAAAAGTCTGTTTAGTTTGCTTCAGAAGTTAACACCAGCGTCTGACCTTGACCTTGACTTTTCTTCTTCATTCATCAATAGCTGGCCATTGTGGCACCCCGGAGCCCATTGTGAACGGACAGATCATTGGGGAGAATTATAACTATCGAGGCAGCGTTGTGTACCAGTGTAACCCAGGATTTCGTCTCATTGGGGTGTCGGTGCGAATCTGTGAACAGGATCACCGGTGGTCAGGACGTACTCCTGTCTGTGTCCGTAAGTGCCAGCAGTTGGTTATTAGTAAAACAGTGTATGTGTATGGTACAGTGTATAGTTTGACTTCTCACCTGCTTAGATGAACAGATTTGGGCTTTAGACTAACAAGTTAGGCTGGTAATAAAGAAAAAACAAAGGTATCGAGACATTTGACTGGTGACTTTTTAAAATGAATTTGTTAGACTAAAAAAGTAAAGATCTATCATCAACAGTTCAGCTTTTACTTTTTGTCTGTTGTAATGCAAATGTCACCATGTACCTTATCCCCTTGTGAAATGTCAGGCAGGTATGGGGGTGTAAAAAAAGAAATACCTTCCGAGACTATTGCTGATCGATGATTTGTAATCACTGCAGACATCTATTACCTAGGGATGCTCTTATCAGGCTGATACCAATCGCTAATTTAGTGTGATTGGAACTGAGGCATCTGGTACTGATCACCCATTAACTCCTGTTATTGAACAGTTTTACAGAAAGTTTCTGCTTAAATTACACTCTTAACTCCACCTGTGTCTCATGCCTAAGTTTTACCATGACATTTCTAAAGATGGGGTAATTATTCCAAAATAAACACTGTATTTCTCTGTGAAGCAAATCACCATCCAAGAATGTTTTAAGCAAAAAGAATTTGGATCTTTACACACCGTCTACATTCAGTGCTGTGTCTGTACAGCATTGTTGTTGTTATTGCAACAATACCTTTTTAAATCCAGCCCTTCTTTATTCAGGTGTTTGATATTAAACCTTTAGATTTAATTGAACTTCTTTGCAAATGTATAACCATGATTTTCTTTCTCCTTTTTTTTTTTAGCCATCACATGTGGTCACCCTGGTAACCCCACCTTTGGTATGACCCAAGGAACCCAGTTCAACTTAAATGATGCCGTGCGCTTTGTCTGCAATATTGGATATGTTCTGCAGGGGGCTGTGAAATCTTCCTGCCAGGCCAATGGGCAGTGGAGCCACACCCTCCCCAGGTGTAAAAGTAAGTGTCAAGTAGATGCACAAGCTAATCTGTTGGTCCAGAGGGATAATGCATGTGTGATTTTTGGAGAACCTCATGCCTACAAATGAATGATGAATGCAAAGAGTCAGCACAGACTGAATGTATGTGCCTGATTGTTTGTACCTTTTGATGCAGAAGGCAGTTAGACATAAATCATCGCTGAAATGCATTTATGATCACAGCACAGTGACATGTTGCTATACACAGGGTTCCCATGGCCATGGAAAAGCTGGACAATTCATGGAATTTCACAGTCACATTTCCCAGGCTTAGAAAAGTCATAGAATTAGTAAAAATCATTGAAAGTTTTGGAAAGTTCGTGGAATTTTGTTGTGTGCAATGAAATTGTTACAGTAATCTTCTGCAGATAACCTTCCACATAATGTAAACTAATGGCGAATGACGTAACGTAGCTCTATGTGTCGATCCATGAGGTTTTGTTTATCATCAAGTACATTTCTCAGTTTTCTTCCTGTGTTCCGTCTCTCCCTTCATGTATGCCAGCTAGCTCAAATTTAGTCTGAAAAGAGTTTAAATCTGATATGTTTGAAAAATGCAAGAAATATCATTCCTTAAAAAGTCATAGAAAAGTTTGAAATTTTGTCCGTAAAAATCTGCGGAAACCTTTTTATATACATTTTTAAGCATCACACGTGTTATGACACACATCACACACATTGCTAATGCACAGTGATGACACTGTCAAAAAATGTGCTCCTTTCCACGTGCTTCCACGTGTTTTTTTTCTGTTCTCATCCATTTGCGTAAGTATGTATTAAATTACCTTCTGTATTGTACAAGGTCATATCTTCTGCCACCAAAGATGACCCCAATCATAGAGAGAGCGGAGATGAAGCGCTGAGACACCCAGAGGGAGAAAGAGTTTTAAATGACGCATATTAGGGGAAATTGAAATGAAAAACCAAAGAGAACCCTGGATTATTTAATTACCACGGTCTCAACCACTTGGTCCGTGGAGGTTCCGGATAATATTTACATTTGATGTTATTTCCTCTTACCCTAGCTACCTCTGTTCCACCCTAAGGCTCACCTGTGTGTCAGGGAAACAAACCTAGTTAATAACCAGGCAGAGGCAGCCAAAAACAATCACAGGATCCTTGAGCTTGTGTGAAAGACAGCAGCCTTTGGAGACCAGCATCCTGGCTTTTTGCTCAGAATAAGAAGTACCCTGCTCTGCTTTGAAGTGAGGCAAGGACTTTTAATTTGGCAGTGTTTTCGCGACAAGCAATGTATCTCGGCACCCACGTCTGTCTCTTAGTCCCCACTAACTGAGGGCTTTGTGACAGGCACAGAAAGAGGCCGCTCGCAAGGTCGGGCCCTGTATGTGACAAGGCGGTGACAGAATCAGTGACGGATTGACTTATGAGTTTGTTTTAAATGAGGAGAGAGGGGATTTTTTTTAGACGTTTATGAAGGGATGAGGAGGCTGCGAGTCCCACAGGAATCCTTCAGTTGTTAAAAAAAGATAGGAGTACATTTGACTGCTGCATGCATAAGCAGGCAAGATTTTTCTGCCAGACGTACGTCTTAAATCGCTCCGCTCTAGTAGTGGCATCATATTAGCATTGGCCTTGTTTCCATGCAGATGCTGACTCTGAGATGCATTTTGTGTGAGATTGTGTGTGTGGGTGAGTATGGGCATCTGTTTTGATAGCACATTATCCCCACTGTTGATGTGGAGACATAAGTACCTCAGAGGTCTTTTTGTCAATCAGATTTATCACCTTAATTACAGCATTCTAGACATTTGGTGAGGCACGCTCTCCTGTCTGTCGTGTACTTCCTCCTCTAAGTGGAAAACTATACGTGCTGGGATGACATCCACTTTGTCCATCTCACCTTAGCTAAGCCGAACCATCTGCATTTTTAAGCCTCCTTGCCGGCGCATTATGTTTTCGGGTTGTCCATCTGTCTGTCGGGAACATTCTTGTGAATGCCATATCTCAAGAATGCCCAGAGGGAATTTCTTCAATTTTGACACAGAAATTAACTTTGACTCAACAATTTACTGACTTGATTTTGGTCACCAAAGGTGAAGGTCACGGTGACCTTGTCAGTCTCATTCTTGTGAACACAATATCTCAAGAACACCTTTAGGGATTTTCTTCAAATTTGGCTCAAATGTTCAGTTGACTCAAAGATGAACCAATTACATTTTGGTGGTCAGTGGTTAAGGTCATGGTGACCTGGTGTTTGTCTCATTCTTGTTAACATGATAACTCAAGAACACCTTGAGGAAATTTGATGTAAGCATTCAAGTAGACTGAACGTTGAGCTGGTAAGAATAAGGCGTTCAAAGGTCATGTTCACTGTGACTTTGAATCCATCTCATTTTCGTGAACGCAGTATCTTAAGATAGCACTGAGGGAGTTTCCTCAAATTTGGCACAAATGTCCAAATGAATGAACTGATTAGAATCTGCTGGTTGAAGATCAAGGTCATGGTGACCTTATAAAAAATGTTTTTAGCCATAACTCAAGAACCTTGGGTGCCCACCTTGAAACTGTGCTAATTGTAAAGGTCTTCCGTGCTGCCCACGGGGAAGATGTGTTTGGAGCATTCATGTTTTGTAAACTGTTAAGTGCTACTTGACTGGAGCGCAGAGGCATACAACGGTGTGGCGTTAACTAGTTTCAGATGGAGATTTGTTGTGGATAAATACAGCAGGCAGGAAAAAAAAGGTAAGGGTGGGTTAGAAGTCAATCAAACAAAGGTAATGATTTCCACAGTCCGGATTTTAACTATGAGAGTCTGTAGGCTCCATCAATAATGCAGGGAGAAGGAGAGCACCGCCGGCCCAGCCAGTCTGCCATCCCTCTGTAATCACCACCAATTTGAGTCACAGCAACAAAGCCACAACAACACCTTCTTTGGATGATTCGTGTGTGTTTATTTGTCTTTCAGGGATAAAAGGCAAGAGACACAGGACAAAAAAAACCCCTCTCTGACACACCACTTACAGGGCCGTTACTTGGCGGCCATGAGGAGGATAGGGTGACTGGGGTCTCCACTTCTGAGTGGAACAGAGATGAATTACCTCAGCCCTTCTTCCCCTCTCACTTTTATTCTTCTTTTCCTTTCATCCTTTTACTTCCTCCCTGCCTGCCCACTGGGCCACACACAGAAATGCACCAGGAGGTCAGTCGTTTTAGATGACTGTTGGATCGCTTTTGAGCCCATGTTGCCTGGGCACATTTATTCAAAACTGAATTCCAAGCTTGGAAAGTCTCGTGCTGAAGCAGCTCCACTGCTTCAAATACACTTTGTAGTGTTATTATGCGGTAAGTTGTAAATGATGGCACCATGGGTCAGCACTCTACTGGAAGGAATACATTATAATAGGTATTTGGGGGGTGATTTAGCTGTGCTGGCCGGCTTGGGAGCATGAAAATGAGCAAGCTTTTAGGCACATTAGCATACAATGGGTTCATTTTGGCTGTGGCAAAGGCACGCTCACGGGGCAACACTGGCAAGGCAAACTGGGGCATAATGGTTGTGTGGATAGTGTTTTAGAAGCCATTAGAGTTTCTGGCATCATAGTACATACTTAGTTGTGGTTCACAGTGTAGACTAGACAGCAAGTGTTACTCACTGTGCTCTGACTTTGTTGAAGCCTTGTAAGGTTTTGGTTTGCGTCTTGTATCTGAGACTCTTCAAGATGGATGGGTGCGGGTAGCAGTCGTAGCCTGACATTCTGTCATGAATTTTAATATATTCTGCACCATCAGGGCCTCTTCCTGTCTCACTCTGTACAGCAGCCCCCCTCACTGTCCCTCGCTCCTCACTCATCCCTCATTCTCCCCTTCCCTAACTCTCTCCATCTGGTGCTAAACTGACATGGTGCCTCTTCTCCTGTGAGCTCCCCATCCATCACCATCTCTGCACCATGGCGGCCAGCAGGAGACTGGCTCTAATGAAGCAAATGTTTATTTCCGGAGCCTGCCTCCTACTTCATTTGGATTGGGGTGGATGGATAGATGCTGGATGGGTGGAAGTAGTAAATGAGGAAAGGCATGGACAAAGGAGTCAAAGCAAGAGCAAAAACTCTGCTTGTAAATTGGGCATGTTGCCTCTGTGTGACAGAATGTCATTTATTTATATCAAAATAAGTGGTGTATTATCACAATCAAAGGTCCCCACTTGTCATTCCTGACAGCAACATTTTACATATAATCATCAAAGAACAGTAAATCATAATGTCCGAGTCGAAAACCTTATTTAATTGAAACTAAATGCTTACACAAGATTGCCTTTTTTTTTCTCTGGCTCCTTACACCTTCTCTGCATCCCTCTCTTCAGTTGTGAACTGCACAGAGCCGGGTCATGTAGAGAACAGCATCAGACAGGTACTGCCCAGCGGGCCTCATCGCTACAGCTTCCAGACCACCGTGTCGTACCGCTGTAACCCGGGCTACTACCTGCTGGGCACCAGCTCCATCTCCTGTCAGGGGGACGGTACCTGGGATCGCTCCCTGCCCAAGTGCCTGTGTGAGTACTTCAGGGGTTGGTTGTTAGTGGCGCTGCATGAGTTCCAATATTTTGTACAGTATATACTGAAGAAGAGGACACTAAAACTGTGATCTTGCCTGACAACACCTACCACTCCAACCTGAAAAAAAATCATCATTAAATAAAACAAAAAGCAAAAAAGTAATAAGAAACTGATTTCCATAAAGCAAAAGTCTTTTTTTCCTGCTGTTTTAGCCTTCATATTAAAATAAAATAGTGGTAAATGCCCATCAGTTTCTCTTAGCCGAAATCGAAGTCATCAAATAACTTATTTTGTCTAGCCAAGAGTTCATATCCAATAAATATAACCGTAATATTATAAACAAAGAATTCAAAGAGCTGGAAACAGCAGATGTTTTGCATTTTCCTTAAAGAGAGACAAAATTGATTAATTGATCACAACTGTTGAAAATTGTTTGTTTTTTTTAACTCTTTGAGCCCCTGCTCAATGAACGAACTAGCATTTCCATACCTACTGGGTTTACATCCATTCAGTGCAGGAAATCTTTGGCATTTGTAATCTAAACAGACTCCGTGTGATAAATTGACAAAGCAGTCTGATGGAACAAAGTCTCTTAATTGTCTGGAAAGTTTCTTTGATAAATTGGGGTCTGATTCTGTGAAATGTAGTGCTAACAAACACAAATTGAATGTCACCCAACATTATCACAATGAACGGTTTTACTTAAATAAGGCAATCTGTTCAGTATGTGGTGTATTTATCAGTTATTCACCATTAGGGTTGCTCCACTTCCTCATTGGCCTCTTCCTCTCATCTCTCTGCTCTGATTGGACAGTGGTGCTGTGTGACCGCCCCAGCATGCCTCCCTATGCCCAGATCTCCGGCGACCGTCGGACAGTAGGCTCAGTCATCCGCTACAGCTGCATCGGCCAGCGTACCATCATCGGCAACACGACACGAATGTGCCAGCTGGACGGCCAGTGGAGCGGCTCGCCGCCACACTGCTCCGGTATGGAAAACTACACCCAGATTGACTGTCTGACAGTTTGGAAAGATAAAACTGAAAATTACACTGTTTTTTAAGCTTTCTAAGTTGTTTAAGATCTACTTGAATTAAAAGATGGGGACTAACACATTCAGGCTATAATATTTACATCTATCAGCTGGTGTAGAGCCTTTTCTTATTCTCTTTGTAACTCCCTGCTGTTAATAATTGATTAATTCCGATGTAATACCACCACTCAGCCACACCAATGCCCCTGTAATGCCAGGCTTACAAATAAAGAGTTTAGGTGGCAGCTGTTAGCAGGTAATGAGCAAAGTAGGTAGAGCAAAGATGGAGCTGCCTGTCTGCTCCATAGGCCTCAAGGGCAGAGAGAGTGTCCTCTATAAAACTGCTTTAATCTGCTCATATTAACTGAGGAACAGGGACGCCCACACCTCGGCAGGGTTATGAAGCACTATAAAGACATCAGCCTTCATACTCTCTGTCCCCCTACAGCGATTCGCCTCAGAGGTCCTCCTAGTATACTTAACACACATGAGAAAAGCCACGGGGGTGTCCACTCCACACATGCAAATGTGCATGGCATCAATACAAACACAATCACAAAGGTGTGACACAACATATGCAAACACAGACAGTGACAGAAACACAAACTGGCACACACAGCAGACCCACAAGCTGGCAATAAAATGGCATGCTGACAGTTTAATGTCACAATTCATGACATTCATATATTCCGGGGATTGCTAGTGTTCTCTCAACGGGCAATAAACACAACCTTTTTATAAAGATTTGCCCGACTTTCTTAGCGATGCACTATCGGAGTGATGTGCACCAGCACCTTGTAAAATGAGGAGCAAGAGCAGTACACAGCAGTTCTAAATGGTTTGTGATTTTTTTAAACGGAAGACGTGAAATTATGAAGCAAGTAGCAAAATGTATGTCGGGTCAGTGGAATGAAAAATGACATCCTGTTGCACATTTTCTGCATGTTGAACAAACAGATACAATGAAACGTAATGTGATGTGAGGGATGTGATGTCCTATCGGATGGCAGTCGGGGGGATGCAAGTGTCTGTGTTCCTTTTGTAATCCCATTACAAGAATAGTAATAATAACAATAATAATAATTATTATTATTATTGTTATCATCATTATTATTATTACTGTTGGTATTGTTGTTAAAATGTGGAGAGTACATTTCTAATGTGTCGCCACATTAGTGATAGTCTCATATTTTCAAAAATATGAGCTTTTTTCGCTATATTTGTCACATTTTGTTTGTTTTTATTTTAACTTTCCAGGTGATTCTGCTGGGCTGTGTGGAGATCCAGGCATTCCCGTGCACGGTATCCGTCTGGGGGAAGAGTTTACAGTGGGCAGCGTTGTACGCTTTAGCTGTGAGCCCGGCTTCATGCTGAAGGGTTCGCCAGAGAGAACTTGTCTAGCCAATGGAACGTGGCTCGGAACCCAACCTGAGTGTCATGGTAAGTATACCTGTATTTACTGTTTCTTCTTCTCTGGCAAACATGGTCTGGTCAGGTCATGCTGCACAGAAATGTTTCTATCGGTGCACTAGGAAGGAGACTCAGACCATTTGTCAGACTCTGGTTTCAGGTGTATTTTCTGTGTTGGTGGCTGTGGGAACATGAGGTACTGAGATCAGTGCTTCTGACTTTGTGGTCCTTACGTAACCCAAGCGGGACCCATGTACGCATACTTGGTGGCAAGACAAGCACACTGACAGTGGGCGTTTAACGCTACAGAGCCTGTGTTATCATCAATCAAGTGATTTTTATAATCTCAAGGCTTTTGCCCCAAGAGAAGAAGTTTATGTTAGGGTCTGGTAAGGTGGGGGTAAGATAAGATCAATAGACTGATTGAGATGGCATCGGCCAATTTGTGGTGACGAGGGAGCTGAGCTCGAAGGTGAAGCTCTCAAATCGTTAGTCAGTGTAGGTTCCAGCTGTCAAGGCTTTTGCACATTGGGTCCATTGTTTTGCCCAGAATTGTCATGCATCTAAAAATTTATGCAACCTCTCATTGTTTCAATCACATTTGCACACTGACTCCAAAACATTCATCAGTCATTAAATATTTTTGGAACTGCTTTGATTTTCTTATAAAAGGGAAATGTGTCTTTACATTTTGTCTCGTATTGCAAATTTTCGCAACAAATAGAATAATAAAATGCATCAGACTTGGTGTGCAATGTTTCTTTGCATAATGTTTTGGTTTTTTTTTTCTGGGATGACGTATGAAAAAAACATATCTAAAAAACCGAACTCAGTGTGCAAAGGCCTTTTACGTGTGGCTGTGAGCTTTGGGTATTGGCCAAAAGGGTACAACCCTTTAGGGAGAGGGTAAACAGCTTGGATATCGGTGAAGAGTAGAACAGCTGCTCTTTTGCGTTGAAAACAGCCAGTTGAGGCTGTTCAGGAATCTGATCAGGATGCCTTCCCCTGTGCACCATGGAAATATTCTGGACACGTCCAACTGGAGACCTCGGAGCAGACCCAGAAGACTATGGAGGGATTACATATCCCATCTGGCCTGGGAACGCCTCGGGATTCCTTATGAGGAGCTGGAGGACATTGTCTGGGAAAGTCATGCTTGGGCTACTAATTACATTGCTAGCACTGCAACCTAAACCTGGATAACTGGTGGGAAATTAATGGATGAATGGTTTGACCGACTTTTGAGGAGCAGTGATGGATGAACACAATATTTGACCATCTAGTAACACAAAAAGAAGCCAGCTGTTAAGTTATGACTGTGCAGTAACTGAGGCTGATTTTCACTGAACTTCTAATGCACCGTGACAGTGATTAAGACATCTACATTTCAATTCAGTAACTTGTATTTCTAAGGATGTCTTTCCTTTAGTGTATCCTTTTTTAAAAAGTTCCTTTCGTCTTCCTTTCCTCACAAGTTTGCTTAATCACTCCCATAAATATATAATAATTCTAGATAACTAATAATTTCAGGGCTACTAGACACCCAAATAATTTTCCTCACTTGGAGTTCATTGGGGCTTCAGTAAAGGTTTTAGAATGTGGTTGCTTTTCTAAGTGACTGTTTATATTTCATCTTCTCTACATTTTGATGTCTTTTCAGAGCAAATCAACAAACCCTACCACTGAATTGCACATTTTAAGCCATAGAGTGTGACGCATACTGTAGTCAATGATTGTATAATTAGCTGCTGCCTTTGCAAATTGAATGAAAGGCTCATCGCAAATTTGCATGTGTTTTGTGCGTGTTTGCAAAAATGGGAAACAGTGATTGAGCAAGAGAGAATAGAGGACATAACAGCGAATGCTTTTCTCTATTGATTAAACACCATAAGGCTTTTATTTATTTATTTTTCTTTTTGCAACATCCAGTCTGCTGCTGACACCTAAAAAAGCAGATTCTCTGAAAATGTGTTTGCATCCGTCCGATCGATCTGGGTCTTACAGGCCCCACACTATCCATTATTATTGCAGAGAAAGGACAAAGACATTACAAACTGTGAAAAAACTAAAGAGTGCACTGCTTTTTCTACTGTCAAATATCTTGCATGCAGAAGCAAATAGAAAGAGTATAATAGAAAGACACCGTCTCATGATCACAAGAGATCAACTTGATCTAGATTATCATCAAATCAGTTACTATCAGTAGTGTGTAGAGTTTGTTTATTTTTGGATTATGTTTCCTGTCCATTTTCCTTTCATATCAACATCAACTTTATAAGTAGTAATATTGTGAGTTTTTTTAATTGGTATTTGTGTTTTAATCTGCAATTTTTTTATTGCATAAATAGCCAGCAGGGTGTGTCCAAGGATTTTTCCTTATCTTTCAGCAACACGAAAATAATTAGCATTCACAAAGTTGCAGATGAAGCTCTATCTGCACTTACATTGTTTTTAATTTTTTGCCCTTTTCTTACTCCCCATGAACACACAGCCCCTCTTCTTCCCTCATCGTTGCATACAGTGTTTTATTTCCAGAAGCTTCATCCTGTCTGCCAGACTGTTTTCACCTGTGCTCTTAACACCCCTTACACACACACACACACACCCCTCTCGGCACACCGGCACCTCCCTCGCCTCACTCAGTCTCATCCCCTCTTACTGTGTGTGGTATGCCCAGTAGCTGAGGTTGCCCACCTGTTCTCGGTTGGCACAGACTTCAAGGGCCAGGCCACATCTGGTCATTACGAAAGGGCGAAGCCCACAGGGCTCTGAGGGCCCAGGGCAAGCTGGAGACTGTAATGAACAGAACCATCGCTGGCGGCCGGACAGACACCAAGGGACTTTGTGAGCAAAGGATGCGTCCATCAAAGCAGAGTTACTTATGAAGTAGGACGCGGGGGAAGATGAGGATGGTGGTAGGGTGGGCGGATGAAGAGCAGAGGGAAAGGGCAAACAAACCAAGTGAGGAACTAATATCAAACACATCAAGGAGTATGAAGGGAACCAGCCCAGATTTTGTTTAATTTACAGGACAAGTCTTATTTAAATACATGTAAAGAACAGTGCAAAAGTCTTAATCAATGCGTTTTGAGAAACTTTACCTTCATATTTACCAGAAAAACGAAAGATTTCCATTTGTGGTTTAATGCCTTTTAGTGATCATTGATTAAGGTGTATGCATGACTTTTAACAATTTTATTTACTTCTACATTACTGGGTTTGAATACTTAATTTGACGTTTGGGCATTTGAGTTGGTAGCTGGAAATGTTAGAGGGATATTTAAACCTCAAATCAAAAGTAAATACATTTCCTCTTACCACTAGCGCTATTAATCAATCAGGCTTGTTTTGGAGTGAGTTGCCAGGTGTTGGAGATATTAGCCGTAGAGATGTCCATCTTCTCTCAAATAAAATGGAACTAGATGGCACTCAGGTTATGGCGCTCAAAGTGCCAAAAAATACATTTGAAAAATTCAACAGCAATGTCTATTCAGAAATCATGACAGTTACTGAAGATAATCCACAGACCTTGTTGTGAGCAGTTTCATGAAGGATTTCTTTTCTCTCTAACATAACTACACCCACCAACTTCATTTCAGCATACAAGGAAGCTTATATCTACTAATGGACGGGAGGCTTGTGACTGCATGAGATGTAAACATTAATGGTATCCTCCTCGGCTGAGCTGTAATGTAAGCTAGCTCAGTGGTGCTTGTTGAGCCAGCTGTTGATGCACGCTTCCTTCTGTGTGGGGATACAGATGGCAGGTGTAGTTCAGTTAAAATGAAATAATTACATGAAATGTAGCCTGCATTTATGTATTTTAGCTGGAGCACCAGGAGCCAATTGATTGGGTTTCATTATTTTCATTTATGTGGTCAATATCTCCTACACTTGCTACTTATCAGAATAATCTAGATTTATAAATAGCACTACAGTTAAGAGGGAAAAAGTGTATTTTTAACTTGGGATTGAACTGTCCTTTCAAATAGAGAGAAAAGTAGATGGAAAAATGGAGTGCAATGAGAAAAGAGTAATAAGAGTGTGGAAAACCTTTCATCTATAATTCAGGCTTTACGCTCTATTTTTTTTTTTCCAAAAAATGCTTAGATGAAGCAAAGGGTGCTGTGGTACTGTGCCAACACACTAATTAACCCCCACCCTTCTTCCCAATCCACACCACACACACATACATCTGAAACACACTTTCTCCTCTGGTTGCTCAGGATTAGGCAGTGAATAAACTAATTTCCCTCTTTTTCTCACTTGTTTTCAGTGATCTCCTGTGGCAACCCAGGGACTCCCAGGAATTCCCAGATCCTGATCCATGATGGTCTGACGTTTTCCAGATCCATTACTTATGCCTGCAGGGAGGGCTACTACTCTACTGGCCTGCTTACCCGACACTGCACTGTGAACGGGACCTGGACCGGCAACATGCCTGAGTGCTCTGGTAATTAACAGAGATGGAGCCTCAGTGTATCTATGCTCTGTGCTTATCTTTTCGTCCACATTTAAATTGAAATTCATGCTTCAGTTGGAGGACACTTTACTGTTTCTTTGGCTTATACAAGTTTCTGAGCTGTTACCTTGTTGACTTCCAGCAGAATACATATCCAGACCATGTAGCAGAGGGGAAAGCTAGATATTTAGCAGTGTATTTAATGTTATGCAAGAAATGGAGGAAAGCCTGGAAGTCATGCTAATATCTTATAACACAATATTTTATTTTCATTTTGTAACAAACTCGAGGATCCCTGGGCTAGTGTGAAGAAAGTGGTTCGAGGCATGGTCCACTCAAAAGGCACAAGCGTGACTGACAGCCTTTTATCATGACTTTACAAAAGACACACAGCTGCTGTACAGAGCCAGGAGACCCCAGCAAATAGAGGTCACTAAGAGGACCAGTTTCTTCTGAATGGAGAGGATAAACCTTAAGCAGCACCATTATAGATTTCAGAACTCAGTAATCCATTGCAGTGAAAGGGTACATGTTGACTCACTTCTGTAGAACATCTTTAGTGAGGGAAGGACATGAACAGGACCACTTTTAGTTGAATGATTTCCTTTGATATGTTAAAAACTGTGTGTTAAAAAGAGATTTACCTGACATTCCTGCCAGTTTTGGTAGTTTCCTCTTTGCATTTTAGCTATAACTTACTGTGTGCTTTCACTCCGAACCTGTGTGGTGCAGTTAAACTCAGATTTATATACAAGGTACAAGGTAGATTTATTAGTCATTTTACTTCAGGTTTAAGAAGAAATTAAAGTTGACCCTAAATCCTGCTACATCTTTTTGGCGTTGAAGGAGGAGTTAAGGAGTCTCACAGCCTGGACAATGAAGCTGCTCCGTAGTCTGGTGGTTCTGCAGCTGATACCTCTGTATCTTTTTCCACATGGCAGCCGGGTGAACAGACTGTGGCTGGGGTGGCTGCTGTCTTTCAGTATCCTTTGGGCTCTGTGCAGACACCTCACTTCACCAAGGTCACTGGTCTGTGAATGGGAACCAGTTATGTTCTGGGCAGTTTTAATCACCTGCTGTCAAGCCCTCCTGTCCTGGGCTGTGCACAAACCATGCCAGTTAGTGGCATTTCCATTCAGTGTGCTTTCTATTGCTCCTCTGTAGAAGTTAACCAGGATCTTGCTCTGGATTTTAGCCTTCCTTAGATTTAACCTGGGTGATAGGGGTGTGTGTCTTTGCCTCCTTCTTTCTAAAATCAACAATCAGCTCCTTGGTTTTACTGACGCTGAGCAGTAGGTTGTTCTCTGTGCATCACTCTGCAAGATTGTTGATTTCCTCCCAGGATGAACTTTCATCGTTGTTTGTAATACGGTCAATGATGGTGGTGTGGTCCACATACTTCACAGTAGAGTTCTCCCGGTTTGTTTGGGCTGGTGTGAAAGTTGTCAATCAAACCCTGGTGCAGACCAAACAGCTGGACTGAGACGGCCTGAAAAGATGGCTCTCAGTCCATTTCCAAACAGACTCTGGTGCGGTTCCTTTGTGATTTCTACAGGTTAACCAATAATAAATCCACCTGCTGATTGTGAAATCTGTCCACGATGTCGTAATTGATGCTGATGAAGGCCAGAGACATTACATTTACATTATTACAATTACTAATCCAGTCAGTTGCCTCTGCTGAGCCAATTTTTTCATGATGTAAGCTTCTTAAAACATACCTGCTTCAAACATGGGACAGGAATGTCTGAAGCAATATGCTGTGGGAACAGACATAGCCAGCAGCAGCCCTGATAACGTGATTGGTTTTCAATCCAATAATAGCTGACTAATAACGCCTACAATCAGTTATTTCTCTGTGAACTCTTTGTGACACCAAAGAACATAAATATAAACACTTTATAAGTGCTGCTGCATTAAGTTTTGTCAGTCACTGGATTTTGATTTTCCCACATGGTCTCTGATGATGTGCTGATGATACAGAATGATAAATGCCAAAACTGTCCAAGTTACCTGTCAGTCAGTAGAATATCATGTTTATGTCTCTTGGGTGGTTTTTAAAAAGTCAATGTGAACAGGAATCGAACAAGAACTAAAATGCAACGGTGTATCATTTTTCCCGTCTTGGTCTGGACCAAATGAACCTAACTACAGGTGTGAAAGTGCCTTAAGAATAGTGTTATGCAAGAGGAGAGATGTGATCTGACTGTTTCTCAGCCCTTTACAGTAGGTATTGTTACAGGGTATGCAGTCCTAGATAGACATTGTGGCTCCCGGCAACCCAATCTTACCAGCCTCAGTCAAGAGGAGACACTCAGAAGGACCCAGTTTCTTTACCATACTGGGAATTTTGCTGGAATATTGTTCAGATGCATTTCATAATTCCTTTTTTTTCCCATGACAACTTAGCGCAAGTTGTCCTTCTGTGCCCTGGATTTCTCTTTCTCAGACATTTGCAGCAGAGCTGGGCTATGATGCTGCTGAGTCACACTGTGGAATTCTCACTGTTGTTACTCCATCACACTGTTTCCCCCGCAGGATGTAAAAGTATGATCAAGAAGAAATGTGGTTCATTTTTGGAGCTTTGGGGAGCTTATGTGGAGGGATACCAATTTCAAGATTTAGTCTCTCTGCACCTTAAAAGCCCTAAACTGGAGACATCAAAGTACAGGGACAGTTTAGGCTTTTTTTTTTTTTTTTACAGATAAAACACATTAAACAACACTGTCAGTGATGTAATATTTATATGCATATAAACAGAATATATAAATCATCCAAAAGTGGTTGTCCATAAATGGAGTGCTAATTACCTGTGAAGACAAATCAACTGTATTGCTTTTTAGATTGTTAAGTTTTGTTTGTGAGGTGAATTGCTGGTGTCAAGTGCATAAAACGGTTCATTAACTCTGAGACTCTATTCAGTGTGCATGTTAAATAGTTTGTTTACTTGCTTGTATTACATCCTAACGGTGTGACATTGATCTGCTTTAACGAGTACAATCAAATGTCAAACAAATTAAATAATCAAATAGCATAGCTCAGACATGATGAAATAGCAAGCTGTACCAACTTTTCTTTTGATTTATATTTGTTTGCTGAGACTAAACAATGTTCCTTATGTTATCCACTGTGCTTGTCTTTTTTGTGGAATTATATTACCCATATTCATCTGTTCTTTACCTTGTTTTGTTTCTGCAGTAATCAACTGTGGTGACCCTGGGGTGCCAGCCAACGGGGTGAGGTTGGGCAATGACTTCACCTACAACCACACAGTTAGTTTCCAGTGTTCTCCTGGTTTCACCATGGATGCGGACCGGGCCTCTGCTCTCATCTGCACCAAGGACCGCACCTGGAATGGCACCAAACCGCACTGTAAAGGTAAAGTTGTGTAAGATGATGTGAATGAGTGATGAGATAAATCTAGATGATTGCACAGGCTACAGGAAATGAAGAAGGGATTGAAACTGAAAACCTTATTATTCTTAAGCGCTTTGAACTGTTTTTAACACCCAAAGTCTTATTATCATTATATTATTTAAACCTTTTATATTATTTTTGCTCATTCTTTAACTGTTTTATCTCTCTATCTCTCATTTTTACATTATATTGTTTTAAATTTGAATTGTGTTATTTTAACATTCAGTTGAGTTGTTCTTTTGTATTATGTTGTTTTCAACACAGCACCTTGAACCTACTTCTGTCTTTGAAATTTATAAATAAGACTGCCTTGCCTTCATTATGTAAGGCTAGAAATGAATGTTACAGGTATTTTTCAAACACAACAGAGAATTTTTACTTTAATATAATATGTGTCGGAAAGAAGAATACTACATTTCTCTTTTGATACAATGGCAACAAAAAAAAATCCTAGCCACACAAAATAAGATAATTGAATTCTTTTTTAAAAAGTTATTATTATTATTCTGCCTGCCTGTGTCTCTGCCTCCAGTCATGCGGAGGGTTCATAGGGGAGAGACTGCCGTAACAGCCACAGGTTTAGGCCCAGGTTATTCTCCTCCCTGTTGTTTCATCTTTGCAGGGGAATACGTAAAGAGCTACATTTCCATTTCCATTTTGTGGATTTACAAATTAAGGAACTTAAAAATAATTTTAGATAGGGTTCCCATGGTCATGGAAAACGGGCCAGGCCTGGAAATGTCATGAAATAGTCAAAATCATTAAAATTTTTTGAAAAAGTCATGTAATTTAGGATAACCTTATGTGTCATGTAACATGTTTCTGCTGTAGCTGCCGTAACGTAGATCTAACATATGTCGTTGTGTTACAATGTTTTGTTTACTATTACATAAGTTTCTTAATTTCCTTCCTGAATTTTGTCTCTCCAATAATGTATGCAGCTAGCTGAAATTATGTTTGAATAGAGTTTTAATCGGATATGTTTGAAAAATGCCAGGCAAATTTGACAAGAAAAAAAAAAGTACACGTTCTTTAAAAATCATGGAAAATTTTGAAATTTTGTCCGTGAAAATGTGGGGGAAACCTGTTTAAAGACAATAAATGGATATCGTTTTAAACAAGTGGCATCAAAAAACTATCAAAAAGGATCAAAGTATCAATAGTTTTACAACATTACATGACACTAATACTTACTTAGACTGAAAAGCATCACATTATATAAACAAATAAACACAATTCATTAAGTCCTGCAATATTTCCCTGTCTCCTTGTAGCGATCGTATGTGGTCCACCACCTGTCATCCCTAATGGACAGGTAGTCGGCTCAGACTTCACCTGGGGATCAAGCATCAGCTATTCTTGCAACCAAGGTTACCAGCTGTCCCTGCCCACTGTGTTAACATGTCAGGGCAACGGCAACTGGAGTGGAGAGAAACCCCAGTGCTTCCGTAAGTGGCACCATGCTGGAAAGCATAATTACATTACATGTCATGCCATTCTGACAATTTTCTCACCCAAGCACGTACATTATCAATGTCCCTTGTGTGACATTTCACCCCTCTTTGGAAAAAATTGAATTAAGACACAATATGGTTAGTAGGTCACCTCACATCACCCTGTTTCTCTCTGTCCTCCCTCTTCATCTTTACAGCTGTGTTCTGTGGAGACCCAGGGATGCCGGCTCAGGGGAGGAGAGAGGACCGAGGATTCACCTACCTCTCCTCGGTCTCCTTCTCCTGCTACCCTCCCCTCGTCCTGGTGGGCTCCACTCGGAGATATTGTCAATATGATGGCACCTGGAGTGGCACACAACCCTCTTGTATAGGTGAGCTACTTGTTTATTCCTCCTAACATATTGAATATGTGAAAATTATTATTTTTTTTTATTTTGTTTTTTATTTTTGCAGCAACAATTAAAAGTAATCGCACCAGAGTTAGCTAGCAGCTAATTTGCATCTGTTGTCCCTGGGCAGGTAGACAAAAAACAACAACAACAACAGAAGAGAATAAACACCACATAAAACAGCACAATACATAAAAAGTCCATCAGTGTGAGATAATAAATACAATCATAGACATAAAGGCAAGGCAATTGGTGATGACATCTTTGTGCTGACTTTAGTCAAAGCGTAAGGCTGGTTCCACACACTGCAAAGCTTCCCACAGTACTTGATGTAATAATCAAAGCGAAGACATACAGGCAGGGGCTATGGTGGTTGTTGGCTGCAGTGTGCATGCCCTGTGGCCTTGTTCTATAACGAGAGCTCAGAACATTGAGTACTACATGTCTTTTACGTTTATTTAGCGCTGTAACACCACAATCAGTGTGAGAGAAGCTTCCCGTTGGCAGGCTTGCATTCTGCTCTCTCGTGTTCTCCCCTGCAGTCCCAATTGCCTTTTGCAATCAAGGAATAATGTATGCAAAACCCATTTGACCCAGCTAACAAGCTATATTGATTCTGTTTTTCCATTTTGATCGTTGTAATTAATTAAACCAAAACAAAACATTTATTTCAACTATTTCAGAATAAACATGGATGTAGGCATAATGTGGATAAACTGTAGTGTAGACTGCACCAGAGGCCCATTTCACCAAATTTGCAACATGCAAGACGTGACTTGCAACATGAGATCAGTTTGTCTCTTGTTAATTGTTACATACTTAACTTATCATAGCAAACACAGCACTTGTGACCCATGCATGGATACAATCTACAATTTGCAAGTGACAAACAGTTTTGAAATGTGAAACTGCAACCTGCATGTAAGCACCGCTCGCAAAAACATTTTTCTGAAACTGACTCCAGTATCAAACATCACACTTTTGTTTTGCCCCTGTGTCATCAGAAATATTGTTCGCTGCAGCAATAAACATCCCCTAAGCAATAAACTTCTTTAAACGAGTAGGAGTAATACCATTTGTGTTACAAGGTATAAATTTGGATGCTGCAGTTAGAAGCACTCAAGGAAATCACACTGTGGTCAGAAACAAATTGCAAATAAAGTAAAATGTATTGTTCCAGCCCTTAGGTCCATTGTGGTATTTGATGTGCTGTAAAATATGCACTCATGCCGAGCCTTTGACCTAATAACCGTTAGTTTAAACATTAATTCATTATAGCCAAAAGTCACCATTAACTCCACTGCCTGTGCATCATTTATCAGCCACTTTGTTAGGCCACTGCTGAAAAGCCATAGTGCCTGCCATGTGGGAAAGGTTAAACTAAGATTTAGTGAAATGTAATCTATAAGAAAGAGATCCTGTGTTGTAAATTTACAGTATGTAGCTACCCCTGATGTTGCTTTACATTTTATTATGAAACACCTCTTTGTTGCAATAAACTCATTGAAAAAAATGGCCTTTTATGGCTTAATGTTTAACTTCTAGATTTGACTATGACTTTCTGGTAGAAACCAATATAACCAATTTCATTCATTCTTAAACTTATTTTGTACGAAATGTTGCCTTTAACCTTGGCCAGAAGGAAAGAAGGCTATTTTATGTTGTAAACCCCTCTAAAGCAAATTGTGCAGAAATAACATTAAATTCAGTTTAATTAACTTTTTTTAAATGATTATAGCTGAATAAAACTACCTTGCTTGTCCTAACCCCACTGTAGGCTGCAAAGAAAAACTGACACAGCGGGTTACCTTTTAATACTTCACCTGCAAAAAACAGAAAGTTAAAAAAAAAAGAATATTTCTTTCTCACATACCTCCACGGTGAATGGAGAATCCAAAAAAAATGATGAAACAAGTCAATGCCATCCCTATTCAATAACAGCAAAACTATATCAAAACATCTGTTTACAAACTCACACAGCTCGTGTATAATCCAGGTCTCATTTATCAGTCATATACCAGTACCAGGCACGCTACTTGTCCTTGCATGAGACATGCATGCAAGTGTTTCATACTGTAACCTTTTGCAAAAATGCATGTGTTTAAGAAGTACCGAGCATTCGACTGGATAAATGAGACTTGGATTCTGTGAGAGTTTATAAACTGAAGTTTTGACGTAGTTTTGCTGTTGTTAAATGCAGTCCCCTTCAGTTAAATTCATCAAGAATATTGGGCTTTTTTGGATTCTTCATTCGTGAGTTTTTGCTACGCATGTCACCATTTTGCAGGCGAAGTATTCCTTTAAGAGTCATGAAAATTAAGAGTTCATGTAAAGAAACACATTCTTGCAAAATTTTTGACTGATAACAGGGAATGATGACTCATGAGGAAGTCTGTCATTGTGGGACAACCTGGTCTGAGGTGGGGTAGCGAGCAGGTTCAGATCACAAGAAAAGACTGTTGGATTTGTGTGAGTGTGTGTGGATGCATGTTCGCTCACATGAATGTGCATGTGTGCATGTGTATATGCGTATGGTTGTCTGCTTACAGTAATCTACGGCCTTCGCTCCTACAATCAGTATTTCACACCAGATCTGTGAAAATGTCATTTCCCATACAATGTCTCTAAGGTGATATATATATTTGTTGTGAGTGACATGTATATTAGATGGGATCGGCTTTAACGTGAAAGTAGTTTTTACGGAACTGCTGTGTGTGTGTTTCAGATCCCACTCACACCACCTGCGGAGACCCTGGCACTCCTCTCTTTGGAAATCAGAACAACAGCCAAGGCTATCAGGTGTGAATACTTTGTCACAGAGGAAATAAAAGTCATGTATTGAACAGAAAAAATCCTTCAAAACTTTTCATTAAAGCCTGAAAGTGTGTTTTCTTTTAATCTATGTACTCTAATGTCTATTTATTCCATTATTACTGTATCTTACAATTAACCACAATGTGGACTGCGAGGTTTAATCAATGGCCACCTCAGTATTGATGTAATGGGAAAGTACAGCACCACTCAGCTCAAAGCCGTCTTTCTTAAGATACCATAAAGCATCTTTATTATGTGTTCCTCTTTTAGGCTCATTTATAAAGTTAATTTCTATGCAGCATTTCAGGTTTTATTCTGTCCATTCTCAAGCTCCTCTCTTGAATGGTCAAAAAGACTGTGTTAGATTGCCACTTATGATTAATGACCATACTGTAAACAGTTGCATGAAGCAATATTTATATTTTTTTCTTAAGCCATAGTTAGTTAATTACAAATTACTGTTTCAAATCCGCTTTTACAAAAACTCATATTGTGATATATATAACATTAACTTTAAAGACAACAAATACTACCTTTACTTGGGAGAAAGTATTCTAGCTACTAGGGATGCACCATAATATCAGCATCTTGTCAGTATCGGCCGATATCAGCTTTAAAATTAAGTACTGGTATCAGCCAACAGACTGATTTCTGCTGGCTAGTTCTGTTCTGCTAGTGAACATGTATCAGCTCTAAGTTGAAGTATTTTACTTATTTTGCACGATGAATGAATGTTACATACACTGAAAAACGTTGTATTTATGTCTTCATCTGCTGATGGGCCATCATGATAAGAGTATGCATAAGTTGATGTTGATTTCACTAAGACTTTGATGATCACTAAAATTAGGTGGGGAAAAAAACAGATATCTCGATAAATAATGATATCTCGATAATGGTGATTGGCCAAATGAGTTGTTATATATCGATATATCAGATATCGGCAAAAATCGTGCATCCCTACTAGCTTTATTTCTCCCTTCTAGCTTTAATTCTTTACTTAGTGAAAACTTGACACAGTCGGTGGTCCGCAGCATTTTTTAGTTTATTTTTTCAGTTAAGAAATTGATCATTTTATAGGTTTTTTTTGTTTGTTTTTTTTTATTCTTATTTTCACCAACCTAAAGTTTATAATGATAAGGGACAGCAAAAGCTACCAGACAATTGTTTTCAGTATTTCTAATTTAAAACTGACTGAAACGATAAACCATTTACCCTTAATAGCTGTAGATTTTTTTTTCTGTGACAAATTAATGAATCAGCTCATCGATTCAGCTCTACACATAAGTGTGTGAAGAGGATGCCATCTGCTGTGTTGTTCTGCAACTTTATAATAATGAAATAAAAATACAGTTTTAAGAGAGTAAAAACACAGTTGATAAATTAATTTTAACAACAGCAAAAAAATATCTAATTTTATATTCAGAATCTTATTTCATGAATTCTTTTTGCAAAATCTGCTTGTTGTCATTCACAACATGTACGCTCATTGTCCAGTCCTCATCTTCACACACTCCTGTGTGTCCTCTTACAGATCAGCAGCACTGTGTTCTTCAGCTGTAGAAAGGGCTACCTACTTCAGGGCTCCATTTCTCGCACTTGTCTGCCCAATCTCACTTGGAGTGGCTTTCAACCTGAGTGCATTGGTAAGTATATAGTCTGGGTTTATTGCAAAAACACATGTATTAAGTGGAAAACGTAACCTTGAGCAAAAGTTTGCATTAGATGCTTACACTTCCCATATAGTGACCCCACACCTCTACCTTGGCTCTCTTCTTCACCTTTTCTCTTCCACTATATTTTTCTCTTTCTTATCTTTTGCCCCTCTTATCCCTCTCCCTGTTCATCTTCTCATCCCAACTTTAACCTGTTTCTCGCTCTCCTCTTCTTTGCTCTCTTTAATCCCTCTCTCTCTTCCTTTCTCCAGCCCACCACTGCAGCCAGCCAGAGCTGCCAGCCCAGTCTGATGTGAGAGCCATTGAACTGCCATCCCTTGGCTACACGCTGATCTATACATGTCAGCCTGGCTTCTACTTGGCTGGAGGATCAGAGCATAGGACCTGCAGATCCGATGGGAGTTGGACAGGAAAACCGCCACTCTGTGCAGGTATAAACATGGTCACAATACACCCATAAGGGAACATGGAGAAATGCCTGTTATTAAATATGCAAATACAGGGACACACATGCACCACTTTTGTTTTTGCAGCTGCTACATTTCTACAACATTACTTACAAAACCAGAGAGAATGCCAATACATAGGTCATCATTTGACTTTGAGCTTGGGTACAAACATGCACATAGATGCTTTTCCCGAACCTCAAAAGACAACAGGCTGGTTGCACCAACAGGACATAGGCCTGGTCTGGGTTGTAACTTGCCGTTTTAAGTCCGAACTCCTAGTTACACTGGATGCACCTACAGGGCTTAAGCCTTCTTCTCACTAAGACCAGGTGTAAATTTTGTGCCAGTCAGGAGCAGGACACCACAAATGTTGAACAGCTACCCACGTTAGCTTTCCTGCCAAAGTGTCCTTTTTTCGAGCTAACATACAAACACCCTCTTGTCCTTCACCTCAGCTTGATGAATGAGTGACCAAACGCTGACCAGTGAAATGTGCTTCACTAATGTCCTTTATCAAGCAAGATAGCAAGCTAATTAGCTGGTCAGCAGCAGCTTATTAAGCGACAGTAACGTTATATAAACTTACCAGCATATGTCATTTTGGTCCATTCAGACGCTCTTTTGGTCCTTCCTCTTTTCTCTCCTTTCACGCGGAGCTCCACACGCCTGCTGCTGTCAGTCAAAAAGCTCTATGAAATCTTTGTATCTCGATGTCAGTGAAATTCTTTCTCTTCTTCTTTCTTTTTCTCGGATCCTCCATAATAACATTGCTACACATAATAAATGATATGCTTTACATTAGCAAGACAGCTGGAGAATGTTATATCCTAGCAACGCTAGTTAAGACTAGACTAAAGTGTGGTTGGTGCAACCGACCTTAAGCCTGTTCTAAAGACTGGTCTTAATGAACACCGATTAAGCAGTTAGGACCAGTCTTATTTAAGACCAGTTGGTGCAACAGGCTTCTCATGTGTACACAGTCACTCTACAGGTACACACATAATGTATTAAGCACTTAAAACACTTCACCTCAAATTTGCAATGTGCAGTTTCCATTAGCCATCTCTACTGAAACCACTGGGGTCTGTGGTGACGTGGGATTCACTGGTGACTACGCTTGGGAAATTGGGGATTTAGCTAATGTTGATGAATAGCTGTGTTAACACTTGCTTATTCTCAGACACATGCCAGGGAAGGATGGCCCATCCATCACACAATTACACTACATGGAATTGCACACAGAGAGACTTCAACACACACACACACACACACACACACACACACACACACACACACAAGCTTTAAAACATTAACAAGGGTGCAGAACCTGATTAGGCCAATGCATCCCATTGATTAGGTTAGCAGAAGTACCTCTTATAAATGGCGAGGCAGTGTTAACAAGGTCTAGCAGACAAATAGAGTGCTATTAAGACACCCCCAAGCAATGGCCTAAATACATATAGGGAAAAAAATAGAGTCATCGACACACAATTATCTAGGGTAGACGAATGCTAATAGCTTAAAGAGAAAGACGCAGTAGAGAGTAGAGAGCCGTGTGATAGATTCCATGCCAAGCCGTTGCTGAAATATAGAGGGTGATGGGTATTTTTAAGGCCATGCCATTAAGAGTGAAGGAAAGAAGGAGCACTGGCCTTAGCACATACAGGATATTAACAGCGCCTGTGGGTGCAGTGATGGAAGGGAAGCTCAAAAGACTGGCAGCTAATAAAGTACAAGGCCGTGGGTGTGTGTGTATGCGCATGTGTGTTTGTTTGTGTCTGTATACATTTATCTGAGGTGATGTTTGTGCTCATAAACTACCATCAGTATACCTGTCTTTGTTTGTAGTTGCGTGTAAAGCCCTCTTCGCTCTGTTTGCCTGTGTGGGTGTATGTTTACTACTGTGGTGTAGTCCTGCGACCCCGTGTGAGCAGTAAGGCATTATTAAAGTGCTTCCCTTGAAGCTGTGAAACTGTGTCTCTGACTTAGCCGTAGCCTCACAGGGACAACTAGGCCGCTCTTTGACGCACGAGTCAAGTCCTGTCGCAAGCAGCCTTCACTCTGTCCAACACTGTGTTTTTTTTGTCATGGAGGTAGACAGGAAGTGCTGATGGTGACACCCTCCAACTGCACTTACCTTTAGGGATGTTAAAAGAGGAAATTGTTTCTTCTATTTTCACTTCCTGAGGTACACACTGTAACTGTTTCCAGGAAAATCTTGTAAATTGTTTGAATTAATTCTGTTTTGTTGTGCTCTTCAGCTGATAATCGCCCAAGTGGTAAGAGCCCAGTGGGGACAGTGCAGGAGCCACCGTCCAAATTACCAGGTAAGGCTGCTCCTTTTTACATTTTAAGATGCTTTAAGTTGTATTGCATATGTTGTTATCTGGCTTGTCTGTGGTTCTCAGCAGAAATTTGAAGATGGTTTAGAGAAGTGATACTCAACATATGGCCGGCAGGTCAGATCTGGCCCCACATATGGTGCCAGATGCCCCCCCTCCACCCATTTTCTGATTCACAATAAAAACAAAGCAATTCACACAGGAATTTTTTTTTCTTTTAGTAAGGTGCCAAAATGCATAAAACAGCATCAAAATAGATCTTATTTAACAAGAAAGTGCTAAGAGGATCCCATATATATATATATATCATGATGGAAAATATGGAAAAGCATAATAGGTCCCCTTTGATTTTGCTTTACTACCTACTTCACTTATGTTCTGATTTTACTGGTGTTCTACTTAGCTTTCTTAGCATACAGGTATACTTACTAGTAAAGCCATCTGACAAATGGTGCTTTTGCTGTTGACAAAAACTAATCTGTGCTTTACTTTGTCCCCTCTAACTCCACTTTCTGCCTTTCTCAGTCCCTGGTGGTGTTTTTGCCAAGAACTCTCTCTGGAGGGGATCCTATGAGTACCTGGGGAAGAAGCAGCCGGCTATGCTCAGCATCACTGCCTTTGAACCCTTCAGCAACCGGGTCAACGGGACACTCATCGATCACAGCGGAGTGGAACTCAAACTGGCCGGTTGGTACACCAAAAGCAGAAGTCATTGTCAGAACCTTAAAAAAAAAAACCTCACACATTCACGCATGACTTCATCATACCAGAGACCCACTGTGTTGGGTTTCATCCAAACAGACAGTGTCAGATAAATTCCAGTGAGGACAAGAACAAGAAAACAGTGCGGTCCCTGCATGGAGTAGATCATTGCTGCTGTTATAGAACAGCAGACATTTTAGTTTTTTTTTCCCTGTGGCATAATCACTCTGCAGCTGTGATCATTAAGACACAAATTTGCATCTGTAACGGCTTGGACACTTCACTCCTCTGTACCTGGGTGCCATCAATCTTTATCACAGTGCAGTGAAAATTATTTTCTGCAGCTACAAATTGCCTCACTATCCCGTGAAAGTAACATGGCTGGTTCAGACTTTTAGATTATTGTTGTGTTCACACAAAATACAACTTACATAACAATATTGTAAAATCATTCAGTATGAATCTGCACATCAAATTTTCCCCCAAAATATGTTCTATGAATAAAACAATAGTCTCAGATAAACAATTCAGCGTTTTCACAAGCCTTTAATAACTTGTTATTGTTATTGTGTCTCACAAATACAGATTCTGCAGATGCTGCTTTAGTACATTTTTTTGTTTAAAAGATACGTCCCATGATACTCGACAGTTGTCTAAATGTGGATGAAAAGACCAAAACCAACATGGGATGAATCCTAACAAGTATTCCATTTGTAGACAAAGCCTATCTTTTCCTCTGTGCCACAGAGCTTCACTCTTGTCCAAAAAACTCGTCCAAAGATCTCAAAGACACATCAATGAACCACACTACTGAACTGGGTGACATATTACTAATTTAGTAAATAAAGAAGTTAAATAGGATACAATACATTTATTATACATTTTGGTATCATGCATCATCCTTTCATTTTACTTTGTAAGTCCACAAGGTTCATTCCAGCAACTGACAAATTGTCATGTAATAGATTTAAGTCTTTGGTTATCCTCTGTGATAGTCATTAGCAAAGTTTTACTGAAGTTAGCAAACATGGAGCAGCCACAAGGTGAAATACAGTCACGGATTTGTGACTGTGTACAATTAAACCAATAACTGTATATAAACATGGACAACATGGTAGTTCCCTAAAAGTGAAAGTAAAACATCTCAATCGATCCATTGAGGCTAGCTTCAGCATAGGCTGTGAACTCCGCACCCTTCAATGTTAGCTGATGGAACATAGGCCAAACTTAAAGATCAAAGTATATGTCAAGTGAACATTGATGATTTCTGTCACGTGAAGTAAGTTTTTTTAATTAGTCATTTAATGCCATAAAAAGCTGGTGTGACGTCATGATTGACAGCCGTATCTGTCAGTGTGCTTGCGATCAATGGCACTGCTTATGATTGGGTTGGACGAGCTTGAACTCAATACCACGGCTCAAATTCCTTACTTCTACCAAGGAGGTGAAAAGAGGTGAAGTCATAGCATCAGATTGTGTCATATCATTGGGGTAAAGCACATGCGAAGTAAAATCTGGTCTGCGCTTTCTGAAAAGGCTCAATAGCTGGCGCACAATCATAGAACACGAGGAATGATTGATTCATTTCACTGAGGCGTTCGCAGTCGGCCTTGGGTCGGTATACACTTAGAAAGATATGGATAAGAATTACAATTCTGCCTTTATTGTAGACATCCTTATAAAAAGACCAAAACCAAAATGTTTTCTTTATAAAAACATTCTATAATGTATTGAGCGCCATCCTTCCAAGGGTACCACTTATGCCATGCGTCATACCCTATAGCTCCCGGGGGGTCAAATAGCATGTCCCAGCCGCCTTTGAATAGCCTTGATTACTGGTGTGTAGACTTTAGCTCCAAATGATGTCACCACCGCAAGATGGCAGCCAGGGTCCCCACGTACATGAAAAGCCTAGAAAAGTCATGGAATTAGTAAAAACCATTGAAAGTTTTGGAAAAGTCATGCAGTTTTTGTGTGTAATGACAAATTTAATTACTGAAACTATCAATGTAACATTGCTGTGTGTGTGGGGGGGGCATTTTGTTTACCATCACATACATTTATTCATTTTCCAGTTTGAAAAATGCAAGACAAGTGGGGCAAAAAAATAAATATTTTTGGTCCTTAAAAAGTCTTGGAAAAGTTTCGAAATGTTGTCCATGGTGAAGGAAGTAGGGATGTGTCATCTTTATATTTAGTCCATAGACAAATAAATTAACATGATCTAGATGTCTTGAATTTCTGCACCTGTATTGCCACAGAAGTTGTACTTTTGAGTTTCACTCAAGACTAAGTAATACTTTCCACTATAGGTAACAAAGCAGGGCTGCTAGTGTCACATATCCACATAACAGAATCATTTTCAGTTAGTCTGAGTGGGACTGTTGCGCCAAATAACTTTCGACCCTTTTTGTCTTGTAGGTACATACAAGAAGGAGGAAGCTCAGCTGCTGCTGCAGGTCCACCAGATCAGAGGCCCTGTGGAGATCTTTGTCAACAAGTTCAAAATTGACAACTGGGCCCTAGACGGACATGTAAGTTCAAGTCCCGAGTCAGGTTCAATACAGCAGCTCTTTGTAACTGCAAATATGTAACATCACTTACACACACCCCTTTATTGTGAAATATGCACGAGCACACGTACACACTAACCTTGTCACTCTGGGGAGATGGAGGGCCCACCAAGAGTTTTCTCTTTAATTAAAATGTCAGTTAAATCATTGCCTGGTAATCAGGACTCGACAGACCCCCTCCACTCCTCTCCCCCACATTATCCACCAACCGCAGGCACCTCTAATTCACACCCACTCCAGATATAATTAAAAAAGCAGGTCACAGTATATGTGTGTGTGCCACCGTGTGGGTTTTTATGCGCATGTCTCCTAAGCCTCACTGCACTTGAGTGTTTGCGTACGAGCATGCTGAGCAGAGTGGAGTATTCCTCTTGTGAAACATGCTTGTGTGTGAGAAGCGTGGCTGAGTGTGTTTATGTTTGTGCTCTTGAGCAGAAAAACGTCATATTAAATGTCAGCTATAAGAGCGCCTCTCAGCTCCTTTGACATGATATTTCATTTTCCGCGTGCACCAGCCGCTGACACTTTGATGATACTCTCCTTTGTAAAGCCTGGATGTGACACATAAAGTGTCTGTCTTCCATTCCTCTCTCTCCCTAGGTGTCCTACATCTCTTCATCCAACTCCTTTGTGTACCAGGGATTTGTCAGAGGAAAAGGCTTTGGCCAATTTGGTCTCCAGAGACTGGGTGAGTGAGCTGTCCATTCGGTCATAGAAACCAGTGTGACCAAGTGGTCTCCTGGGAGGAAAACTGTATGCCTGTGGGTTTTTTTTCCCTGTCTAGATTTCTATCACAGAAATCTTTCACTTAAAAAATGTGTAGCGTCCATAAGGTGCAAGGTGTTTCTCAGCATGTCATATCCTCTGTAGGATTTATCATTTATTGACTTTTACAAATGTGGAAATGCGTTTGGAGAATGCGGCAGTGAATCCAGCATAAAGAAGCTGCTCACAAACATGAATTAATACTCAGAAAATGGCACACCACACTACAATCACAAACACTGCAGCTATGCAAAATCTGTCCCTCAGGAGTTTGCGATTATGTGTGTTGATGCCAATGGAGTCTGTGCCATATCAAGTAACCCCACATCTCACAGTTTTGATTCATTAAATATTACCCATTCTTTGCTGCATGTCGATCTTTGGTTCCTTCAGCGACTGCAGCTATGCTGTCATAGATACAGAACTTTTTTTTTTTTTTTCAAAAGGCTGCAGCTATCCATATATTCTGCTTCATGTTTGTGACCTAGAAATCCCACCCATATGATCCTCTTTGCTACTGTCTGTATCCAGCAAATCCTTACACCCTGACTCTATGGATGTGAATGGCTGCTGCAGTCAGGCAGTTGTGTGTGTGTGATTTCTTTTTTTAGCCTCATGGTTTGATGCACCTGCAACTGCAAACACTGCCCACTCTTCTGTTTGAAATAAATAGGGCACACATGGAGGAGAGACATGATATATGACACGTATAGAATATGTTCTATAGGTTTAATCTTCCTATGTTGATATGCATTTATTTGGTACATTTTAAACTCTGGAATTTTGACAAAAAAATATAAAAGGATTTGATTGTTTTTGTATATTTTTTGTCAGTTCACAACATTGGTTTACTGCTGCCACCCACTGTTACAATCCAGTTAAAAACATCCATGGTAATTTTAACTGGAGAAAACATGCTAATTGATCTGTGTAAAACATTAGCTGCAAATCTGCAAAATAATACCATGATGCACTGAGGTCCTGTCTTCTCCATCTTTATCATCAGTCTATAGCTTTTCTTTTTCCTTTTTGTTGTTCTTTTTGTTCTTATTTGTGAGGACAATTTAGGCATGAAAGGTGGAGAGGAGGGGATGATATGCAGCAAAGGGCCAGATTTGCACCTGAACCTGCAGCTGCTGCAGTGAGGACAAAGCCTCTGTACATGGGGTGCCCACTTTACCAACTGATCTACCGGGCACCCCATCAATCTATAGTTTTTCACTGAGATCCCAAACTTAATCTCACTCCTAAGTGGACACACAAGCTTGTGGAGTACTCTAATATTCATTAGATTGAATATGTACTCATGTGTATGAAAGCCTTCGTCAGCCATCAGTGATGGTTAATTAAAAATGTCATTTTTCATGTAGCCTTGACAGCCTTGGACCCTCACTAAGTCCCTGTGGCACACTGTGTTCAGGTTGGCATGTTATACATGAAGGAAAATGGAAAAATCTGTCATGTTTATGTGAGATATTACTAAAGTTAAATTTAAATTAAGCTATAATCTACTTTTTGACTTTTTATCCTCTATTCCATAGGTGACATAGATTGTATCCATGCAAACAGTTGAGCAGATAATGCTCATACTGCTGCTTTTGCTGTTTTTTTTTTTTTTCACTAATGCTGGCAAGGGTGACAGATTTCACAGGAATTTAGCAGCTTTTAGAAAGCCCAGATTGGAGTGGCTTCCATATTGGCTGCAAGACAGACTGGAGAGCAGAAGTGTAGGTATAAAAATAGATCAGATATGGAATTGACCAAGTTGGAATTGGTGTTAACACAGATAAAGTGTGTTGATACGCACTGAAAGTTATGTGAGTATAGCGAAAGTGGATGTGAAAATCTGCTGTAATGAGAGAGGTGCTTGAACAGCAGGTGCAGACCCTCCTCCCCCTCCACCCCCCTCTGCCACAACACACTGATTGAGCAAACAGCTCTTTATTAATACAGAGGGCTGGGGCTGGTGCCAAGGCGTTCATGTGTCTGTGTGTTTAAGTGTGTATGAGAAACTCGATGGGAGGGGGGATTTGACGTCTTGGAAATAATCCTACTCAATTTGTTGAGGTTTTCCAGTTTTGTTTTAACTCAGTGGTGTAACTGCGAGTGTGTTTGTGCATCTGTTTGCGTGCTCGCACTCATGCAGCAGGGGGTTGATTGGCAAACAGCACAGAACCCACTAATTGAATTCCTTCTTGTTTGTCACTCGTCCTTTATTGGAGCTTTTTTGGCTTTCTGTGGCAAACAGGTGGGCTGTCACTCCCCTCACTGTTGCTATAGCAGAGACACACACCTCCATAAATTAGAGGATGAATCTGAAATGACTTAATAGCTGTCGGCCTTTGATGTCAATAATTAAGAGTCATTGTTAGAATAATGGAATTTGACGTTTGTTGGGGGGGGAGGGGGTAATAAAGAAAAAAAAAGTCACTTATCTGCTCAGTCTATTATGTATAAGTGGCAGCCCGCGTTCCTGGCAGCCCTCCTCAGCTATTACACTTCCTTTAATTTCACTCTTCTGCTGTTTCTGTTTATTTGCCCTAAACTTTTATCACAACTTCTTGGCAGAAGGTGAGGAGGATAATTTCCCTTTTGTTTCTTTTAATTGTGGTATTTATGGGATTTAATTATAATGTCTACTGCTGGAGTCCTATTGCACTGAAGTGACACTAAAGCAAGGGCTCGATGTCTTTTCTCTTTTTCCTCCAGAGAGTTTAGATCCCAGCAGAGACAACCCAGGCTACAACTTTGCATCAAACAGCAGTTCAGTGGCGGCAGCCATTCTAGTGCCTTTTATAGCCATGATCATTGCAGGCTTCGCTCTGTACCTCTACAAACACAGGTAAGGTTCACACCATTGATATATGTTACAATACTCATCATCTGCAAGCAACATACTATAACTTGTGCTGATATTTACAAGGAAGTATATTTATTCAAGGTTTAATTTGCCCCTTTCTAGCTTGTCAGATGGGTTTATTTTCTGATCTTTTAGTTGTTTTATGTCATTTCTAATTTAGTATTTTTGAGTTTCGTACTGTTTGTCAGGCAAAACTAGACGATGCAATGATGTTGCAATCACAATAGTCACGCAAATTCAGCCAATCCCTACGCATTCTGCACAACCTTGCAATTTTGTCAGATCACAGCAACTTTATTGCAAATTTGATCATTTAATATTGGTCAAATCTGATTTCATTGTAGAGCTGTGTGCAGTGTATTGATACACTCAGCCCCTCTCTTTGTTTATTGTGAGACTTCTGCTGCAGGACTGGAGGTCTGTGCCTGAGACAGAGTGGCACACACAGTGACAGGGCGAATTGTTAGCGTCACAACGTTACTTAACGTTACCTAGTGGTTATTAACAGGTTTTAATGGTAGAGTCGATCTGTTCCGTTGTTGGTGGGAAATTAACAGCCTAGTGTGGGATGTTAACCACTGCTGCGGGGAGTTAGACTAAGCGGCACAATATAATGAGTAAGGATAAGATTATGTTGTGCAGTGTTAGCTCGTGATCACTGGGCAAAGAGAGCAGGAGTGCGGCTCATTAGGATGGTCTGTCAACGCTGCTTTTGATTGACAGCGATCATCTGTCGCTACCCCCCCCACACACACACACACACACACACACACACACACAATCACAAATTTAATTTATTTCTGTGGGAAACACTGAATGCTCATAGTAATAAGCTCTGAATTCGTGACAGCATCACAACTATTTTTGAGAAAAAACCCATCTATAAACATTGCAACATGCTTTTCAACTATTTAGAAAAGCTGCTTAACATGAGTCATTTCAGGCTACAACAATCCCAATAACTGCCCATGAAATCCTGGAGGGACTGCTTAATTATTTAAAGATGTTACATCATGGTTTTTCACTATTTGCAGATATTTTATAAACTAAAAAATTCATCAGTTAATTGAAAGAGCAAACAAACTAATAGATTAACAAATACTGAAAATATTCATTAGTTGCAGTCCTATTCCACATATCTCTACTGTATACATGGTATTCTTTGTTCACCCCTGATGTGAACTGATCTCATTGTTTATCATATTTATATATGTCATTTCAGAAGAAGACCCAAAGTCCCCTTCAATGGGTACGTGGGCCATGAGAACACTAATGGACGAGCTACATTTGAGAATCCTATGTATGACCGCAACATCCAACCCACTGACATCATGGCCAACGAGACAGAGTTCACAGTCAGCACAGTGTGCACAGCTGTATAGCAACCGCTTCCTCCAGAGGTAAGAATCAAACGCTAGCAGGTCATCAGGCTTTTTGACTAAGAAAGGACGTAGATTTTTAGGCTTCTTTGGATTCACATTCCTCTGAAAGTAGATGAAGTTATCACCCTTTAGCCGGCTTGAGCTAATCACACACCCAAGGCATCAAAACTGCTGAGGCAACAAGACGCAGGTTCTCAGAATCCAAACGAAACATTTTACACCATCCCTCAAGAATTTTATGAAGACAGAAAATTTGAGTTTTTTTCTGCTGTATATAGAGAATATGTATTTGTTTTTATCTAAACTCTGAAGAAAATATTACATAAATGCTTTTATCTTGTCTCCTCTGTGATTTCACTTATCTTTATCTCCATTTTTTCGGTTTTTGCTCACCTTGTTTTCTTTGTTTCCCCTTTAACCATCTTTCTTTTTGCTTTTCCATGCGTATTTTCTTTCATTCCTCTTTTCCCTGCCTTTTGTTTACCATCTCTTGTCCCTTTCCAACACACCTTTCACCCCTTACATCCATGCATTCATCCTTGATTCAGTTAGGGGAGGAGAAGTGCACCACATCTTCGCTTGCCTGCCAACAGAGGACATCCATAGTTCCTTGAGCAGAGGGCAAGACAAAGATTATTTTATTCGCTGAAATACATTCAAGAAACATCTCCAGTGGCAAAAGCTCCTACCTGCAGGAGACGAGAAAAAAAAAAGAAACCATGTGAAGACAACAATGACTGTAACAAATGCCAACAAAATGCTTTTTGTAACTTTACATGGTTTCTTGATCATTTTCCATATTTTGAGGAAAAGCTTCCACCTGAAACTGCAGCAGGCAGGAGTAATGCTGGAAGCAATGCTGTGATGACTTTTCTCACCGCCCTCCGCCTAAACCCAAAGGGAATTTTATGGTCAACTTTAAGTCAAGAAATTGACCTGTAGCTAACAGAGATCTCTGTGCAAGTTAACTGTATGGCGGACAGCTCCGTGTTGGCCTGTGTGAGTCACAGAGAGACACTCTGGACTGTTTCGATTCACTCTTCTCTCTGTTTTCATTTGCTTTTTTTGTTTTCTTTTTATACGCTGCTTGCTTTCTGTGATGAGTAATTGGGAACCCTGTTTTTCCCCAACCGTCTGCTCCTGAGGCTGTTGAAAGGTTTCATCAGTGGCCCCAAGTCTCTGGCTGAGGATGAATTAAAAATTCAGTAAGTTTCGAAGACCATGTTGGAGACACACATTATATGATTACATTTTCAGCTTGTCTCTCTTTCTTTTTTTGAAGCAGGGATGACATTCTGCTTGCTGAGGCAGCTTCGTCCAGAGCAGGGGTGAAAAAGTAGCTAGGGCCGCTGAAAAAAAGCACTTAGTGAGGTTGTACGGAGAATTTATGTGTAAATGTGAGTGAGAGAAAGCGTGTGCATGTGTGTGTATCTCTGCACACATTGTTGGTGGCTGCTTCTTCAATCTACCCAAAATATCTCCTGTCTGTTTTGGCCCCAAAGATTTCACCATTCAACACATGACAGATAAGTTGACAAAATGTCTTCACATTTGCTTTATTTTAAGGAATTCTGAGGATTGGTTTTAGGATTATCACCTTACTTGGATGTGTGGACATCAAGAAAATAAAAGGCAATCCAGAACAAATGCAGACAATGTAAAGATCCACTGAGAAAACTAAAGGCAGTCTTTAGTTCCAACTTTCATCCGCTTTCTCTTTGTTTCTAGAAATTCTGTGCAATCACTTTACATTTTTGTGTCTGGGAGAGACTGAAAAGAACATGTGGATAGACCAAGCCACCTCTCTAACTGATGCACCAACATCAAATGTCAAACAAGAGGCAATACTCGAATTTGCTTCACATGAGCATCAGTTACGACTTTCCTGCCGCCGTCGCTCTGAGGCACTTGAGGAGAAAAAGACATTGGCTGGGTCAAAGCAGGGATGGCTACTGTGATGCAGTATATTTCCACGGATATATTAATGCCTTGGGACCACATCTTTTTTCTTTTTTTTTTTTACCTCCTTCATTTTCAAAAACCTGAACAAAGCTGTAGCACCAACAATGGCGCATTTTTGTTCTCCAAGTCTGATGTCAAATTCTCCGCTTTTGGCTTTCTTTTTAATCCTGGATCACACGTTTCTACAGCTTGAAGGTGGTTCGTACTGTATTTTACTTCGAGATCAAGTTGCAGTATGAGCTCCCTAAACTTGGCCTTAGGAAAGCGAAAGATCAAAGTGTGGTCATGTTTGAACTCCCTCGAAAATGTTCAACTGAAGGCGCTCGAGTCTGAAGAATGGATGAGTCAGTGATGTGTTCTTTCTGGATTACATTCAGGCCTTTTCCTCAAAGTTAACTTCTGACAGCTCCATCTTTTTTTAAAAATGCAGTAGCGTTGCTTTTGTTTTGTCTATGCTCGTCATGGAAATGTTGCAAAAGGCTTCTTCAGAGCTGTGACAGCAGGGGAGCTGCTGGCATACTGATTACTCCCATGCATTAAATTGGAAATGATAAATGTGATCAAGAAAAAAAGTGTTCATGCCTTGAATGCTAACGCTCCTCAAATCTGTGGCAACCGAGGAGTGATATACCGAAAATACTGCTGTGAAAGTGAGATTCAGGAGGGAGCTGTCATCAGCTATAACAGCAGGGTGCTGCCTTGGCTGGTCAATGACATGCCTGATGAGAAGACAGGATTTAAAATATTAATGCTTTTGTGACCCCTATAATGTGTGTGTAAAATGTGTATGAGTCGTAGGAATACTGGATTTCAAACCCCCTGCTCCCGGCTACTTACCACTTACTATCCCCATACCTGTGTATCCTGTGGATGCTGAGTAGGGTGAATAGTGCTCGAATTTCACTTCAGCAAATTGAGCCATTACATGCAATTTGCTCTAATTTAGCCTTGCTTCATTGTCGAACCCATATCGAATCCTGAATTCACCTCACCATTATCATTGACAGGACAGACCCTCAATTATGTCGTGTCTGACAAAAAAAAAGCAGTCTGAAACATCCATGGCTCTTTGATTTACTATGTACTTTTTCTTTTTTAGAACTTAGGAGGAAAATTTGACTTGCATGGATTTGTTTTGGTGCATTAGCGTGTACATTATATATGTATTTACAGTCAAAATCAACCTTTAAACCAACAGGTTTTTTAATGAAGTCTTCAAAGTCACCTACAGTAGATAATTTCCCTCAGAAATCCAGGCCTTTGAAACCAATCACTGTATTGTTCCTTCAATTAGTTTCGCTGTGGGTCGGTAATTGCTTTTACAATTTTATTACTTTTAAAGCTCTCGCTTATCTCGACAGTACAGATAGAATATTGCCCCTTGCCTGCTCTGGTCGTGAATTGATGGAAAAGGAAACGATTGAATTACCCCAGAGATTTCATGGGGAGAGGAGCAGTTGCACTGGCATTATCTTGAAGGCATTGTTACTCGGTTCTCATAGTTTTATGTGGCTGTTGCATTGTGCATTTCATTTATTTATTTTTTTGTTCTGAAATTGCTCCTAATATCTCAGCAAAGTCAATAGCTTCATTACATTCCAGTTAGTTTTCGTTAAGGCCTCTTTGAAGTGGTCTTTCCCTCTTCATTCATTCCTCCCATGGCAGTGTTTAGCACACTTTACCCGAACACTTTATTAAGCTGCGTTGAGTATTAAGGAAACAAATGTGATTAGCTGGTGCAATAGGACATGATGCCCCCCCATTCCCTTGATGGAACGGATCCTATTTGACTAGATTAAGACTGTCGATTTGGACAAACATAATACAGGAGCATAAGCTCACACATCTATGATTGTTTTCACCAACAAGGGCTCCATCTCAAGAAGTTCAAAAATGGTTTTAAAGGGCCATACATTTTTCATGTTTGTGTTGTTGTTTTTTTAACCTCCTCCAGTCTCCAATAAGCACTTTATGTTCATTATAGTGCCTTGGCAAAACCCCATGATATGATGAACCAGCTCGAGTGGCTCTGTTTTTGTGTTAAGGAGTTCAAACATAATTTCTTTACTAAGACTGGGGCGATTATAATGTTTTCATGTCTGATATTTGAGCTCTTGTTTTAGTTTTTGTTGTTAGGCCTATGCTATTTAACATAGACACATGCCTACTAAAGAAACTGGGAGCTCTTTGCACCTCTCACAGGGAAAACTGAGCTTGTCAGGATTATGTCACATTAAATTTAGCCCCTTTTTTTGCTTTTCCTAAAAGAGCAATGAGCTCATTGTACTGTATTTCAGTGTGCAAGGAATAATGGATTTGTGCTTGCCTACTGTTTGGGTGAGTGTTGTGTGTGTTTTTGAGAGTATAAAAATTTACCTGTTCAACCAAAGAGAGTTTTTCAAATTCAGCCAAATTAGAATTAGGCAAAATTACAGTATTCCAATTATTGTTGTTTTTTTTTTTTAAAAATACTTTTTGGGCAGTTTGCCTTTATTGGATAGGACAGAAGATTGATAGCGTGAAAGGGGGAGAGAGAGGGGATGACGTGCAGCAAAGGGCCGCAAGCTGGAATCAAACCCGCGGCAAGGCAAGGACGCTGCCTTCATATATGGGGCACCTGCATTATCCACTGATCCACCGGACGCCCTCCAATTATTGTTTTCAATCAGTTCTCGATGTTGCTTCGTTTAGTCCTACTAGTTTGAAAAGTTTTTAATGGGGAAGGAGACATTTTCAAAAATTCATGCTGGTAATTTTGCAGAATTGGGAGTTTTTACTTAATGGGTGCTACATCTATAGAAATGCTTTCTTTTTAACCCATCTGGGTTAGCCCCCAAAAGTTCTCAAAGAAAGTGCAGTGCAGTTATGTGAAAATGAAGATCAGTGAGTTCTGGATGGAGCCGTGCTATAAGAGTTTGAAGAGACTCCTTCTTGATAGTGGCCGGGTACTTCCTGGTTTCTCTTTGCATATTTTAAGACAGAAACTCTGATCATCCAAGGTTCATTTTCGTTATCAGCCAGACACAGCTCTGAGTTCTCTCCTGCTCACCATCTCCTCTATAATGAAACAGCTATGGTCTTTGAGTTCCCATCGAGTTCACTGAATTTTCTCACAGTCAGGGACTAAACCAAAAGCTTCCAGTTTCTTTCTGCAGCTAGTGCTCTCACTTTTCAGCACCGGCCACAGTATTGAAAAAACTAAGCAATCCATCTATCATGCTGTGTGACATTTCTGCTATCTCCCATCTTCCATTGTCACCGCATATCGACGACAAAAACCACACTTACTGCTGTGTATTTTCAGGCCCGTTCCATGCAATTTGCCTTCACCATTCAGCCCATTTCAGTGTGTCTAGTGGACTCGAGCACGGAGGAGAGGAGATGTATTCTGGAAAGTTTGGGAGCTTAAATGAATTTTATTCTTTAAATAGAGATAAGAGGGTACTGCTAGATCTATGATTTGAAGTCAGATCACTGGAGTTATTACTGGAAAAACTACTGAATGTATTTCATTTCACTGAGTGCATCAGAATTTATCTATACTGTGTTCAATATCTGCAATCCCACAACTGCTCCTCTGTTTGTGTTCAGTAATGGAAAAAATGTGTTGCCACAATGTGTCATCCTTGGGATAAAAACAGAATGTCCAATTTATCTAGAGTATAACATAGCAAAATATTTACAAAGAGATGCTTTTTATTACCAGAGACTTTACATTCCTGTATTTTTGTCATGGCAACAGAGTTATTACAAGGTCCCTTGTTTTTTTTCTTTCCCGTGATGTTATTTCACACCAGCCCAGTGGATCTCTAAACTAGCCTCTAAATGAGGCTAAAACTCATGACAACCCATAACGCCTAAGCGAGATCAACATGGCCCTTGAACGCCTCAACAAAACAACAAAACAGTAAAAGACAGAGATTCAGCATCACTGTCTTGCTGTACACCAAAAGGGTTACCTGTAAAGAAACGGACAAACATGGACTTGAGCAGACTGTGTGTAACTACAGAGAGCAACTATAGAGGGAAAGTGTCTCTATGAAAAGAGAATATGTTCACGAATAAAAAAACCTTTTTTTGTACAGAGATATATTTTTATGGAAATACATTTGTAATATAAAAAGAAAAAATGGATTGACATATATGTAAATGTTTTTCTTTTTCATTATTGTAGTACAAATGCTAGTGGGGAGTATATGAAAAATCCCTATATATATTAATATATATATATATATAAATATATACAAAGAAAAATAGAAACAAGGCTTTTTGTATATGTAAAAAAGATTGTACATAAAAGTTTACATACATACTGTACATATGTAAGACCCACCATGGCTTGTCTGCAATATATAAAATGTATTTTATCCGTCTGTATATGATGCTTTGCATTGTGTCTAAGCTTATTCTACTTTCTTGAACTTGAAACTTATTTTGAAGGTTTTGGAATAAAATATAAAACCTACTTTCCATCAGAGTATTTATTGAACGGCCCAAGCCCAGAATCCATTTGGTAATCATGCACAGTTAGCCTCTGGAGGTAATAAGCATCAACACTTTATATAACCAGTGTTTCCCTGGTGCAGCTCCTCATATCTAGGTTGAGATATCTGCTTCCACTTGTTGGGGTGGAAGTTTAATATTTCACCATACAGCATAGCAGAAGCATTGAATCATTTGTGTAAGTATGCTTTTGTGCTCGACATCAGATATTTGCTTTGCGTATTTACTGATCACCTGCCCACTAACACTGTCATATTTTACTGGAACAAGTAAAACAGAGAGATCAATGTCCTTGTCAGTATGTTGACATGTGGACATGGTCTAAAGTGACACTATTTCACCAGGACTGGTTTGCACTAGTAATTTGTAAACCCATTGGTAGGTTTTTGAGTAAATTCCTTTCAAAGTTTCAAGTAACACGCTTGTTTCAAGCAAGTGAATTACAAAATGAAGTTAGACCATTATATCTGTCTTAAGCAAGTAGATTTTAGTAATGTGTTATCTGCTGAAGATCAGTCAACTAAACAAGAAATCACTGTAGCATTGCAATATGTAGCATATCTTGCAGTTTTACATGGCCTAGTGGAATATTTTACTAAACCTGTGGTACAATATACTGTTATTTTGTGAAATGTAACTTAAAAATGTAGATTCAACATTGTTAGAAAACAACATTTTGTGTCACGACAGATATGTTGACTTTATCCCATTGGCCTTTATCACATTTGACATGTCACAATGTTTTCACTTTGCATCGATGATATTGGATGATTGTTCAGTGAATCATATTTTCGATCCAGGTCATTATGTCATTATGCAAGGTTCACACTGGACGTGTTGCACAAAGCAGTTTCCATGGCTGGCTCCCCTAATGCTGACTCCCTGTCACACTGTCTCGGCTTACTGGGAATAGAACAGAGCCATCATGCTAACATTTGATAACAGTGACACTGTGACTGTGCTGTTCCTACCATGACAAGTCAAAATGTCATATTTAAAATTTCATTTCATTTCTTACATTAGCAATCCAGTATTAGTTTTGTCAGTTGATTCAGTTAGCTCCGTAACATAAGTATTCATTTAATAACTTGTGATGTCTATAATAATTAGAGGTAGCCTAAAGGAAACATAAGTGGAGGGAAAATGTTAAGTTGTTGGTGTTTATTTCTAGAATGACTGAAATTGCAAATATGGCTACCACTGCTGGCAATGCTACAGTTGATGAAGAAACACTGCTGTGCACCCTCCTCACTCAGTAACCTGTGACATGACCTGTTATGTGGTGCATGCAAACAATCAGGAAAACAAATCCAATACATTCCATGCAACAGTAATTTGAAATATTGATAACTAATGGAAGTCTTAATTGTGTTACATTACAGCCTAGATTTCAATGGGATAATGTGGTTATAGTGTTTACACAGCAGGTGCAGTAATCTGATATTCCCTTCATCTTGGTATAGGCAGATTATTAATGTGCATGTTAACATGGTGACTGTAATGAAGCCCAGACATGAGCTATGCTACTCGATAAAAGATCAAACAAAAACACTGGGAAAAAGGTGATATATACACAAACTACATAATTGTAGTTTTGTTTTTAGTGTTACAACATGTAAGGAGGCCAGGCTCTAATTGGCAGTGTTGTCAGTGTTTTCAAAACACAGCAGGAGACCAAATGAGATTATAAAAGCCCCAAATCTCAGCAGTTAACTCACTAAATAATGCATTGTTGATCTCAATATATAGTCATGAAACAGTTTGGGCTTTGTTTCATCATTGAATGTATTGTATATTGTGACAGTATGGACATAAAGCACGCCTCCCAAACTGAGCTTCGCTCTCATTTTCACTGCAGCAAAGTTTATAATGGCAGCGGAAAATGCCTTGCAGCTTTTTGAAGCAGAAGTATTAATAGACTGCAGAGACAATGACTTGAAATTATGTTTTATACCGAGGTTGATTGTGTCTCATGAAACACAAGGTTTAATTGATGAAACACATAAATTGTTTGGTCATCATTCTTCTTTGGAGTGTCCATTTGGACTTTAATGACTTATTTGACAATTTACACCGTGGATGTATGAAGAAAACCTGGATACAGCATTCCTATGAGAGCTGCTCAGTAGTGAACTTTGACTTTTATAATACCTAGACAGCAGACCGAAGGTGATGCTTATTCATCCCCATGGAGTTGCTTGCCTGGCGTAAATGCCGAAAAATAGCAAAATAGCAAGCCCTAGTTTACCTCGTCTGCAGTTGAAGGTATCTGTATCCTGACATCTCTTTTATAATGGTGGTCTATTTGCAAAATGCTTTCTGGGCTGCAGGGGATTTTTTTGCTGCAATACTGTGAATGGCCACTGGAAAAATTTGCTGCAAGGGGAATCAGCTTTCCTGGGGGCCTGGTAGCACATGAAGCAAAAGCAGAAAGTACCTGCATCTTCTGCATTATGGGGCTCATAGAGCGTGTGCATTAGAGATTTATGGCCGAGTGCACCTGAGCGTTGGCGGAGAGGCTGACGTGAGGTTTAGTGCCCGCTAGCTTGAATGGCAATCAAATAATTTAAACTTGCGGCTCTTTCAGAAGTTTCAAATGTTATTGAACTGAATGGAGTGTGAAATGAGAGATTTCGCTGAGGTTTTGATGCTCACAAAAATGCATCCACTAATTTACAGATGTCTCTTTCCCAATGTAAGTCAGGGAAGTCTGTCAGGGCTCCATGGCATCACATGAAGTAAGTTAGGTGAGCTAATATAAAGAGAAGCATGGTCCATGGAGGAAGAAAGATGTGGTAGATGAATGGGTTAAGCACAGAACTTTCACACAGGAAACTGGTGTCCTGTGTGAGTCAACACTGGCTTATTATCTGAAGACGTAGTTGCTTGTTTTCAAGCAAGCTTGTTATTTCCTGTGTTAAATAAGTATAAAGATGCTGAATGCACACTGTGTACATGAACTTAAGCATAATAGACCTGTTAGTTTACGTCATATTTAAATGCTGTTCTGCTGCCAACTGAGTGTAAATAGCCACATTGGTCATTCACACGTAGGTGTAAAAGCATCGTTGGCTTTGGACACGTGGGTGTAAATAGCATCTGCCTTTTTTATCTTACCATGTGGTGAGCACGTTTTTCTTGTAAAGTCACAGGCCAATTTTGAGTGTAAGGTAATCATTTTTAGGAAGTTAAGAACACAGGCAGGCAGCAACCATTCTAGGTTTTTTTTTTAAGTAGTTTAGACAACCTGTGTTCTCTCTGGTTTCCGTAAAACAAGTCTCACACAAAACATTTTAATGGCTTCTCCTATTGGTTCAAATAAGCGAGTGTATGTGTGTGCTGGAGTGTGTGACTGTGTTTCACCCGAGTATTGGCAAGGTTAGAGCCTTTTCTTGATTGATTAAATCAACAGCCATACACGGGTCATTAGTCACTCCTGTTCTCGACCAGGTTTCCCACGGCGATTAATCAAACCTTGTCAAGTTGCCCTGACCTGCAAGAGTGTTCCCTTACAGCAGCCAGTTAGCCCTCCGTCCTCGAGACTGGACTGTAAAAAATGTTCATGGCCTCAGTGTTTGTGTCCCAAGTCAATGCGGGATATTAACTTAACGGCTGCTCTACTTTATCACTGACTGACGATGCAGATAAAAAAAAAACCTATTGATTTCATTTCCAGGCAGATAAATCATATATGCTGCCATCTTATGAACTCAAGGCGCTCTCTATGATTGCCTCCTCATCAGATTAAAATGTGATTCTGCTCAAATGCACTTCGTAATGGTTTATCCTCATCTAAGGTCATTTGTAAGATCAAATGGAGTGCTCTGGTGAGGATCCACTTTTGAGTTTCGGGGTTGGGAATTAAGTATCTTATAAGTTGCATGTTGCTCTGGCTCACTTCGAATTCTCCCGTGCGTCGTTTCTTCTGTGAGTTTCGGTAAATTCTCCGATCAGTTTGCAGTTACTGTGCCATTGCTCCCATGAGCTGACGCGATAGCTTGCTAATTCTGAGTCACACATATTACACCAGCCAGTATTCAGAAGCCAGTATAACGTCAACATCAGTTTTACTGCTTTTCTCTTATTGTGCCACCCAAATGTCTCCCTCAGGCCTTTTAAAATCAATGAAAGAAGTTCTGAGGGAAAAGAATGGGAGAGAAAAAGCTTTTCAGAGGTCTCGAGAGTTTCTTTGAGCTTGGAGATGCGAGGCGACAATTAGCTTTGTCACTTTCATCACTGCGCTGAGGCTGACACATCGCACTGACAGCCGTACACGCCGCCGTCTTGCCTAAGCTGACAGCTTCCTCCAATTACCCAGGTGTCCGGCAGCCATGTTCCCTTTGTTGCCTTTTTGCGCTGAAAAACAACACTGTACAATTCATCGCAAAGATCATTTGGGACTAAGCAGGTCCCCATCTCACTTTAGTAGATATATGAACTATCTACTTGAATTTTTCTCTGAGAGGCTGTGTGAGCAATGATAGAGTGAATCATTCCACCAAGGAATATTTTGTCGATTTTCAACCAGCTTTGCATCAAAACAGTGTGGGTCGAATGTGGTCATGTAGCATCAATTAAAAAAAATCTTTGCATCTTTCTACTGCAGAGACAGCCAAGTTTTATGCAAGGGTCTTCTTTAAATTGATGAAATACTTCTGTAAAAACACAAACGTCAGTGTCTTGGTTTTTGTTGGTTTTGCACTGATAATCTTTGTACATATGTCGTGGATATGGATAATTTCCTGCACCAAAAACATTCCCTTTTTGTAATAAGCGCAAGATCACTGAATTCGGGATATAATATGATATTCTTATGATCAGTTTTCCTGTTTTTACCCTTGTTTAACTACCTCCTCTGTGGTTTTTTGATAGCAAGGTCAGAAGGGGCATCTTTTTTGGATCAGTCCACTCAATTTCCTGCTATCCCTTGTTTTACTGTGTCAAGCCCGGATATTTGAGGAGACATCAAAGTAAGGGGTTTACCCTTGCAAATCCCCCCAGCGCGCTGGCCTGGGCCTTGGCTAATATCAGGCAAAATCCACCCTCTGCTGTCCCAGAAGACATTGGACCAAGGATGAAGGGGTTGACTGATGAGAGGGAGTATATATTTGCTCTGTCAGTTGAATTTGTCAGCAGGGGGTTGGCTTACTTACAGACATCAGCGCACCATGGGAAGGCTAACTCACTGTAATTACAAGTAAATATCTGAGCGCTCTGTCCTCGCTGGCCTTTCTTCAGGTCAGGCTCTCTAATCCAGGATTCATGTAGCTGTCATGAGCCCACATGATGGTACTATAAATAACTTAAATTTGAGAGATACTTTTGTAATAGAAGAGATATCCACACAGTTAGATCTATGCAGTGTAGATTTTCTGCATACTGTGCAGAGTGTGTGAATTTCTCTTCCATCAGCATAGACTCTTTGAGCACCTGATCTGCTGATTAATTAAGATGCCCCTCCTGACCTTGCTATCAAAAAAGCTCAGAGAAAGTTATTAAACAATGGTAAAAAAAAATAAGAAAAATGAATTTTGATAATGCCACATTATCTCCTAATTCAGTGATGTAATGCTTATTACAAAAAAATGAATGTTTTTCAGCACCTGAGCAAAGATTAAGACGGGTATGCAGTGGTCATTCTGCATGAGGAATCCTTTATCATTTTTAATTCAATTATTTTAGTCTGCTTCATTCAGATCTGAATGTATTCACACGCCTGTGTTTTCAATCATCACCCTGCCGAAGCTTCAAACGTGCGTTGGTTGAAAAAAAAAAAGTGGCAATAACAATAATCTCCTCAACTCGTCTTTGTTCCAAATAATGCAGTGGTAAGAAAGAAAGCAGAGGAGAAAAAACAGACTGATAATGCACTCGCAAGTCTTAGAATGAGAGAAAACTTCTCATTATCTTGAATAATGAATGAGTGAAGAGAAAATCTGAGCTCCGTGATAACAATCAACAGTGAATCTCCAATTACCACCATCCTTGGCTCATAACAATAGGACAATAACTAATAGGGAACTGTCAGGGCTCCGTGGCATGATGGGATAATAACAACCGAGGCTCATCAGGAGGAGATGCACAAACGCGGAGGCACACTTAGGATCAACTCTTGCTCTGTTTCCTAATTTTTTATTCTTGCTTTGTCTCTCCCGCTCTTTCTCTCCTCCTTTTCAGTCAACTTGAATCAAGCGGGCTTCCCATGTGTGACTGTCAAATTGATTCATTAGCACATTTGTGTAATTATCAGGGTAATTAACGCTGAATCAGTGAGTAAGGAAGCCATTGATGAGGCAGCTGAATGAGATATTTTGATTTTTATTATTTTGCACTGAATGTGTTACGACCAACTTGAACGGATATTTACATTTTCATGTAATTTGCTAAGCATGAAAATAAAAAGCCGTCACACAAATAGATAACGTATTCCAAAACATTTTTTTTTCGATGGGAAGCATAACATTCAAGTCACAGGCATTTTGTTGTTTCAAATTTAAAACAATCGGGGGAAGACGAGATGTCAGAGTACATCAGCTGACACACATCAGTGTGCAAGCTAAATGCAAGTATAAGTTAGCCTTAAAATGTCAGAGGCCTTAAAGTGGTTTTAACTGTTATTTTTTAAATAACATGGTATCAAATGACAATGTGAAAGTGATCACTTGTAATGAGTGACCTACATAGAATTGTTTCCCAAGTCATCAGCTAACCCTGGCTCAGTTTGTTTTCCTTTACTATCGCTGCTCTCACAGCATCATTCTCTGCTAAAACAGGTAACATAGGTGAGCATTTAGGAGCTAAAGAGTCAGATATTTTGATCTGGACCCAAAACAGAGCTGAAAGAGAGTGAATATTAGACTTAAATTTCTCAGGTAGTCGGGTCGGCTCCAAATGAAAGAAAATGTTCTCCCATAAGTGCTGGATGTGTTAATAAGTAACTATTTGCAAGCAAGTCCACCATATTCATTAAAAGATGATAATATTTTAATGTGTTCAAAACTTGTTTCTGCTGTCTCCAAGTGGATTAAACGATTAGTAACTGCAGGCTAGGAAATGAACAGGCCTAAACGTTGGTGGTTTGTAAGGTATCAGCATAAATACATAAATCAGCACTTAGAACTTGCTGTAACTTGAGTCCTTTTAGAGCTTTCAGGCAGATATACAGGGTTTATATTTAGCCTATAAGAAGTTGTTTGGTGTGACATTTACTCCAAATTTGTCCCACATGTGAAGTTCAGCTCATTAGCAAGATTTACAATGCCAATTAAAGAATGGTTATCTTCTCTAAAACAGCAGGCAGCTATGTTTATCCAAAGAAACACAAAATGCTCTGATAAACCCACTGTAGCATCAGACAGAAGACAGTTAGCAGCTAGCTTCTGAATGCAGAGGAGAATGAAACAGCTAAAATAACTGAATTTTCAGGTTGCTGTAACCTTTAGTCTAGAGATTGAGTAAACAGTTCAGGTTCAGCTTAATTATTCAGAGAATATTCATGAATTTGCACATATATTCTAATCTGCTGGATATCAACAGAATAAAACAAAACTGTTGAACTGCTGAATCTCAACTAATAAGTTGTTGAAATGTTACAAATAAATTACCTTGAGGCAGACTATCACAATAAAGTGTCCCTTGTAAGATTAATTAATGCAGTTTCAAGAAATAGCATGTCCTTACATTTACATAACTCTTTTATGTCAGTATAACATTATCCATCGGTAATTTTTATGAAGTCTGTCTCACTTTGTTTCACATTTCAATCCATCTCTGTAGCATGTTTTCTATGAAGTGTCATGTTAAGAATAACCTGCACACAGAATAAACATGAAACAAACATGAAAATGTATCTGTGGTGCAGATATTGGAAAACAGCTAAAAATACAAGTACATTAAAACTACTATTTTCTTGTAATAATAGACTTTCCATCCACATCCCATAATCCAAACAGATAGGAGTATCAGTGGGATCACCACTTTGGCCATTTTCCCCCCAATAGACTGCGACAGACAGTTTTTTGTATTTTTTTAATTTATTTTTGAAAGAGAAAGACTTTACCAGGATTCTGAGGACGTTTATTTTTTCTCAGTCTTTACTCTCATGTTAGCCACAATGCAACTATTTTAGCTGCTGCACTTTAACTGAAATTTCTGCTGCTGTCAGTGCCCTTAAGATTTAATCTCAGGTTAATGCGCCGTGACTATATGTTAAAGTGGAGGCCATTAAATTGGTAATCATGATAAATGTATTTCCGGTATGTGTATATTTGAATCACATGTCATAATGAGAGGATGAATATGAGTCTGTTCTGTTTGAGCAGAGAGTTGCATCCACAGAGCAGAGTGTACAACTTTCAGAGACTGCACCAGGCTGGATGACCAGTTTGTCTTATATCTTCAGAGAGCTACGACGCATCAAGAGTTTTCTCGTCTTCAGACCGTTCACCTCTGAATTTTGAACCTTCATCTTACTTGTACATGTTGAACCTTTTCGTTGTCTGTTTATTTTAACATTTTGAGGAGAATCTCCCCAAAAACACTGCAGTGACATCTGCTGCCACACTTTGTAAGAATCCTTAGTTTGCAGATTTATCTCACTGGGATGTCTGCAGAGCCTTGAAGACTCTTAAATTCAATTTTGTAAGTATACTACCTGACTAGTCATTAAATACTCTAACACTTTAATTTGTGAGGTATTAATTGCCACAAAACATCCAAAATACACATTAAATTAACACTAAAGTAAGTATTAAAAAGAGATATCCACAAATTCCCCCTGTGGAAACCTTTGACTCTAATATGACAATAAAGTGGAGCAAGAATTTTGAACTTGGCTTTGTTTAATGTTCAGATTTCTGTTCTAAAAATGTGTGCAAATCAATGCATTTTTAATGATATTATGCTAAATTTGCATATTTAAATCACAGGAAACTTGTGATTTAATAACACTGTTTTTGCAGTCAACCAGGGAAGTTTGACAGTGGTGTCTGTAAGTCAGAAATTTTACCCTTGAGCATCTCCTTTTACGTGTCTGATATCTGATCTGGTTCTGAAATTGTGAGCGTGTATATTATGACTTAATGCCGTATCATTATCCTTTGGTGCTTTCCTCTCTGCTTTGAGCTTCCAGCAGCAGGTGTTACACCTTTTAGTGCCTTCAAACATGTCTTCCACTCAACCTGCCCAAAATGACCAGATAGCCATCTGAGGCTGGCTTGGCTCCAGATCCTCCATCTACCTGGTGGATTGTCTCCTGGGGCAAAGCACCTCCAGCACAGTCGCCGAGTGCAAGAGGATGTGCGACATGAAGACGGTCACGATCAAAATGATGAGAATAAGGGCTAAGACAGAGGTGGGAAAGTTGGACTGGTACTGTTTTTCGGAAAGACGCTTTGTCCAGCGCTTCCATCAACTGCATTTAAAGAAATAACTTCAATCCTCCTGTGGGTCAAGCTGATATTACCTGTCATCTATCCTCAGGTGGCCAGCCTGCCAAAACTGAAATCTCTGGACTCAGACAAATGCAATCTAGTCCAATTCTATGAGGCGTTCACCTGCCAAGGATACATTTGCTTTGAGTTTGAGGCCCTGGGCAAAAATCTTCTTGACTTTATGATGGACAGAGATTTCCAACCTCCTTTTCTGAAGGAGATCACACAAGTTGTCAAGTAGGTAAGTTCTACTGCTTTTCTCTCTGCATAGAAGAAAAAAACATGATGGAATATTCTTGACATTATTATCAACTTAATGACTTTAAAAACCTTTCAGGTCACCATCACACTTGACCACTTTAAGGCTGCCTGGGAAAATAAGTACAGACCTCAAGTTGGTAAATGTCATGCTTGTGAACCATGTATGGGAAACTTACAAAATCAGTCACTGACATGGCTTACAAAGTGTCATCTGCCAGGGCGGGCTCACACATGCAGTCCCGCTTCTACAAGTGAGTGACTGGAACCATGTTTTATTAGATACTGGTGTATGAGGGCTTGAAAAAAATTAATAAAGAATGTAAGCAGCCTTTTTAAGAGAATTTCCTGCAGTAGCAGTATAAGTTATAATACTCGCTAATTTTGTGTGATGCAGTAGAGAATAGTAGAAATTGTACTTTATGGCTAATATTATTATGTTTATTTGTCCTTTCTCAGATCTCCAGAGATTATTCAGGGGCTCCCTTTCACAGAGACCATACACATGTGGTCTCTGGGCTGCATGGCTGCCACAATGAACCTCTTCCCCAGCATGAATGAATATAGCATGGTAGGTACCACTTGCAGTTTCCTC